>NC_051404.1:40631586-40632584 GCF_015228065.2 Penaeus monodon
TCTCTCATTCAAGATAGGAGTGTCATGCCATAGCAAACCACAGAGGACCTACGTCTTCTCCAAACCCCCGCCCTTAGTGCCAAGAGTCGCGTGGGCGGGCCAGCGTCGCCGCACCTTCCAGCCCCTGCCTTCTCCCTCGTGTCCTCCGCATCGCGTCCTCGCCTCGCGTCCTGGCCTCGCTATCTCGTCACTGCATCAGCGTAAGTCCGATCCAGCTCGATGATAACATGCTTCACGGTAATGGCGGGTTATCCATCCGTTGTGTGGTACCCTAACCCTGCCATCACCCGGAGTAATATACGGAAAATGACCATGATAACGAAGGAGTAATATTAGCCGCGGGTTTTTCAGGTTATTTATGGAACGTAACTTTGCCCCGTGCCGAGTTCCATCGATCTGTCGTACGGAGAGAAGTATCAAATTGCCAAACAAGGAATTTATTTTGGAGGAAAGTATTTAATTAACATTTTAAAAACGAAATTGTCACGCGAGAAAACGTGCCAAAATGGTCCTCCCCTCCCTCAAAAAAAGGAAAAAAATACTCGGTTTAAACTTAATTCTATGTAATTTAGAAAAAAGAATAAAACAATTTTCGACCGAATGTACTTGTCACGCCACAACAACAAAATAAGGGGAACGGATTCTAGATAAATCTCCATCATGGAAAGGGACCGGGTACTTTGGCCGCTGTGGTCTTGAAAGAGTTGTCATCCGGGCGACTTATGACAGGTGCGGCTAACAAGGCGCTGGGAGATACGGGCGATACATGAAGATAACGGATAGGGGAAGAACGGGGGGGGGGGAGCCTTAGGTTTATACACCCTACTAGGATACGAGAAAGGGGATATATGTGATGGCCATCAATACATCAAGTATGTGAACGGTAGATGATATAAAACTAATCTTGATAACGAACTTCCCTGACATTTCTCTGGACTTAAAAAGTGGATCATATTGACTAGCTTCTGAATTCCTTTATGAAATAATATTCCATATAC
>NC_051404.1:40632627-40632751 GCF_015228065.2 Penaeus monodon
TATAATTTAAACATCATATACACTAATCTAATAATTCCGAAAGACCACAGTTACCAAAATTAAGGCAGGAAATGTCAGCATAAAAAAAGAAATTGACAGAGTATTAAAACCGAAACAGCAAACC
>NC_051404.1:40632815-40633995 GCF_015228065.2 Penaeus monodon
AGGTAGAGGAGAGCCCGAGACCAAGCGAGATGGCGCCGCTATCGCCTATCTTAAGGGAGAGTTTTGTACTTACACTTGAGGCGATAACCTCCCTTAGGCTCACGGCGAGGGAGGCCCGGTCTCTCGCCCATTAACCACGTGCCCTTAAAGAGGCTAACGGAACAAGGTGGCTGACACCCATTACTCACGGGGTAATGGGTGAGTGTCTGCGGTTCCTTTGATGCTGATTGGGTGCGAGATGAGGGAGAAGGGGAGGGAAAAGTAGGTATGGGATGTGGGTGTGATCGTGGATGTACGTGTAAGTGTAGATATGTCTCTTTGATGAAGAACTATTTTTTAACGAAAATTAATTTGATACATCTCACCAACTCATTTTTTCTCTTCACTATATTTCTCTTCCCTCCTCTTTTTTCACACATTTCTTCTCCTCTTTTCTCGTATCTCATTTTCCCTTTCCTTCTCTCCCCATTTCTATCTTTAGCTCTAAGAAAGGAATATCTGTATTTACACATCACTCTGGAGTTTCCCACGCAACCTCAGCGCGAAGAAAGCGAACCTAGCCATCAACCGTTGAATGTAAAATTAAATCCGTTGACATCCATGATAATATGCGGGAATATATACGCAGAGTGCACGCCCATGGTAGTGGTGTGGGCGGGAATAAGGATAGGAGCGAGATAACATCCTATAAACAGATGACTATCGCATCACTGCCACTCCTGTGCAATCAGTGTATCACTTGACTTCCTCCATAAGGTAGAGAGACAAAAGAATCATGAGTCAGCACCGAGGGATGTGTGTTTAACTGCGCACACATAGATGGCGCTGATGAGCAGCATGTGAAAGGTAGGAGCTGTAAGGGAAAATAAACGACAAATGAATGACTTGCGGAAGGAAAAGATGAAATAGATACTTTGAATAACAAAGATGTTAAATTCATTCACTCAAGGAAGTCATGGTGGAAATACAAATAAAAATTTTATTCATGAAGAGGCGAAAGAAGGAAATATAATTAAAAGGGCTAACACAAGTTGCTCTTTTGCCGGAAAAAAGTGTATTAATTTTGAAAAAGCATGACTAATCGGAACATGAAAAATGTCAAGTGAGTTAAATTGCATTTAAATGAAGTTGAAAGCATGAAAAAGCTAGCAAACAATTTTGTGTGTGAAGCGAAAGTGAA
>NC_051404.1:40634573-40635029 GCF_015228065.2 Penaeus monodon
TAATTAACAGCTAAGTGCAGACACGTCGTCACGCTGGGTATCACACTCGCATTAGAGGAAGATAAGGGGGGGGGGGTAAGGTAGGGGGGTAGGGGGAATCCAGGTAGAAGGGTGAAGGGGCGAAGGGAAAGAGGGGGAAAGGAGAGGAGGGGTACTAAGGGGGTGAGGTGTACTAAGGGTAGAGGAGGGGAGGGGCACTAGGCAGAAGGGGTAGGGGCGAAGGGTACTAGGAAGGAAGGGTTATGGGAGGGGTACTAGGCAGACAGGGGGCGAGGCCGAAGGAGGGGAAGGGGGGCGAGGCCGAAGGAGGGGAAGGGGGCGAGGCCGAAGGAGGGGAAGCGTGATCAGCGAAAGAGTAAAACCAGGACGTATGGGTGGGTGGGTAGGGGGTAGAGGGGGTAGGCTACACAAAAGGATTAGGGAGAGGCGAAAGAAGGGCGAGGCGAGGGTATGCAT
>NC_051404.1:40635114-40635492 GCF_015228065.2 Penaeus monodon
CGGTAAACAGGGGGGGGGGGAGACTAGAGAAAAATGAAGACCTGCGCTGTTCAAATTTCCGGATTTACGAAAAGAGAAACGCCCGTGCTCTTGATGGACAGTAATTGGACATCCAAACGAGGGTACTGCAACAGGTAATGGGAGAAAGCCTCATACCCATTAACGGTCTGTTGCATGAGGCTGTGAGGCTGTGAGCGAATTAGCATGAGAGAGAGCGAATAAAATCGGAATGTTGGTCATGATTTATTCATGAATTATTTCCTTATTCATTCGCACTTACTTGCTTGGTTCGTCTTTTTTTTTTTAATATTTACCGCGATTTATTTCGCATTTACTCGCACTTTTCCTGGGTGCAAGGGTACAATTTCTTCACATATC
>NC_051404.1:40635521-40635772 GCF_015228065.2 Penaeus monodon
CTATTTTACCACTTTATTCATTCATTTTTTTTGTTTATTCATTCGCATATTTGTCATCACAGTATTAAAAATTTCATTTTTTTTTTTTTACAGAGAGCAACCATTTCCATCGAACACTCAATTTTATTCAAATTTTACAATATTTCCTTCGTCATTCTTCTATTTTTCGGCGACTTTTTTTCGTTACAGTACAAAGAGCAATAAAACTCAAGGTCGTGAAATGTGAATTCTAATTGAGGTTATTGGCTCCA
>NC_051404.1:40635792-40636098 GCF_015228065.2 Penaeus monodon
AGAACATTCGTGCGTGTTAGATGTGTAAGCTTTAATTAGTCCTAATAAAATTAAAGAAATCTCTGCATATTTTCTGCTTCCTTTGTTTGAAAAAAAAAAAAAAAAGTAACCATGACGGTATATCCTTATCGTTATTACTATTTTTTTTCTAAATGAATGGTTAATTTTTTTTTTTACGTCACCTGAAAAATAAACGAGGAAAGAGGGTCTATATGTCTATATTTTCTTTTTCCTTCATTAGTTCCTTTGGATTGTACAGCTATCATAATGAGAGATTATCTAAATTTACAAGTAAAAGAAGCATAC
>NC_051404.1:40636312-40636420 GCF_015228065.2 Penaeus monodon
ATACCTTTTTTTTCTCCTGCGATAATGATCTTAAAGAAACTCTCTAGACTCAAAACGTAAACGAATGCAAATGAGCATAATGAAGTGTCGGTTTATAAGAAGACAACA
>NC_051404.1:40636592-40637227 GCF_015228065.2 Penaeus monodon
CACCCGACTGCTGGTGTCAATTTCCAACGCGGCGTCAAAGGAGGTGTCACTTCTCTCTGGGAAGTCGGTGCGGTGTCAAGGTCTTTACAGCGGTGTCAGTGGAGGCGACGGCTCTCGCAGTGGTACCAACGGTGGCATTGTTTGCTATCTTTTTTATGTGGTATAAACTGCAGTACCGATGTTCCGTCGAATCTGTAAAAAGCTACATCATTATATATAAAACTGGTCTTTACCTACAGATTTAACAACTTTACCAGCGAAGAATACTAAGTAACCGCCTCCCACAAAACCCAGCGAGAGCCCTCACCCACGCTACCCACAACATGACCTACGTCCGCCCATCACCCACACCGCCCACATAACGAGGGCGAGAAGGAGGCCTCGACACCGATTCAGTTCCTGACGCGGCGGCTCCCTGACAGAACTAGAGACCCCGATAGTTCTAATCTCCCGCGACATGGGCGTGTGGCGGGCGTGGGCAGTGGGCAGAGATAAGGGGGCAGGCATGCTGGGTGTGGGCACAAGGGTGCGGAGGTGTGGGTGAGGGGCAAGGAACGGACGGGATGAGCGACGGCTGGAAGAACATTAGAGGATTTTAGGGAGAAAAGTGTTGGGGACATTTTAAGTCGACTTCA
>NC_051404.1:40637443-40637508 GCF_015228065.2 Penaeus monodon
AACCAGGAGGCTATTATGCTAATACTATCCACAACAACATGATGATTGACGACGCGAATCATTAT
>NC_051404.1:40637585-40637815 GCF_015228065.2 Penaeus monodon
TCACACATACACACAAAAAAAGATAAATAAATAAAATACATATATGAAACTAATCACCATCAACCCCGAAGATCCTGTTCAACCGGCCAGAAGTTAGAATATATTTCTTCCGAAGTATATTCCATCATTCACCATTATGGACGGATACGACGGGCGGAATTCAGCATTAATATGATTTTCTATTTATCTTTTGAAGACCAGTTGGGTAGTCTGCGAGTTACATCTATATC
>NC_051404.1:40638897-40639110 GCF_015228065.2 Penaeus monodon
CACCACAGTTTTCTCTTATACTTTTATCATTTTACTTACATTTCTATGTTGATTTATGAACTTAACCATATTATTCCCTAATAATATCCAAAAAAAAAACAAATCGCTAACAAGAAATCACAGAATTCCAAAAATAAAATAAAACAAAATAGAGAAAAAACAACTGAAATCACTAACAAATAAACTCCAAACCAACCGAGTTAAATCATCTGT
>NC_051404.1:40639141-40639387 GCF_015228065.2 Penaeus monodon
TCTACATCTTGTTCAACAGATTCTGAACGAGTTTGCGAAGCCGTTCGTCCAGCAACAAACGTCACAGAACCGGCATCAGCAAGCGGATCGAATGCCACTTCGGATTCTAATTAGCGAGATGACGGAAGATTGGCGTGGCCGGAGAAGGGATCAGAATCGCCAGCGTCCGGATAAGGGTCATCTGCACGCGGGGGGATTCCGGCATTTATAGAGTTGGCTAAATTTTTGTGGAATTAAGGCTGACTT
>NC_051404.1:40640241-40640666 GCF_015228065.2 Penaeus monodon
AGACATAAAAACAAGCAGAAAAGAACAAGAAGATATATACGTCAGATAAATACGAGACAGAAAAAGAGGCAGACAAAGCGGAATCGAAACAAAATGCAAACAGAAAGAAAGAGATAAAGCCGAAGAGAACAGAGCAGAGAAAGAAATAAATGCTTCCAAAAACGAACATAAAAAAAAAAAATGTTCACAAGCACAAGCAATAAAGAATGACACAGAAATTAAAAACAAGACAGACGGACGGCGAGACAAAGCAAGCAACAAGGGAGATAAAAAAGCAAAAGAGAATAGACAGAGAAAATCTGATAAAGAGAAAGCGAGGCACTGAAAGAAAAACGGAGACAAAGACATGGGAAAAAAATAGGATCAGTCAGAGTGCAAAATCAAAGGTTAATTCTCGCCAGGTCAGTCCACCGCTAAATTCTCCT
>NC_051404.1:40640933-40641099 GCF_015228065.2 Penaeus monodon
ATTCTTTCAATTTTCCTTCTCCGCTTTCTCTGTCTCCCCCGTGCATTCAGCCAGCCGTGCATGCCTGCTAATGATGTTCTGTTGATCATGCATAATCAGGCATCTTCTCTTCCCGTTCCCTATTTTCCCTTAAGACTATTTTATCCCATTTTGTTCCATGCCCTTC
>NC_051404.1:40641181-40641338 GCF_015228065.2 Penaeus monodon
TTCCACTTAACGAAATGCCCGTTCTGAGTTCGGCCGCAATCAACCAACAGCGGTATTCAGAGATAACAGAGATAGCAGTTTGATAAGAAAATACCATCACTGCAAATCTTCTGCTTTCAACCGAGGAGATCAACCTCTTCCCTCTCTCCTTTCATCG
>NC_051404.1:40641479-40641570 GCF_015228065.2 Penaeus monodon
CACCTCCCTCTCTCACTCTCCTCCACCTCTGCAACATTCCCAACGTATGTCTCAAGAAAAATGGTAAAAGAATATTGTCGTGGCATGAGCC
>NC_051404.1:40641684-40642227 GCF_015228065.2 Penaeus monodon
TTTTTGTGTGGGGTGGGGGTGGGGTGGGTAGTCGCTTCACACTCTCCTTCGTTACGGTTTCGAGTTAATTGATCGTTTGCGGTTGAGTGTGTGAGGCCAGTGCATGCTAAGGAAGGAAAAACAAGGAGAATCAGGGAGGAGGGAGAAGAGGATGGAAAAAAAGGGGGGAGGAGAAGGGAGGGGAGAGAAAGAGAAAGGAGGAAGGAATAAAGACGAAAAAAGGGAGAAGGGAGGAGAGAGGAGGGGAAGGGAGGAAGGAGAAGAGGAGAAAAAAGGGAGGGGAGGGGAGGAAAGAGAAGAGGAGAAAAAAGGGAGGGGAAGGGAGGGGGAGGGAATTAGGAAAGGAGAATCGGGGAGAAGGGAGAAGAGGAGAGAAAATAAGGAGGGAAGAGAGAGGGGAAGACATGAAGTTGCGCATGAAAGAAAATGAGGCGATTTGTGCTGGATGTAAATGTGGGGGATATGAAGAGAGTCATGTCCAGTGGCTGCAGATGTTGAGTTCCGGGAAGGGTCAAGAGGAAAAAGGAATAAAGAGAGAGATAC
>NC_051404.1:40642454-40642819 GCF_015228065.2 Penaeus monodon
TAAAATAAAGAGATAAAATCCCAAATATAGACGAAGAAAGACCCGAGTTCCAGATAAATCCCCATCCCCCCCCGTACCACCCCTACCCCTCCTTCCCTCCTCCGAACCATCCCTCAAAACCTCGTTAATCTCAACACAAGCATCAATATCTCTCCGCCATCTGTATTAATCAAAGGTCGAACATCGCGGTAAATTGTCCCTAATTAGAGAAACCGCACACACAGGCAAGAATGTTGGCAGATGAAGGGCCTCAGCATCAGCCGGGAGCCGCAGCATCCAACAGCCTCCTTGCGCAGCGGCCCGTGAACAGCTGATTGCGGCCGCGTTATGTTCAAGGCTTGTGCCCGCCGTCGGCCCTCCTCTCT
>NC_051404.1:40643235-40643996 GCF_015228065.2 Penaeus monodon
AACGCCGGCCAATGAGGACCCCAACGACCAGCTAACAGGTCACTTGCAGGTCCGAACGGCTTAAGCGAAGATACAGGGCAATTTATCCGATGGCAATGGTCGTTTTATCAGGCCCTTCCCCGTGGCGAGGTCCGCTGCCTTCCGCGCTCTCGACTCCGTTTTGCATTTGTGTTGTTATTCTGTTCATTTGTGTATTTTACTCTCTTGTGTTTGTTTGTGTATTTTATTCTGTTGTCTTCTCGTGTATTTCTATTCTGTTGTGATTACATGTGTATTTTATTCTCCTGTGTTTGTGTTATTCTGTATTTTATTTTGAGTTTATCTTATTCCGTTGTTTATTTGTGTATTTTATTGTTGCGTTTGCGTTGTTATTTTGTTGTGTCTATTTGTATGTTATTCTTCTATGTTTATTTGCGTTGTTATTCTGTTGTGTTAATTTGCGTCGTTATTATGTTGTGTTTATTTCTGTTATTTCATTGTTTTTTTTTCTGTTGTGTTTACTTGTGTATTTTCTTTGCTGTGATTTTCCTTTCAATTTCTCTTCCACTAGGTTTATTTACATATATTCTGTTTCTTTGTGTATATTTATGCATTTTCTTTTCTCTGGTTATTTATGTATTTACTTTGTTTTGTTTATCTTCTTTTTTATTTATTTTCCTCTGTGTCTGTTTGTTTATTCCCTCTTATATTCGTGTACCCGTTCATTTATCTTTCATTCTTATATTAATTAATGCTGTAACCAACCTCATCATTCCATCTGC
>NC_051404.1:40644062-40644526 GCF_015228065.2 Penaeus monodon
TACGACGTCATATCATTTTCTAATTCATGTTATTACCGTCGTTAATGTTCTAATTATCACTACAATTTTACTAGAAGTAGTCATTCTATTGTCATTGCAAGGGTCATTAGCGCGACCATAATCACTACTTATCATTATCTTTAAAAATCGTCATTAGTACATAAACATTATCATTCTCTTCCTTATTCCCATTTATCATCTTTGCTAATATATCCTTTAGTAATTATAAGATGCTGTGTCCTCAGAATTTTTTTTTCTAGATACTTTGCAGCTCTTAACTATGCTTACTATTTTTTTTCAAATCAGACAAAGAAACAAAGAGCAGGTGACAGCCATGTTTCTTTAGATATTAATTGTCGGGCAATAAAACATTCATTTAAGCATCAACAAATAATAACAAACAATAAATAAATGAAATCAAATAAAATCTAAAGAAACGCAAAATAATGAAATTGTGTGCATTC
>NC_051404.1:40645109-40645283 GCF_015228065.2 Penaeus monodon
GATAAAGGTGAAAGAGAAATGATAATAGAAAAAAGTAAATAAAAAAGAAATACTGGGAGAAAAAGAGAAGAAAAAAAAGTAGCTTTCACCAACCGGATCTTAAACACAGCACCTTGTTCTCCTCAGCTCGTAGTTTAGCTCTGTTATCAGCTACGACGGAGACTCACCCAGCGG
>NC_051404.1:40645499-40646265 GCF_015228065.2 Penaeus monodon
GGTCTAGTTCCTCCTCTAGCTCGATGACGGCTCCGAGTCACCCTCATTTCACCGTTGGGATTTCGAACTGTAGCCGAAGTTATGTATCGGGTCGTTCCTTGTACTCGAACGGGTCCCTGTCAGGTGTAGTATACGGAAGTACGAGGGGAGAGAGGACCTGTTTGGGGGTGTGGTGGGGGGGGGGGATAAAGAGGGTGGGAGGGAAGTGTAGAGAAGAAGAAAGTGGAGAGGGGAGAGGTTAAGAGAAGGTGAGAAGGGGAGGAGAGGGGAGGGGTTAAGAGAAAGGGAGAGGAGAGGGAGCGAGGACAGACGTAAGAGAAGTAGAGAGGAGGAGGAGGGAGAGTTAAGAGAAGAATAGGGGGAGTTAATAGTAGAGAGGAGAAGAGGGGGGGGGGGGTAGAGAAAGAGAGAGGAGTAGATGGGGGAAACTTCAAAGAAGCTGGGAGGAGGAAAAGTTGGGAAAAGTAAAGAGGTGAAGAACTGAGAATTGAGAATAAAGAGGAAGAAAATGGGAAAGGGAAGAAAGGAGGAGCGGGAAGGAAAGAGGGGAAGAGGTGAACGATGAGACAAACAGAGAGGGGAAGAGGGAAACGAGGGGGGTTAAAATAGGCGAGAGGGGTGTTAAGAGAAGTAGAGAAGGAGAAAAGCGAAAAGTTAAGAAGAGTAGAGAGGAGAGGGGGAAAGGTAAGAGACACGACGTCGAGAAGATACGCAAGGGTGATAAAGGCAGGAAGAGCGGGAATAAATTGGCGTGGAACGAAAAGGG
>NC_051404.1:40646316-40646414 GCF_015228065.2 Penaeus monodon
CACAACCTCCCACAACGTTTCTACGCGCAAGGTATCCTATTTTCAACCATCGTTCCGAGGATTAGCCATAATCTCGCCAAATTTGATATCCTTATCAG
>NC_051404.1:40646466-40647997 GCF_015228065.2 Penaeus monodon
GTGAAATCGACGAGCGCAAACAACAACAATAAAAAGGGAGCAACAGCCATAACACGGCGATCACGCACGACAAGGAGATAAAAATCTGATCCCGATAATGGCGGCCGATGACGCTGCGGTCAGCTAAAAATACTCCGTCCGTCATCAGCAGCTTAGCGAACAGCGCGGACCAACCACCCGGCTGTCATGTCCCTACAATCAATCTTATCAATGAAAATAAGTACACATAATAAAGCCCCGTTGACTATTTCGACCCTTATGGCCCCCGAGCGCAAGGGCTGGTGTCCCATCGTCCAGGGGTTGAGAATGAATGCGCTTGTTTATGGATGTATTAACTCTTCACTAATAAACTTGGAATATCGCAGATAATCGGCCTAATCAACTACCACGTTGAGAAGAAAATGTCAGATGATATGCAAATCTGTAGAGCGCTTCTCTGGCTATGAATAATGCAAATAAACAACAGAAGAGTTTTTTTGCTTAGCCAAGTATCAATTTCTTTTAAGCTTAGTTGACTGTCGGTGGCAGATAATACGTGACTGTACTCTCTATAACATGAATTATGATTTTCGAGAGGTTTCCCGTATCTCCTGGCATGTCTAAGATTAATAAAAATACGCAGGGAAAAAAGAAACAATAACTCAACATGAAAATTAATGTGTATTACAGATCTATCACTTGAAAAAAAAAAGTGAAACGAAGACCCCCCAAGAATTTCACCCTTAAAGAACAGCGTGCAACACTATCTGTCATGTTTGTATCCCAAACACATTTCTTACTTTTGCTAGAAAAAAAAAACTCCGTTGTAATCCATCTCTGTAAATAAACCCTGACCAAACACCCCCCCTCCTCACTGCCCTACTCCCCCCTCCCCCCCTCTACCCCCACGCGAGGTCACCGCTGCCGGCCGATGAGGGGAATGTGTCTGCTTGTTTGTTTATTCAGATACACAAGTTACCCCCAAAATAAACAGCGTTCCGAGTTACGAAGATGAAGGAGAAAACGAGCCGGTAGATGGAAGGGAGGGAGAGAAAAGGGGAGGAGGGGAGAGGGAAGGAGGGAGGGAAAGAGGGGAGAGGGAAGGAGGATGAGAGAAGGAAGGAGGGGAGAGGGAGGGAGGAGGGGAGAGAGAAGGAGGGGGGTAGGAGAGGTGAGATGGACGGAAGGAGAGGAAAGAGAAGGAGGGGAGGAAAAAAGAGGAGAAAGGGGAGGAGAGAAGAGGAGGAGGAGCAAGATGAAAGGGGAAAAGGAGAGAGGAGGGTAGGAAGAGGGAGACTGGAGGGGGGTGGATGGGAGATCTCTAGCCCCCCCTAAAGCAAGTTAGTTTTTAGAAGAACATAATTAAATAGCACTTTTAACGAGCTCATTAATCTGCGGAAATTTAAAATTCTTGCGCGCTTATTTTTTTTTTTCTCTCTATTCCTCTTTTTATCGAGAACGAGAGCATTTTTGTGCGCGGATTAATTTCATCGAGGAAAATAAACGGGGAAAATGCTTGCTTGTCCGGAACCGTACGTCGATGATCTTCTTA
>NC_051404.1:40648194-40648326 GCF_015228065.2 Penaeus monodon
TCGCCTCTTGTCTATGTGTTTATTTACATGTCCGGCAACCTGTCACCTCGCGTTAGCTCGTCCAGTCCTTGCATATCCACCTCCTCATTATCTCCGCCTGTCTACCAGCATCCAGAACCATTTGTCATTTAC
>NC_051404.1:40648368-40648687 GCF_015228065.2 Penaeus monodon
TGCCGTGCCTGAAGGTTCATTTGCCTGCTTATCTGTTTGTCAATCTTCTTACCTTTACCTGTATGTCTGGTCGCATCACTCATCTCCTGACTAAGAAAGGATTGGGTAAGAGGATTGCTGAAAGGATTGGTTAAAGGGGTCCCGTGTCTTTGCAATAATCAGATGTTGCAGTTCAATTTGAACAACCTGTCAACCGTATCAGAGGAAAAGTGCCTTTCCTATATTTGCATTTATGGAAGCATAGGATGTGCATTTTAGGCCTAAAAAAAAGGCTACTTTTCTTTTGCATCTTGTCACTGCATAGTATACTCGAGAGCGG
>NC_051404.1:40649319-40649715 GCF_015228065.2 Penaeus monodon
TTGTTTCACCCAATTAGCTAAAGCGTTTGAAATTTCTTCCTCCCTTCCGCCTCTCGTCTCCGACCCGATCGCCCATTTTCCTTCTCATCTCTCTCCGCCGACGATGCTAGACATACCTAATTTAATCGATACATCGGCGGGTTGAATATCCTAATAATCATATGCAAATATCTGGTCTCTCGCCGCGGGCCAAGGAGGATGCTAGGAGGACGGGCAACATTGCTGTCCAACCGCGTACGTACCGTACGATTTGCCAACTATAATAGGAAGGGAGGCGAGAGGGGGGGTACGTGAATAGTATCCCTCCCTCCTTTTTTTTTTGTACGGTTGCTTGGCTTTCCGAGATGCAGGTATTTATTGCATGAGGGTGTGTGGTTACGAGTGATTGATTATGTA
>NC_051404.1:40650060-40650155 GCF_015228065.2 Penaeus monodon
GGAGGAGGATACGGAAGTGGGGGGAAGTATGGATGAGTGGGTAATTAGTACATTTTTAATAACTGTATTTCAAGTGAAAAATAGAATAACATTTC
>NC_051404.1:40650200-40650281 GCF_015228065.2 Penaeus monodon
GCATATATTCCGTTACATGACTGTATGATTTCCTGTTAATACTGTTTCGTGGCGGGTAGATGTCTCTTACTGTTGACTACT
>NC_051404.1:40650500-40650683 GCF_015228065.2 Penaeus monodon
TGATACACACAAAAAACAAGATAAAAAAGAAATCAAGGCAACATTATGTGCTGCATGAGAATATAATAAAATCCAGTAATACTAATTATAATCAACTACTTCCTTCAAAATCAAGCACAAGCAAGTGACCGCGAATACCAAGAAAAAGAAACAACAAACTTATTATATAGCACCAGTCTACGG
>NC_051404.1:40650716-40650984 GCF_015228065.2 Penaeus monodon
TACTAACACACACGAAAACCTTGCCGGCCAATACAAACCAATATAAACAAACCAAGCAGTGCGGCGCGTGGAACACACACGTGTACACGCACTTAACGTACACTCAAAACTGACCAGATCTCGAGCGCGGGTGTTCACTAAATTCCCGAAGATTGGATACCTCGTTAAGATAAATATTAAGACTGATCTTACTTGCAAATATCTCGTCGTGTTCTCTTGTTCTCTTGGTCTTTCCTCGATAAGTGGGTGCTTGGCGATCTAGTTCGTC
>NC_051404.1:40651039-40651596 GCF_015228065.2 Penaeus monodon
AGACATGCGGCAAACAAGAATTGCGATAATTAATGATTATAATGTTGCAGTTGATGACGAAGAAAATATTACAAGAGAGAATGACAAAAATATCAATATTAATAATATCAACAGTAGCAGTTTCATTGCAACAGGGACACTAATAGCAAAAACTTTGGGAATATTGACATAACAGTTATATCAGTGAAAGCACACAACTTTTATCTTTCGCCTCTCGTATAATTCCGACCCCACGACCCGCCCCTCCCCGGTTTGAAGACATCTATATCCTGTTGTATTTTTATTAGAATCCCCCATCGTCCTCACCATCGCCCTAAGCCCCGCGCCTTATTTCCCCGCCCACACTGCTTGCACCTCCGGCCCTTCGGCGCGAGCCAGGCGCCACGACTGAGGCCTCGTCGGATCCAGACGGCATTCTGAGGGGCTGGTTTTCTCTCTATTTTATGAGAAGATGCTGTTTAAAAGTCGACCAAAGGTGCCGACGCCCAGTGACTGTGATAACACAAAAGTGCTTCTGCCCTTGCGAGGAACGCCCAGGGCCGGTCTGCAGCAAGACG
>NC_051404.1:40651629-40651783 GCF_015228065.2 Penaeus monodon
TTGGTCTCAGGGCATATTTCTTCTGATTATTCTCATGCCGCCTGTCGTCTTCGGTGAAATGTAGACGCGCACATGCGCATGCTGGTGTATGTGTGCAAACCGAGACAAATGAATACCAATTTGTGAGTATAGATACTCAAGGCCACATGTTTCC
>NC_051404.1:40653892-40654553 GCF_015228065.2 Penaeus monodon
ATTCCTCCCTTATCCTTCCTCCCCCTCCCCGCACCTACTCGCTGACGTGCCACGCCCCCCCCCCGCACGCCGCCGATGCGATAGATACATGCGAGACTGAGTGTTTGCCACATCTGACGAGCGACGCCCCCCCACGGCCCGCCCGCTCACCTCGCTGTCGTCCCGCCCGCCACAGAGCCTTGGGAGAGTTTGCACAGGGCCTCTCACTGTCTCTGCACGCCCACGACTTCAACGGGCGGGAAGCGGGTGGGTGGCCTTTCCCGTTCGTCTGTCTGGTTTGTTTCGTAGGGTGTCATTGCGTGCCGTAGAATCTGTTACCACTTGAAGGGGGGGGGGGGATTCCGAGCCAAGTAAATGATGGATGAAACGCGATGTCGTTGCAAATTATATGACAATACAATAGCAACAAATGATCAATATTAGCAGAAGGAATGCAACAACAACGAGAAAACGACTTCAAAATATGCTTCAACAACCACAAGACACACACAAAAAAATCAAAATAACAAAATCAATTAAAGAAAAGAACAGCAAAAGAAAACCACCATTATCAGGAGAGAGAGAGAAAAAAAAAATGCGGTACGAAAGCGTCATCAAATCACAGTCAGCAGTTCCTCTGTGAAATTCGTAAAAAAATAAAAAAAGGGAAAAAATTTATACA
>NC_051404.1:40655035-40655250 GCF_015228065.2 Penaeus monodon
ATTCCCTAATGCACTTTTACGCGAACGAAAGTAAATACACTCCGTCTCTGCTCAAACTTGACCGACACTACACCACAGACTTCAGCTTTGGGAAAATGCCGTGTTTACGAAGACAAAAGAATGGTAGAAGGAGGAATGAAAGAAAATGGTGTACAGGAGAGAAAGAAAGAGGAGTGGGGGTGGGAGGTAATAGGAGGGCTAACGAGGAACAAATG
>NC_051404.1:40655463-40655581 GCF_015228065.2 Penaeus monodon
AGTTGAATAGAAAATAACTATAAACATCAGAAATGCAAATAAAATGTTATCTTGTTCATTAAAACAAAGTAAAAAAATCAAATACACGAACAGCCACTGCAATTTGGCTTGGTTGATC
>NC_051404.1:40656285-40656460 GCF_015228065.2 Penaeus monodon
TCATTAACGAAAACATCTCAACAGGTGAAGAGTTCCAGTTAAACTCGAACTATTAAACTCTTCGAAATATGAAGCTAAGCTCAGTTGCTTGTAATAGATAGAGCATGTAGACTTTCAGGTTCATTAAGGGAAGGTGATGTAAATAGTGAAGATGCTTAAGTATGTGTCAATGGCG
>NC_051404.1:40657479-40657675 GCF_015228065.2 Penaeus monodon
CTAACCAAACGAGCACAAAACAACGAGCAAGAGAGGACTGAATGAAGCCAAACGAAGTCGGGACGATCAGCCTTGCGAAAGGTGTTCACAGGAGGCGCGGCGCGAGAGAGGTCGACCAGCTGAGTCTCTCTCCGGCGAGTGAAAGCGTAGAACAGTGACCGGGCGCGTGTGTTCATTCATTTGTTGACGGAGCCAT
>NC_051404.1:40658687-40658997 GCF_015228065.2 Penaeus monodon
AGTCTCGTTTAAGCAATGACTGTGCATTTTTTCGTCGCCTTGAGATGAACTGTGCTGATTGTCTGCACGTTGCAGATGCAAGACGGGTGTTTGCTTGCCGGTTTGTGTGTATGTGTGCATCAAAACTGAATATATTTTACTGCGAGTAAATATTTTCGACATCTCCTTATTCCGATGTTAAAAGCATCCTATTGCTTTTCTTCCTGGCCATGTACATGTTTACACGCAATCTCTCTCTCTCTCTTCTCTATCTTCTCGTCTTTCTCTTCTCGCTCTTCTTCTTCTCCTCTCCCCTCTCTTATCTTTCTCT
>NC_051404.1:40659155-40659334 GCF_015228065.2 Penaeus monodon
TACACAAAAACTCACAAAAAATTAATCAATTATAAATTCGAAATCTCAAACCGTAAAAAGACTTTTCCTTTAACGAGAAAAGACGATTTCCCTGTTTCTTTACCTTTTCTTCGAACTTTTTTTTTCTCGATTTTCAGTTCTCTTGACTCTCTTTAATTTTCTTGACTCTTCTTGACCAC
>NC_051404.1:40659391-40659558 GCF_015228065.2 Penaeus monodon
GCTGCCAATTCTCCTTTGGGACTAATGAATGGCGTGGAATGTCTTCAATAAAAGCAAAGCAGGTAGTATAAAATTGACAAAAACAAATATCCCTGTAGCGAAAAATACATTGCTAAAAATAACCCGATTAATTTAATTCGCAAACCAAAAGGCAAATGAAAAGACGC
>NC_051404.1:40659801-40659879 GCF_015228065.2 Penaeus monodon
GCGTCTTTTCATTTGCCTTTTGGTCTGCGAATTAAATTAATCGGGTTCTAGTTACTTTTAGCAATATATTTTTTAGCA
>NC_051404.1:40660767-40660872 GCF_015228065.2 Penaeus monodon
TCCAGAAGCTACCTCATAAGTTGATGACGAAATCGTGAAACATTGCAGAGAAAATTTTATGAAGCGTTAAGAGGCGGTTCGCGTGAGTAGCTATATATGTTTCTA
>NC_051404.1:40661090-40661697 GCF_015228065.2 Penaeus monodon
GCACACAGACAAATATAAATAACCGACGATTTTAACGTAATCCAGAAGCGACCTTATAAGCTAATGACGAAATCGTGAGAAATTGCAGAGAGAAAAGTTTATGAAGCGTTAAGAGGCGGTCGCGTAAGTAGCTTCCAATCCCGGCAAATGCTCAGAAGTCGTAATTAAAAGACAGAAAAAAGAAGGGAGCTATAAGATTAAAACAATCCAAAAAAAAATATAAATAAAATGGCGAAAACCCCTTATGGGAATCGCCAATCAGATCGAATCGCCTTTCGAAAAAGAAAGAAAGAGAAAAAAAATATCCTCAAACCCCACGGTGAAAATATCGCATCATTTTCAAGTTAAGATTCCCGCGCCTTCCATTACTCGCAAAAGATTTAATGAATACAAATCCATCTACAGCGTCGACCTTTTCCATTATTCATATGAGAACGGATTCAAAAATTAATTATAGCATTCTAGACACCGTTCAGAATTAACCACTAAATTAATTAATGAAATCCAATTACAGAGCCGAGTGCCTGCTTTACATAAATGGCTGGCTAATGAGGGAAGCTACCATGAACTCGTGCATGATGGACGGGACTACTGCCATGGACTGTTG
>NC_051404.1:40661810-40662010 GCF_015228065.2 Penaeus monodon
GAATTACCCCTCATCAAGACTGTGATACCAAATATAAATATGAAAACATGAAAAATGAAAGACCTACAGATAATAAACAAAGTAATTAAAAGAGAAACACAGAAAATCATAAGAAAACAAAAGACAGACAAATAAATCAAACCATGAAACAAAACATCAAAAAAAAAAACTTAAAAAAGACGAAGAAGAAAAGAAAGATG
>NC_051404.1:40662061-40662307 GCF_015228065.2 Penaeus monodon
CAGCCCCGGCGATCCAAAAGGGGACAAATCAGCGAGCCAGACAGCAACAAATGTGAGAGAGAGCACTGAGTGCACTGCAGCGACGTCCCGTGCTTCCCCATACTCAAAGGCACAACCGGACGTGGAGACGTGTGCGCGAAAAGGGGAGAGACGTACGCTGATACATTCTTGCTTCCTGGGTGTAAAGGCCTTGCTCTTTGAGTGTGTGTAGTGGAAAATTAAGTAAAGAAGAGAGGAGGGACAGGT
>NC_051404.1:40662350-40662455 GCF_015228065.2 Penaeus monodon
CAGAATGAGAGCGAGTGGGAAACGGAGAATGTCAAATGTTAATTTGTTCGCCGCAATATCATGAAATATCAACTACAACATGTATGATGTATGTATATCCTCCCT
>NC_051404.1:40662874-40663164 GCF_015228065.2 Penaeus monodon
AACATTTTCCTTTAACAACACCTATCCAGCAACGCCCACACATCGACAAGGAAACTAAACTAGTAAACACAATCTTCACTTTCACCTGCCTTAGAATGACGCTGTTTGCCTCACGGTTGCTCTAGAAGACGTACCTGAAATAGTAAATATAATTGTTAAAACGAATGTACTGTTATTTTCTTTGTGAGCATTTTCATTGTTGACAAACGATGCATGATGACTTTATGGATATCTCCAGTTGCAAAGTAGATGTAGATGTTAAAGTAGATGAAGAGTTGTATGATATCATC
>NC_051404.1:40663746-40663852 GCF_015228065.2 Penaeus monodon
ACCTGGTCTTCGTGGGAGAGTGACTACATCCTTAACAGGGAGAAGAAAGGTCACGAGAGGTCAGGCAGGTCAGAACTGGAGAATTAATGGTATGAATGTTGATGGT
>NC_051404.1:40664060-40664250 GCF_015228065.2 Penaeus monodon
TCGAGCTGCTGAGTCTTGGTAAAGGTACGTGATCGGATACCGTACAGTTGCGTACGCCGTTGCCATAGTAACCAGAATGAGACGTATCACTGTATCATCTATTTGTTTTAATTAGGGATTCCAGAATAGCACAACGCTTAAATAAACTAATTTATTATAATATGGAATGCCTTCTACAGGGTGTCAATTA
>NC_051404.1:40665303-40665424 GCF_015228065.2 Penaeus monodon
CGGCGTAGCAGAGGAGAGCACGAGAGGCAATGAGAGGAAATATCTCACTCAAAGGTGTGATCTCTCAAAACAGTCGGTTCCTTTCAAGGCTTGTGTTACTTAAATCAATACAACCTGATGC
>NC_051404.1:40666018-40666099 GCF_015228065.2 Penaeus monodon
GTATAGAACGATAAACAGAACAGACACACGTACTTTTCCGTAACCCTTTTCTGTCCACCGTTTCCTTCCTGTCTCTGACGC
>NC_051404.1:40666130-40666207 GCF_015228065.2 Penaeus monodon
ATGACAGAGGCCCCTCAATGGATCTTTGAGCAAGACCAGGACTGTCTTGCGAGGCCTCCAGACACCGCCTCCTCTTG
>NC_051404.1:40667587-40667798 GCF_015228065.2 Penaeus monodon
CAATCTCTCTACACAAACACTACATTCTACCCTAACAATAGAGCTACTTTGACAAATGCATCCCAACACAGGCACCAACATCATGCCCCATCCTTCCACCCACCACTCATCCACCCTTGCATCCCTAACACTGTAACACTGCCCGGGGAATCAATCTGTACAACTGACAACTGGCAACACTGACCTCGCCCCCCTTCCTTCACCCCCTCAT
>NC_051404.1:40667831-40667933 GCF_015228065.2 Penaeus monodon
TGTTTTTATCTCAAATTTCATCCAGGATATTGAAGTCACTTTCATCACTCCGGCTTAAAAACATAATCGGGAGAACATTTGTAAGGAGACTTATTCTTAGAA
>NC_051404.1:40668063-40668484 GCF_015228065.2 Penaeus monodon
AAAGGAGTGGTGGAGCAGGAAAGCGAGGAAGATGATGACAAGAGTAAAAAGAAGGAGCAATGAAAATGATGATGAGTAGGCGGGGGATGATATAGGGAAAGGGAAAAAATGATGATGATGAGAAGGAAAATGATGATGATGATGAGGAGGAAGAGGAAGGAGAAGGTGGGAGACAACATACAGAAGGAAGAGAATAATATGGAGGAAGTGGAGGAGAACAAGGAGGTGAAGAAAAGGGAGAGTAAAAGGAAGAGCAAGAAGAAATAGTGGTAATTATGATGATGGTGGGGAGAAGGAAGTAAGAGATGGTATAGATGAGGAAGAGGAAGATGGGGAGGAAGAGGAGAAAGAAGAAGGAAATAAGGAAAAGGAGAATGGAGGGGGTAAATAATGATGATGATGAGGAGGAGGAAGGGAGGGA
>NC_051404.1:40669384-40669609 GCF_015228065.2 Penaeus monodon
GTAAGTATGATCCCGTGCACTATGGTTTTGATGTCAAGACAAAATCAGAGGATAATCTCTCTATCCCCCTTAACGATCCCAAAGACACAATCTTGGAGAGGACGTCACTAGATCACGTGATCACAAGCCATGATCCTGACAGTGATAAGCTCTGTGTAATCTCTCCTTTGCTTTCATACCTCCTCCCTTCTTTCAAGACCATCTCCTCTTTCTTATCCTGCTTCC
>NC_051404.1:40670176-40670367 GCF_015228065.2 Penaeus monodon
ATGAACACCAAACAAGACGAGATGCAACAGTTCCCGTCATAATAAAAGCGTCGCAGAAAACGGCAGCGTGTGGATGTTTACACAGTTTTGGAGAAAAAAAAAAAAAAAGTGAATACGCTCGTTTTCTTTTCTCTTCGGGGAATTTCTGCTCCGTTTCGTGTACTCCTCCACGTCGCATTAGCCATTAACGG
>NC_051404.1:40670413-40670637 GCF_015228065.2 Penaeus monodon
CATGATTAATAACATCTCCGTCGAGAAATCTTGTTTGTCCCGACTTTTCCATTTTTAATTAATCGCATATTCATCACTTATTCATTCCTTCAAAATTACATTATATCAACAACAAATGAGAACTCCCGTTTCCACGTGGCTACCATCTCGCTATCCAGGCTAATTAAGCAGGTGGCCATTATGCATCAATTTGAAAACACGTTTACTCATTAATTAAAATTATA
>NC_051404.1:40671491-40671894 GCF_015228065.2 Penaeus monodon
CACAACTTCACTCGAGTCAGAGCTAACAAGCAAGCCATGGCGATTTCGTCGTTATAACTCGACGTTCTTTACAGTCAAAATATAATGAATACTTGTCGATATCAGCTAAAAAAAAAGACGTCGAAATGGTTAAACGAGATGTTTTCATTATCTTTGCAATAAATAGATGGCGTGTTTCTCGTTTCAAAGATGTTTTGTCTTCCGCGCAGGGCATGGCGTGAATTTACGAAACTGATTACAGCCTGCAAGCGGGAAAAAACAAGTGAAACCAATTAATTCTGTGCAAAAGGCTGATTTCATTACATTATACCGTCCCTTGAAAAAAAAAATTAATTTGCCATGCTAGTTTGGTACTTCAGTAAACAGTCTGTGAATATTGATATTTGCCCGTAAGCTTGAGCGA
>NC_051404.1:40672187-40672460 GCF_015228065.2 Penaeus monodon
CAACGAATCTTTTGAATTTGCATTGCGCATAAAGCAGCGCTGTGGTGTGGGGAACTACCGACAAGATTAGATAATAAGTGAAAGAAAAATTAATGATCAATACTAGAGATAATAACGCTTCTGTTCGTAGGATACAAAGTGAACAATAAACACTACTGCCTCCGTGCAACACTGAGTCTATGGATAATAATGTAAATCATGTATTGAACATTGAGCTTCATCGCACCACATAGCTGGGGAAGACAGCTATGTGATGCTAGAAAAGATACACGA
>NC_051404.1:40672651-40672763 GCF_015228065.2 Penaeus monodon
CTTTATCAGTGGCTCGATGCGACAAGTCTCTCACATAGACACACTCTTCGATAAACATATCAAATCAGACTTCTTTTTTAGAATCACGCTAATCCGGCTTATCTCGGAGACA
>NC_051404.1:40672812-40672920 GCF_015228065.2 Penaeus monodon
ATGCATCAACGTCGCTTCTAACAAGACAACACGAGGCTCCAATGATCAAGCTGTTTACACCGAAGCTTAATCCTCAGTCATCCTGGTTGCCATGACAACTGTGGATGA
>NC_051404.1:40673311-40673626 GCF_015228065.2 Penaeus monodon
TCACCATCCAGGATATGGCACTGAAATAAAAATCTTTCCACATTTTGTCGGGTTATTCTATAAAGAGGCCGCTCACTAGCGACTCTCTAGCCAAGTGGCATTATCCCATTGGTCGAGCAGCCGATATAGTGGTATAGTTATGCTATTGAACATAATGCCAATATATTCATTATTTAATAGCGTAATTCTACAACTAGTGAGAAAAGAATATCGGTATAGTGTATTTTACTAAAACGTATATTGTCGATAAAATATATGGGTGAATTATTGTGACAATTCTTTTCTTCATGAGCCGTAAATCAAATGGAATATGTC
>NC_051404.1:40673840-40674029 GCF_015228065.2 Penaeus monodon
ACCACAATGACATATCATCGTCTCGAATTCTAAGAGAGAAACCGAGAGTCAGAGAAAAACGCAAATAATCGAGGGTTTCCACTACCTTTGGCATTTATTTTCTTTTATCTATTCTTCTATTCACTTTTTCATTCACTTTTGTTTTTATTTGGGTCAATGGGATTGGTCTCCCTATCGTTGAAGGAATCG
>NC_051404.1:40674475-40674604 GCF_015228065.2 Penaeus monodon
CACACCTAACCACTATAACATTCAGTGAACCTACACCGAGCTATGACGTAATTAGCTTTGATTCAACCTAAAAAAAGAAAAAAAGGTCATATTGCAAAGCCCAGGACGCCACAACGGAGGATCCTGGCT
>NC_051404.1:40674816-40674983 GCF_015228065.2 Penaeus monodon
CTAAGCCAGGGATTCTTCCTTCCGAGAACGGCAATGGTAGAAGAATCAGGAGTGAGCCAATGGCCAGCGATGAACGGGACACGCAACACATGAGCTATGAAGGTGTTCCGATAAGATGTTTTGCTAAGTGTTTTAATTGTATTGTGGGGGAAAAATACGCATGATCA
>NC_051404.1:40675083-40675204 GCF_015228065.2 Penaeus monodon
AAATATAGGGTGAGGCAAACAAGCACTGACGTAAAAACGAAATGTTTCGAATGGCCTTACCCTTCTTGCTATTCTATTCCTTATAACTTATAACTTACAAAACCGCATATCCCTCTCATGC
>NC_051404.1:40675240-40675442 GCF_015228065.2 Penaeus monodon
CGATATTGAACATATGCAACCACTAATAGAATACAGAGAATAATGAACTAAAAACACTGTATTTAACACTCGACTACAAGAGTAGGGGCACCCTGGAACGGATAAAACACTGACTGGTCTTTCGCCCTAAAAAGGAACCCTCATCTACGGCCATCTTATGGGAATCGTGAGGTCGTGGGAAATGCGTGGCAGGACAATTAAC
>NC_051404.1:40675587-40675802 GCF_015228065.2 Penaeus monodon
TAATTGTTGATTCTCACCTTTCCAAGTTGGAATTTCATTACTGACTGCCCCCTCCCCCCCCCAAAAAAAAAAAAACACTTAATGGTTAGAACAGGTTTTTTCTCTCTCTCGGTTTTCTGGGACTGTCAAATGTACAGTGTCAGGGTAATTGGTACCTGTAGTCTCAACGCTTTAGCAATCTAAATGATTAAATGTGTAAAAGACAAAGACAAAAC
>NC_051404.1:40675893-40676305 GCF_015228065.2 Penaeus monodon
GAAAAATGTTCGGAAATATGCAAAATAATTATTAAACACCATCGTCTTAACCGACACTCGAGCTACATAGAATTAATACCTCAAGAAGTGAATCCAATTCTATATTTTATTTTAGAACCTTTTACTTTTGTATTTTTTCCCTCGTGTTGCAATTAGCTCTTGCCTTGTACGGGTGTGTTTATATGATAAACAAAAGTCTAGCTACATCACAGGCCAGCTATTGGTGGTGTTATCTTCATCGTTGGGAAATGTTAAAGCGAAGCCAAGCATTATTTTCCACCACGTGTAACGGGTCATACTGCCAAACACAGTAACATAACGGACTGAGAGTAGACGAAAATGGCATCCCATGACGTGTTAAAAATAATGGTACCTTTATAGTGTACTATCATAACTATCTGTTCTCTCTTTA
>NC_051404.1:40676594-40676985 GCF_015228065.2 Penaeus monodon
GAGTGCAGCGTAAAAGCATAGGGTTGACAATGGCAATATTCCATTTGACTATTACTTTTTTTTTAGCTTCTTGTGCAACACGCTGTCCACATTCCAAACACCCAGAAGCGTCGATTCCCCGGGAGGGCGCGACACCACCGCCAAACACCACATTAGTACATAAGCCGCGTCTTGGATGAATCTCTAGCCAATTATCCTACGGTAATGTGGGAGGAATTATCTTATTCTCTCTTTTTCTTTCTTCTTTATCGTCTTTTTTCTCTTGTTTCCCTAATGGAAAGAACCCGAGGGAAGAAGAGTAGAGCGAGTAGTTCTTTCCCGACAAATCATGACAAGTGTTGTCTATAAAACCCAGTATGGATCAGAAGCTATCGTACGAAATGACAAAATT
>NC_051404.1:40677283-40677566 GCF_015228065.2 Penaeus monodon
CTCTTACCCCCTTACCCTCCCGTTCCCTACCTCCCACCTCCTTCCTCTCCCTCCCTTCTACCCCCCTCTCTATCGTTACCCACCTTCCTCCCATTCTGACTACTGTTATTGTTATTATTTTTCCCTTTTTTTCACTTTCGTTCCCGTAATTCCCTCCGTCCACGCAAGAAGGATATCGATCGAACACTCTACGAAAATTGAACATCAACTTAAAATCGCCACCGCCGCGACCCGTGACTGCCCTCGTAATGGAGATGGACGCAAGGAATGACTCTATTAAAAA
>NC_051404.1:40677778-40678009 GCF_015228065.2 Penaeus monodon
TGGAATATTCCATATTTCAACAAGTTTTTTTTTTCTTTTCGTACACACCCAGTATTTCTTACATCATACCAAAACAAAGGATATTAACACCTATGCAGCATTTTGGAGGAATCTTGAGCTTATCGACCGCATTCTAATAAAAGGTAATAAATATAATAAAAGGTAAAAAAAGATAAATAAAACGTAATTGAGTTTTTAAAAAGGAGGAGGATAAATCAAATCAATGAATTT
>NC_051404.1:40678568-40678748 GCF_015228065.2 Penaeus monodon
TAGGAACAGATTTTCACCGCTCGGATTTCAATTTGACATTATAGCCAACTCCATCGGCCGTACCTTTGCATAAGACTCACAAAAAATAATGACAATATCAATAACGGAGCCACGACATCTAGGCGACATGACGGCATAAGGTAATGTCACATGCAATCTATTCTTGTGTTACGTGACAGT
>NC_051404.1:40679385-40679557 GCF_015228065.2 Penaeus monodon
ACCGAAGAGACAGATACACACAAACGATATCTGTGAACACACCTATAACCGCGGGAAGGAATGAGACCCCGACACGCACACACGCACGCACACTCTTGAAGCTTAATCGAAGGCAAAGGGAACGACTGCACGGATAATCTTGTCACCAAGGTCATGCTAAGCCACAGAACGC
>NC_051404.1:40679666-40679774 GCF_015228065.2 Penaeus monodon
GGTCAGAATTAGCACACGACAGTAATGTTTAAGAGTCACGTTGTTTTAATACTGTAATGTTGGTTGAGTGATATGATTCATCTGCTGTTTTTTTCTGGTTGTTGGGAA
>NC_051404.1:40680300-40680566 GCF_015228065.2 Penaeus monodon
CAAAAAGGATAGGACAAGACATTCGCTCCCTTATCTATCCATCTCGGCAATGCGGATTGACAGCCACATGCATGCAATGAATTCGACCTTTACGGCTTGCAATTGTCCCGTTGTGCATCATTGCAGTAACAAAGTCGCCCCCGCCCCGCTGCGTGAGTCGCGGACCCGCCATCCTCGCTCTCCAGTCCCCAATCCTCGCACGAAAGCACCGAGCAAGTGTCAAGCACGGACGCCGAGGGAGGAGATGGGCCTCCGACGCGGCATCT
>NC_051404.1:40680597-40680713 GCF_015228065.2 Penaeus monodon
CGTCGGCGCGGAAGAACAGCTTAAAATAAAAAATCCTCGGTTTTTGTTCATTCTGGGTTTTTTTCAGTTTTGTTTAGTTTTTTTCTATTTACTCTTATTCGCTAAATTTGTCTAGT
>NC_051404.1:40680778-40680919 GCF_015228065.2 Penaeus monodon
ACGCTTTCTTACTGCTTTTAATCTCAATTATAATTTTGTTGTGTTTATATCCATTTATCTTTTTTTTTTTTAGATTTACGTATTCATTTTTATTATTTATCTATTTTTCTTATGTGTAAACGGTGTTTTTCTGTCGTTATG
>NC_051404.1:40681052-40681616 GCF_015228065.2 Penaeus monodon
AAGCATTAAGCGCGTTTTAATTTAAATATATGCACGTATTTCTTTGTGTATATCAATATATATGCACACCCACAGACAGCATATATAAGTGAGTACATATTTAATCACACATCCCTGTCTGTATCACTAATGTACCTGTGTATACGCCTTGTATGTCTGCCTGTCTTGCTCACTGACCAGTCTCCCTCTGTGTATATTTTGATACAGGTAGATATCTATGAATACCTTTCCTGTCGGGCTTCGTCAACGATAACCCTACCATATATATGAACTGTATGTTTGTCTGCTTAATAATATTACTTGACAGTATTCCAATAGTATATCTGTCCAATATACTTATGCGTTTATCCCTATCTATTAACACCTTGTTTTTAATATGCTGGCTAAAGATTGGAGGAAGCACACCGACCCACGCACACACGAACATAACACAGGGTACAATATTAACAACGTCTCTTATGTAACTGCCATGAATAGAATTACTTTCATCTCTCGCCTCGGATTGTCACCTTGTGTTAAGGGTCTGGAGTCCCCTGCTGTTCATCATCTCATCATACTTTTACC
>NC_051404.1:40681859-40682086 GCF_015228065.2 Penaeus monodon
GAGTAATCTCTCTCCTACTCTCCCTTTAAGCTATTCAAAACACCTTTTCTCCCTTTTCTTCAACACAGTCAGACCAGGCGCCCCCCTACCCGCCCCGGCTTCCTGACATCGACCCTCCTTACCGTCTTCCTTCCTTCCTATTCATTCTTCCAGTGCCTCCTCCACCCCCCCCCCCCGCTCCAACTCCTCTTTCTATTCCTCAATCTTTTTTTCCTCTCCTCCTCCTC
>NC_051404.1:40682127-40682640 GCF_015228065.2 Penaeus monodon
ACTCTCTCTTCCTCCTCCTTCCCCCCTTCCTCCCCTCCATTTCCCCCTCCTCTCCTCCCCTTCCCCCTTCTACCCCCTCCTCTCCTCCCCTTCCCCCTTCTACCCCCTCCTCTCCTCCCCTTCCCCCTTCTACTCCCCCTTCTCCCCTCCCCTTGCCCCTTCATACTCCCCCTCCTCCCCTACCCCTCCCCTCCCTTTCCCCCTCCTCCCATCCCCTTCCCCCTTCTACTCCCCTTCCTCCCCTCCCCTTCCCGTCTACTCCCCCTCCTCCCCTCCTCTTCCCCCTTCTACTCCCTCTCCTCCCCTCCCCTTCCCCCTCCCCCTCCTTCCCTCCAGGCCATTACACAGAGTGAGGTGGCGCTTCAGCCCGTGTCACAAACAACACAGTTCGGCGCCGAAGACGAGATGACCGAAGTCCCGGCATAACACCAAAACAGGGAACGATATTTCCTTACCCCGGCCATGGAGGGATGTTAAGTCGCTATACACTTACACGCACGTACGCACACGCAT
>NC_051404.1:40682774-40683016 GCF_015228065.2 Penaeus monodon
TTATCATAGCCACCGTCTACCCACAAACACCTGAGCGCGCGTGTGTCCGTGTTCGTCCATCCACGGCCCATGCAAAGTCCGCTTCCAGCAAATCATCGCATTAGAGAGAGAGAGATTAAAGTCCGTGTGATGGACGAGGACGAGTCGGTCTTCCTCAAGTCTTAATAATTGAAGAAAAGACAAAGTTCACGTGTCGCTGGCCGTGCGTGGAGGCTCCGCGCGGTTCCTTCGCAGGGGAAGCT
>NC_051404.1:40683569-40683671 GCF_015228065.2 Penaeus monodon
ACTCCACACAGATATTCCAACGAGCGACTCATAAATCACGGATTTCCTTATCGCCCTAAAACCCAACAGCTAATAACTCGTGCTCACCAAACGCACACTGAA
>NC_051404.1:40683740-40684005 GCF_015228065.2 Penaeus monodon
GGGAGTTTTAACATTTGCTCGACACGACGGCAGGACTTCGGCGTGTTGCTCTGCTTGTTCTCTGCTTGTGCTCTGCTTGTTCTTTATTTGTGCTGTTTGTGCTCGGCTTGTTCTCTGCTTAAGCTCTGATTGTGGTCTGCTTGTTCTTTGCTTGTCTTCTGCTTGTTCTTTGCTTGTTCTCTGCTTGTGCTCTGCTTGTTCTCTGCCTGTGGTCTGTTTTTGTTCTACTTGTTCATTGCCTGTTCATTGCTTGTTCTCTGCTTGG
>NC_051404.1:40684104-40684554 GCF_015228065.2 Penaeus monodon
GAGGCCCACAGACACAGACAGAAAAAACAGACAGAGAGACAAGACCCAGAAACACCGAATCACACCAACAATTAGATTACAGGTGAAAATCAACAAACAAATCTCTCCCACAATGGGCGGCCGGCGGTCGAATGGGCGGTCCGCCGTCTGCCGTGTCACGCCCACAAAGACGACAAGCTGGATTTGCTATATATAGACTTCCAGATGCGGCAGAGCGGCCTCGCCATGACAAAAGCATCTGGCCGGACCCGACGCCCAGAAGGGAGGCGGCGACCGCGGGCGGCATAGGCGCTCGTTGGTCGCGGTTCCTGGGTTTTCTTAGTGTTAGTTCATTCTTGTTTTTTTTTTTATTCTTTGCTTGTCCCTGTTCCTCAATATTCTTCTTTTATTTTTGTTCTTGTTTTCATTCTTGATCAGTTTGTTTTTGTGTCTGTGTAATGATATATACAC
>NC_051404.1:40684671-40684750 GCF_015228065.2 Penaeus monodon
GATAAACAGTCTTTCAAGATAAGTAAGCAATTGCTAAATACAAGAACAGCCTTTCAACAAACCGAAATACACTCAACAG
>NC_051404.1:40684849-40684932 GCF_015228065.2 Penaeus monodon
AAACAGAAAATAAGTACTCGAGAAAAGAAAAAAAACACACACACACAACTTCCGAATCCATATAATCAAAACTTTTCTTTGCG
>NC_051404.1:40684960-40685127 GCF_015228065.2 Penaeus monodon
ACTCAAAACTCAAAACTCAAGCAAATTTGTTCCATAAAGTTTAAGTTCGTGTTTTTAAAATCCGGTTTCATTTATCAGTGATAATATTAACGGTTCTATCGCGCTCACACTGAGAGACAAGTGCGTGCTTGGACTACCCAGCGCAAGCAAAACCTTTCTTTATATTT
>NC_051404.1:40685498-40685754 GCF_015228065.2 Penaeus monodon
TGTTTTATTACATTGAAAGAGCATGCAGGAGCTACATATACACCAGTCTACATATAGTTATTTAAATAAATATGTTTTAAACATACACCTCATCATTTTTGCCTAATTTGCATATGTCTAGTAAGATTAAAGGTGAAGGAACTCTGAATCTTCATGAGTGCATGTTCTGTGAATGAGTAATATATGTAAAGCTGGATTTAATAAGAAATCAAGGATAGTAATGATGGTGGTTGCAGTAGTTGTAGCAGAACGGGCG
>NC_051404.1:40687303-40687372 GCF_015228065.2 Penaeus monodon
AACTAGATTCTAGTTTGTGAAGCCTCTAATTTCTCCTCAGAATGACTCAGCATCATCGAGAGAGGTGTC
>NC_051404.1:40687530-40688441 GCF_015228065.2 Penaeus monodon
TGTATAGAGACAATTGTATTCGTTTTGATTAACTTTTGTCTTCTTGATATTCTTAATGATGAAATAGTTCGCTGGTAAGTAACTTATCTCTACCTGATAGAATAATTTAGCTTACAAATTATTTCTTTTGGTTTCACGGATGGTTCAATTATAACTATTGATTAAGTTGCCGTTTCTGACTGTTCTACTTATATCGTAGACAAATTATATATTATTACACGACCGCCCGTGTTATGAAGGTGCCGTCTTAAACATTAGGCAAATAAGCATTGCAAACTTAATATATGTATGCTCATAATGTATGTATTTTGGAATACTTTGCAACACTAATTTGATCACAACTTCTTTTAACGATCTCCTTACGCTTCATTAAAAACAAAATTTCATTTCTCACGAGACCCTTAAAACACAGAATTCATTATACACGTATATTTTTTTTTTTCCGATACGAACACCCCCGAACTTGACACTCACATTTACGCGGATGTTCAAGAAGTAAGGAAATCATGTTCATTTTTTAATGGCTTGAAGGAGTAGCTTTTGGTTCCTTATCACCCATAAAGTCGCTGAATTATGCTTATCAGGCCGCGCTAATGAACGCCGTCGCCCCTTCATCAAGAACGGCGGTCCGGCGGTCCCTGCTGCAGGCGATTGCATATGTCCTTAACTGGGTCCGCTGAAGTTACGTTCCCACACTATGGATGCAGCTCCGGTGGGAGAGATGGAGACGCGGGCGGGGGCGAGGAGCGGGGCGGGAGGAATGGAGGGGGCGGGCGAGAACAGAAGGGGAAGGAAGAGGGAGGAAAGGGGGGAAGACAGGAGGGAGGGCAAGAAAGAAAGAGTGAGAATGAAAGCCAGACGGGAGAAGAAAGACAGAGAGCGGGCAGGGGAAAGAGAGGGAGGAAGGGAGG
>NC_051404.1:40688607-40688906 GCF_015228065.2 Penaeus monodon
GCGAATAGAAAGCCCGGCCCCGACGGCGGCCGCGAGCGTGGGTGGCCGAAAAAGTTCGGCGACGGCATATAGGTTAACAGTAGGCTGTCAGGCGAGGCAAGCATGCAAGCTGACAGGCGCACTTGCAGGCAGGTACGAATCAGGCAGGGTGGCAAAGAGGCAAACAAGATAGTAAATACAGGTAAGTAAAATGGCAGGGTGGCAGGGTGAAGAGCACTTACATGCCACAAGGCAATCACTTGGGTTAGTAGACGAGCGAGCACCGACGGGACGCGCCTTGCCACTGACGGCGACCAAAA
>NC_051404.1:40689456-40689665 GCF_015228065.2 Penaeus monodon
TTGTAATCATGTTAAGCAGATATCATCAACGAGAACGTATTAAAGAAAATCCATTAAATGCTTACCCAAATCAAGATCACTATTTGGACGAGACGCTCGGATTATCAACAACACGGATTTAACTCTCCGTCTGGAAATTAATTAGTAAAATCAAGCTTGTCAAAATCACAATTAACATACGGTTGACATGAACAACCAGTCCTACCAAT
>NC_051404.1:40689834-40690009 GCF_015228065.2 Penaeus monodon
CAGTTTGACAGGAAATCAAAACCAAGTCAAAATGTGTCGCCGCAGCAGTATGTGCGTGTGTGATATATTTCTCAAACACGACGTTCAAGGGCGACCTCAAAACATTGCCCGGGATCTCACGAGGAAAGGGGTTGCCAGCGATGAAATTATCAGAGGTGGGTGGCATTCGATACGA
>NC_051404.1:40690119-40690246 GCF_015228065.2 Penaeus monodon
AGAAAGATGTGGAAAAAGGGATGAAAAGGAAGTTAGGAAGAAAGGGGAGGGGGGGGGGGTATGTGAGGAAGATCGTTAGGGTAACTTTTGATTTATGAGAAAGCGTGAGGAAATTCGGAGACATATG
>NC_051404.1:40690300-40690574 GCF_015228065.2 Penaeus monodon
CAAACTTATCGAAAAAAAAAAAATATCCAACGAGCAATATACAAGCACGAGGTTATTACGAGCCACAAAACAAAGCTAACCGGGGAAGCTAACACGACGGAGACGAACCTATACGAGGAACGTCCTGAAATCCTAAAGAACTCACAGCCTAAACACGTCCTACCTGTACTTCCCAAACTTCACTGACTTCACTGCTACTTCATCGGGCAAGCAGAGCCTTTGATGTCCCTCTCCTCCCCTATTTAAACGGCCAGTGGCTCTCCTGTCCGCACGC
>NC_051404.1:40690769-40690844 GCF_015228065.2 Penaeus monodon
GTTACGGTGCAGAATATATAGCAAAATAGGGATTATTTGTTGCACAGTTCATAAGGAAGATGACAGTAAAAGATT
>NC_051404.1:40691000-40691174 GCF_015228065.2 Penaeus monodon
AACACACCGAACGCACACTCACACCTGGACGTCAAGCTTCCTCGGAAACAGGTTCTCGATGCTGCGTTCAAGAAGACACGTCGAAAGTGGCCAGAAATCGCACGCACTTGTTCGTAAATAAACGCCAATGCTCGTTCCTGTTCGCTTCTGATTGATGATAAGCTCAGGTATGCG
>NC_051404.1:40691207-40691461 GCF_015228065.2 Penaeus monodon
TCGAATATTCCCCGCTAAACACAGCAAAATTCCATAACAGACGCACAAACAATGGAGCGCCGGTCTACTGCCTCTTCTGCCTTGCGTCCACTTTATTCTCCCTATCAAATACTATCATTATATTACATACTATATATTGCTCCATCGTTGATTATCTCCATCATGGACCACCTCCCCCGTGGCCTGTGATTACCATTATGGCAACTGCTGTCTTTTACCGGAGATTAGATATACTATTCAGATTATGGTAGCGG
>NC_051404.1:40692636-40693676 GCF_015228065.2 Penaeus monodon
CTCCTTTAACGGGGAAGCAGTGACCCGTGACAAGGAACACCTGCGACCATCGGCCTATATTAAAGCCCCGCGCCGGCTAAATCAACATCTCCTCGACTTCCTCGTAAGAGAACCAGATCGTCTTCTCCGCCTACTTGCTCGGCGGAGAAAGCTCTTCCTCGAGACGCTGCGCTGCAACATTGCAACGGCATGATCTCCCTTTTTTTTTTTCTTTCTTTTTGCCCGTGGGGTCAAGAGGGGCGTGTAGGTCTTGCAATATGAATTCGCTTCGCCTCTCGGTCCCGGTCGTTATAAATGTCTTCGATACGTAATAAGATTTCTCCTCTTGCAACGGGAGTCAATTGGTATTGCGCATTCCGATGCTCCTTTCGCTGCCATAATTCGCGCATGTTATGGATTCCCGGACCCGAAAACCCCATCTCCTAATTTGTCTTTAGAATTCCTCTCGGCCAGGTAGTCATTAAATTTTTGAATTTATAAGCACAGGGGAAGAAAAAAAAAGGAAAAGTATTCGAAAAAAAGGGGGTTTTGTGCGGGAAACAGATAAATACAGACTTGGCGATAAATGTCAAGAGAGGCGATGGACGCAGCCATTTTGAACCCGATCGTTGCCAGATAAGCGGGAGACCCCAAGTTGTGGTGACCCTTCGATGCTATTGGTACTACTACCTGCATCACGACGTCGCGTCATTAGGCTGCCACGCTGCACGGGTCTATTGGGGCGAAAATCTACTGTACTGCGACTCGAATGAAGACCCTTCGCGACACCAGAACTCAAACGGAATTTCTGAACCAAGAAATGTACAGGTTTCTAGAAGTGGATTTCGTGGGTTTCAACAGGTGGATGTCAACGTTGCCATAAAAGACAAAATGTTAGACCGGTGCGTCTGTGGTATGGGAGCGCGAGTGTGGTAACGATGTCGGCGACAGCTGTGATAGACAGGACCAGTGATTTCGCCTTTTTCATTTCATTATCTGTTATCAAACACCGCCGGATCTTGTCCAACCGAAGCAGAGGGCAACCCGTGTCAGCTGTGGGG
>NC_051404.1:40694016-40694611 GCF_015228065.2 Penaeus monodon
AAGATCCGCCAAGATATAAAAAAAAAAAAAATGAAACAAGACATATTTCTAAGGAGACAGACGATTCGTACGCATAAAAAAAATCATCGACGGCCCAAAGAAACTCCATTACAACCTCCGAGGCAACATGGACACAATGGCACCAAAAAATCAACAGTTTATCCCTTCGTCAGAGACATATTTTCGACAAGCTAACTTTTTCCCCTCCATCTACTTTCAACATTTTTGCAGATTGAGTAACTCGCATGAACACGGTAATCTAAGATCGACCATTAACTCTTAATGACCGACTTTAGAAATCTGCAAGTCGATACTTCGGGACAATTGCAACGGCAAGAAATTGCAACGGATGCTTAGGAATATTGAACTGCACTGCATGTATATTTGCAATCGCTCCCCCACGAATACGCAGTCTAACGTCGAGGCAAAATGTCCGCTGTCACACACTTCTTTTTTTTCTTTTCTTTTTAGACATTTTACAGAAGGCTAAGAAAAGACGCGTTTCCTTGCGGAGATTCAACACAGCAGAGTGCGAAAAAAAGAGAGAGAAAAAAAGATTAGCATTTTCAAATAACCCATCATGTTCCGTGGGCGT
>NC_051404.1:40694704-40694799 GCF_015228065.2 Penaeus monodon
CTCAAATCAACATATATTCTGGGATTCAGATAAAGCCGATTTACAACAGACAGGCCCGTCAGAGCTAAGGATTGTGCCTGCTTGATCACGTACGC
>NC_051404.1:40694899-40695020 GCF_015228065.2 Penaeus monodon
GCCTACCCGTGAATATAATACTTCTGTGTCGCTAATCTCAAACATTCTGGGAAACGATCCGCGTCTCGAACTGCCCAGTCATGCAGATGGGAGCTCATGTCGCCTGTCTGATAACCAAATA
>NC_051404.1:40695280-40695651 GCF_015228065.2 Penaeus monodon
ACCCTTCGTATACAGTTCATATGATATTCTAATAAATCCACAGGTATCTTACTGTTAACTCGACTAATACACAATGCTAATACTCACCTGATTAGAAGTTTTATTTAACGATATATCTAAGACACTTGAGCTCATGGACTGCGAGTTCTGCAGTAAAAGCTAAACCTTTAAGGCCAGATTTCATTAATTTGCATTTAATTAGCAATGTCCTTTTTTTTTTTGCACATTTCGGCTAATCTGATCTACACTTTCTTCGCTTTCCGCATCAGGAGAGAACAAAGAGAGAATTAAGCGCCGCGCGAGATGAAGTGTTGTTAATATTTTTGCGAAGATGATTTTAATCCTTGGCCCACGCCCTCCGCCAGCTAAAG
>NC_051404.1:40697176-40697325 GCF_015228065.2 Penaeus monodon
TAGCGCCCACGTCCAGCAGCCCGAACGAAACAGGACAGCGATGGGCGCCCGACATGCCACCCTCATTACCCTCGCCACCGTCTGCCCGCCCGCGAAGATGACGGGGCGACACGAGAGATGGCGAAATTGTAAAAAAAATTAATAAATAA
>NC_051404.1:40697913-40698374 GCF_015228065.2 Penaeus monodon
GACTCTCTCCCCCATTAAGAAAAAAGAGAGAAGAGAAAAATCATGCTTGTCTCTCTCTTCCATTAATGACACCGTCAATTATATTTCATTATTCCGGGTTTCATTACAGCGAGAACGTCTATTAATTCCCCATTTGTCTCGAACAACGTCATTCTCGCCAAAAAACAAACTCTTCATTTTACGCCTTATATGAACCAAACGTTATCTCGACGTGCATGTACTGCCAAGATGCAATCATGATGTATACTTATTTTTATCTTCTTTGTCTTCTTTTTTTCTTATTTTATTTTATTCTATTTCATTTTTTATATGTATTTTTTTTAAGGGGGTGGGGGTAGCTTGGCGGTGACACCGTTTTAAGTCCCTTGAGTGTCGAGAAATGTTATGTCTGCGGGAATTACGAAAGAAGATTGATAATTCGCTGATGATGGGGGTTTGTGTCTGTGTGTGTAATAGGACGT
>NC_051404.1:40698616-40699235 GCF_015228065.2 Penaeus monodon
AATCGAAACAAAGAAATAAATATTCTGGAGTTTGAACTAGCGGCAGACAAGGAAACCAGGACGCAACATTCTAAAACAAGTAAAATAAACAATAAGATGAAAACAGACACCACACTTTCAATAGATTCAAATCTTACAATCAACACAAAAAAACAACACAGATTATTTTCTTTGAATCAAAACGCAACATCTAAAACAAAACAGACTACAGAAGAGAGCTTCTTAGTTCTAAACCTACACCAACCACCAATACCAAGGTCTCTGATGCTAAGAACGCTATCTAATGATCAACCAATTGAGGCTCTTTTGTCGGGGATGCTAATGAGAGTAATTAACGTGGCATCATTAGCATAAACACGGGGGAGTATCGTCCGGTTCGCGTATCAAGTGTGTAAATAAGAAATGAAGGTGGTCCCAATACATCTCCTTGCGGAACGCCCCCCCAAAAAATAAACGTTACCAAAGGAAGAAGAATGAAAACATATTTACCTAAAACCCTTCAAAACGCAGGGTAAAAATGATGTCAAACGATGTCCGGATTATCCAGACTACAGATTCAGCCGATATCACTGATAAGACGAATATAAGAGACTGATTAAAGACTTCTATCCACATTCGG
>NC_051404.1:40699271-40699543 GCF_015228065.2 Penaeus monodon
AGTGTCGGCCCCAAGACCTTTACAATTACTAAATTAACATCAAGGAAAACGACCTGACCATTTTACAGTTACTTTGAATGCTTGACGTGCAATCGTCCATATATCTTAGATAAGATAGAAAATATATAGATAAGCCGGTATCCTACCGAGAAAGCAGTAATATCTCTTATGCACAAGAGGGTTAAGTCAGCGTGTCTTCAAAACGAAGGCCAAGACCCTGATCATTAAATGTGCCACAAAAGCCGTAAATTTAGTGTGTTCTGTAGATGTGT
>NC_051404.1:40700056-40700185 GCF_015228065.2 Penaeus monodon
GCGTGACCTGTGGGCTGGTGTGTCCTCGCGTCTCTTCGACCTACAGTAATTTACGGGTGTTATTTATCGCAACTCACATGGTCAATTACTCAACTCTAGTTCAGGGAAAGTGTCGCAGCTCGTGACGCA
>NC_051404.1:40700390-40700504 GCF_015228065.2 Penaeus monodon
GACAGTATCCAACAAACAAACAACAAAAACACATATCCAAAATATTGTAAAATTTCATGAATGTGATCGTTTACCCTTGACATATTTCCCCAACGTGACGTGAATTATTTTTGT
>NC_051404.1:40700532-40700862 GCF_015228065.2 Penaeus monodon
GGCAAATAAATGTGCTTAAAATGACCAAATGATATATTGCGTGAATGTGACACAATTTGTCAGGGAGGCAAATTCATTATCCATTGATTGCTCGTGCAACTACGCGCAACATCGACATTCATAAATATCCTTCACGCGGTCTGAGGTGCGAGGAGAGAACATTCACCTCTCCTCGATTGCCTAAAACCATCTACTATAAATAGGTGGCTGGTAATTTGATTTCAGGTGACACGTAGCACACCTGTACATTATGGCTCGTAAAAAAAAGGTGTTCTTTCGAAAACGGATATTCGTAATGGACGTGATATTGGTGACATTGTGAGGAAAGGA
>NC_051404.1:40701007-40701369 GCF_015228065.2 Penaeus monodon
ACGAAAATGCAAGGAAAAGACGAATAGCGAGAGAATAATAATAACAATAAAACAGAGAAACATCGAGAAAATTTATTCATCTGTGTACCGATTTGATGAGAAAATCATTGCTATAATTCTCCTGAACAGTCGCAAAAAAAGAGTAATGATGTTTTTGTGTGTATGAAAATACGATGCAGTCACTCGTCATGCTGACTAAAAATCTTCGACAATATTCTTCATTTCCTCGCCACTTTCGTTTTAAAAATAATTTTTATGATATCAATCATATCCGGCTTTCAGCACTCGAGTTTTCTTGTTTGCGTCATAGCGTTATTTTTAACGTATGGAGTGAAATAGCATAGTGAAAAATATGAGAAACG
>NC_051404.1:40704565-40704962 GCF_015228065.2 Penaeus monodon
CCGACGCCCCGCCCCCTTCCCATACAAAACCACACGGTCCCATCCCCGCCGTAAATTAACACCTTGTAAAATAACCAAGAGAAAATAATAATAAATGGTGGGGGGACAGAGAGAGAGAGAGGGAAAAAAAAGATGGAAAATGAAAATGAAAGCTTAGTCTAACTGTGGGCGAAAAACGGGCGTGAGACATGAGACGGGCGTGAAATACAGCTCTTGTAAATAAAGTCTAACGAGGAGTGGGTTGCTTGAAGGGCGGGTGTTAGCGTGAAAAATCCCACCTATAAACGGACTCTTTCGATGGATTTCTGTGCCTGTAACCCTGATTCAGATGCGAAAATTAAGGGCGCTTTCTGTTACGAATCAAAATAGCTGGATAAATTAATAAATAACATGTGAG
>NC_051404.1:40705109-40705294 GCF_015228065.2 Penaeus monodon
TGGATTGATAGATAGATAGATTTGCATAATTTCATCTTTTTTTAACGAGTATTTGTCTCGCATTTTCATTCTATTTTGCTTTTTGATTCATTCCTGTATATATGTATATATATCATATCGCTGTCTACATCTCCCTCTTCCTCTCTCAGAATTACTAATCGTGTTCGATTAGTAATTGGGAAAAT
>NC_051404.1:40705364-40706093 GCF_015228065.2 Penaeus monodon
CATACATACACAAATGTGTCTACATTCATATATATTAATATATGTATAATATTACTTCCCACCTCCCCCTCCCACTGAAAAATTGTAGACATTTTCAGTTAGGTATGATGATGATAATGAAAAATCGTCTTTCCTTCCCCCCCCACCCCCGTAGAAGAAAAATGGACGTTAAAAGCTGAAAAAGCTAACAATTTACCTCCCCTTCCCCATACCCTTTATGATCACTATATCATTACCTCTACGTTCGAAACTGATTACGCCTAATGCTTATATATATATAAAAAGTACTCTAACATCTAATCGCATGAAGTCATAACGATACTAATACATTTCACATAACGATAACGATTGGCACTGTGCCGTTTTTTGCACGCATTAATTCCACCAGTGACGTGACAATTAGGTGCCAAGGGAGAAGGTGGTGGGGTGGGTGGGGGGGGAGGCGATGGGGAAGGGGCAAGGGATAGGATAGGAGGAGGGGGTGGAGGATGTGGGGAAGGGGGAGGGGCATGCGGGAAGGGGGTGGAGGTGATGGTGATGGGGGGGGGGCGAAGGGGGTGGATGATGGAGAAGGGGGTAGAGAGAATGGGAGAAAGGGGGGAGGGGTGTTGATGGGGAATGGAGGTGGGGGGCGGGGGGAGCGTAAGGATGGAGGTCTCGTGACTCGTTGATTGTGCTTCTTGAACGATAATGCGTTACGTGTCCTGAAGTTCTCTGGGCATTGCAATC
>NC_051404.1:40706152-40706796 GCF_015228065.2 Penaeus monodon
CCGATTTATACTATCATTGTTATCAGTAATTTCACAACTGTGACCTTACCCTTAAAATTACAAGAATTACCATTAAGCTTGCTATCATTACACCTATTCTCATTATAAATTCCTTCAATTATATCGTTACTGCCATTATCAGCATTATCATCATAACCATCAACCATCAAAAGAACAGCCGTAATATCGTCACTTTTTGCCTTTCTTTAACTTTCCCAACATCATAACTGACGTAAATAACTTCTCATAATATTATAATTACCACGATTTTATACGCATATATCTGTTCTATGCATCTATCTGTTCTATTACGGCGCGAAAAAAATCATCACTGCCTTATGAAAACCAAAGATCTTACTCTCCCCATAAACGACTACAAGAATCCGCGCCTTCTGGATTCATCTCTACGAACTCGCCGTTGCCGTTCGTGTAAATGAATCCGGCAGGCAAGAGAGGCATTCCAGGGCAAGCGACACATTACATCACAGATGGTTATATTTGGAGTCTCTCTCATCCCGGAAAATGTCGCGTATTCAGCATATAACATAATAACATATACATTCCGCATATATCTGGCATCGTGTTCACAGGCTGCTAAACTTTTATTGCCTCGCGCGGGGAGTCGGAGCGACAGCCTTCCATTC
>NC_051404.1:40706876-40707277 GCF_015228065.2 Penaeus monodon
ACACGGAGAATGTTGCAATAACTGAGATTATTTGTTTGCCGAGAAATATCCCAAAAGAGACGAAAAGAGACATGGCACTCGAACGGGAATTTTCGGTGTCGCGAAATAAAGGAGAAATGTGGGTATTTTTGTGGTTTCGTTTCGTTTCGTTATGGGAAGGCGATTCAGGATCCAGTTTGATTGTTTCTGGACATTTCTTTCAAATGCTATTTTCGTCTTTAGCAGTGAAATATGTCTGTCACTCTTATTACACTTTCATCTTTATTACATTTCACCATAATTCAATTTTCATTATTATCATCACCTATCTTATCTTAACTGCCATCACTCGTTACCGACTTCCCATCACACCATTCATTAAACCTTCAACAAATCTATCATACTTCCCTATCCCCCTCGAC
>NC_051404.1:40707374-40707522 GCF_015228065.2 Penaeus monodon
GGTATGCTCCACCATGTTACATTTTCAACTTTCATCCGCCCGACACTCGAAATTTTCCCAGTCTGGATTCTCTTTGTCCACACATATTGCGGTGTCATTTTAATCTTCGTTAAAGTCGGGGTTTTAAGTCTAATTTCTTCGGCGTAAG
>NC_051404.1:40707580-40707795 GCF_015228065.2 Penaeus monodon
GCAGATGCGAACGCAACTATGAATATTTCCAAACGTTATTTGTTTAATCCCATCTATATTCCGGTTTTACTTCAACGTCACAAACCGTAAGTTTTGTTAATGTGATAATCGCCCTGCGTAATGCAATTTGCTTTGGGGAATTTTCCGATGTTCTCATTTCTTCATTTATCAAATCGTGCGGTGATTTTGAGTAGGGTAGTTAGAATAAAAGGGGG
>NC_051404.1:40708110-40708388 GCF_015228065.2 Penaeus monodon
CATCGCCAAAGAGGACCATAATCCGAAGCGAAGAGAACCCCGTGTTACATTTGGTTTCCAGCCCGATAAAATCTTCATAAAACCCGCACAGTTAATTATAGCGTGCATCCACCACCGAACACGTTCTCTGCATTATCCGCGCCGGCTTTCGGGTGAGCTGATCGGATGGAATATAGTTTTCGAAAAGTGGGCCGGATGAGCGAAGTCGCCAGGCTCGCTATCCGATTTTTCTTGTAGGAAGCGAGGCAGCTTGTTAGGACGGACACCGAGGCGGATTC
>NC_051404.1:40708813-40708930 GCF_015228065.2 Penaeus monodon
ATCCTGTTTAAAGACAATAATAAGTACCTCATTCTGAACTCTCCCTAAATCACATCCTTCGTTATAAGAAACGCAATCCCAAGACACTATAATAATATTGGGAGCAAGAAAACGGCT
>NC_051404.1:40709089-40709241 GCF_015228065.2 Penaeus monodon
CGGTTAAAATATAGCCCGACGGCGCACCTAAGACATTCTTCAAACTCAAGATCATCGCGGAAATTTCTTAAGTTCATATCAGGCGAAAGATTAGAAGGTCGCTAATTGAGTAAAGAGGTTCCCGCCAATTAGTCAGTTCCCGCCAGCTTGTC
>NC_051404.1:40709801-40710135 GCF_015228065.2 Penaeus monodon
AGTTTTGCAAGCCACATTATTAGTAAGATCTGTTGTACGCCAGTGTTGATAGCCCCTTTTAAATAAGTTTTGAAATATCAATACAGCAGCATAGGTAAGAGAATTGTTCGAGAATAAGTCTCTCTCTGTCTCTCACACAGATTTTTACATATGAGGTCAACGTAGGTTTATTTCTCGCACGACATTAATCAGAAGAGTTCCGGAAAGCGATATCAATCCCAGTGTTTACTGATACAGGATTTATGTGATAAAAAAAATCCGTAGCAGGAATCGCTAAAGAAGAATACGATGTTACTCGGAATGAAAAAAGTTAGAGAAAATCCAAATATACTAA
>NC_051404.1:40710386-40710694 GCF_015228065.2 Penaeus monodon
CTCCACCGACGTGAAGAGCCAGCCTCCCGGCCACGGCAATACCCGGCAGTCGCATCTGACAGCAACAGTGCCCTTACGATTATAAAAGTGCACCAAACCGTAAAATCTGAATATAATCGGCGCCAAACACGTCTCGCCGCCGTAATTACAAGCAATTAACCGGGCTCTCGCCGACGCCGCCGACCTTATCTCGAAGACGCGATCGCCGGCCGATCGTCGTCCGTGCGGGACCTTGACAACATGATCGGGAATTCGCTCTAAATCCGCGTCGCGTGAGACGCGTCTCGGAATGGCCATTGAGGGAAAGA
>NC_051404.1:40711164-40711363 GCF_015228065.2 Penaeus monodon
CAAGAACCAACACCGCCAAGCGACCTCGGCTTCGTGAATATCGCCTGAAATGCATTTTACCAAGAGACACGTAATGGCAGGAGACTTCCCGGCGAGATGGCTAATCAGACGCGGCATTCAACAGGCTCCCTCGGCGATAACGGAGCGTTTCGGGAAAGCAATAAACACCATCAATGCGGCATCGGAGGCGCCACTTGTG
>NC_051404.1:40711689-40711775 GCF_015228065.2 Penaeus monodon
TCGCATGATCAGCCTCATGCGCGACTTGAGATCAGTGGCAAACAACTGCTGATGAAAGGAGAAAAGCTTGATTTATGCTTGTTTGA
>NC_051404.1:40712060-40712415 GCF_015228065.2 Penaeus monodon
GGAGGGAGACACAGTGTGAGTGTAAACAAACGTGATCACAATCCATGCACACGCATCGTCAACCATCCTATTTGTCGCGGAGATGCGGTGACGTCACGAACAAGACGATGCGACCTGGCGATTCCTGCGACGTCAGATTGAACCTCGACGACATCTGTTTTGTTTCGCCTCTGCTGACTTGGGCTTCGCTGGAATTAAAATTGAGCGACTCTTCATTTCTTCATCATTCATCAGATATCGCCTGGCTGAACTGTCCTGATCAATATCTAAGATTTGATTAACGGAAACACATTTTCGTAATGTGTTAACATGAACGTATAATTACAAACATACACGCATACACGGGTGCATATGC
>NC_051404.1:40712682-40712747 GCF_015228065.2 Penaeus monodon
GCATATGCACGCGTGTATGCGTGTATGTTTGTAATTATACGTTCATGTTAACACATTACAGAAAA
>NC_051404.1:40712922-40713211 GCF_015228065.2 Penaeus monodon
TGGATAGCGCAAAATGTAGGTAGATACGCAGCCCGGGAGGATCTTGAGTCGATATCCTCTCATGAAAATTTTACCTCATGAATAATGGCGAGGTCCAGACGCGGGAATCGACCTTCCTCCTCATTATCAGACCTTTCATGTTCTCCTCAATAAAGATTGTGCTTTACTTAATAATCGCATGTGATATCAGCATCACAGAACCGGTCATACAATAAATCCGGACTTATTTACATATCACGACAGCTAAACCTTATGGAGGATGAGTTGAAAATATCTGCGTTTCTCACAA
>NC_051404.1:40713550-40713657 GCF_015228065.2 Penaeus monodon
GCCAGATAAGGAAGGCAAACCTGTGCAAATCAAGCCATGCCAAGTCTCCCCTCGTATTCCCCAGCCTCTAATGAGCATCATAATCCCACACCCATCCCCATGAACCG
>NC_051404.1:40713686-40714075 GCF_015228065.2 Penaeus monodon
CTTCCCCGAAAAGCAAGGGACATCCCCGCCCCCCCCCCTCGCCGCCCTAATTAACGCAGTCTCCTAATTCCATCACTGTCTACGGATTAATCAGCTGATCCCGAGGCCCGTGACAAGCAGTTGCATTCAAGCAAGGGATTCGAACACAGTGACAAGGTGTTCGGGACGCAGGACTACACTGATGAGCCATTAAGATGAGCCTCCGATTGAGGTTCTATCGGCGTTGGGATCTATAGGATGCGCTGGGTTCTGGGATCTTGGGTTGGGGAGCGCAGGAGGCTGGGAAGGAGCAAGGGATCTAGAAGGGTAAGGATCAAAAGGGGATTGAAATTACGTAAGAACTAGCGGGGCCCGTGGAAATTTCGCGGAAGAAAAAGGAGTCAGAGCTA
>NC_051404.1:40714385-40714487 GCF_015228065.2 Penaeus monodon
ATCCTTCTGAAATGTAACAGTTGTCTCAATAGACTTGCCGTGGTCGAAGTCAGTCTCCTCTGCCCCCGCCTCTTCTCTCATGCTTCTGAGATGTAACTGTTT
>NC_051404.1:40714769-40715237 GCF_015228065.2 Penaeus monodon
ACAGAAGTAGCAACACCCCCCCCTCTCTCTCCCGCTTCCCCTCTTTCCCCTCCCCAACCGCGCAACGACGAGGATTACCTCCAAAGTGATCCAAATAAGGGGAAAAAGAGGGTAAGAAAAAAAAGAGAAGAAGAAGGTAAGGCCCAACGTGAAAGCGGAGAACATGGGGGTGAAAACGAAGGAGGGTGGAAAAAGAGGGGAAAGGGGAGGAGTAAGGGAGGTTTACCCCTCTTTACCCCTCGGGCGAGATTTTTGCGAGGTCGTAAAGCAAGGAAGGGTTTAGCCACCTGTGACGAGGGGAAGGAGGGCTTAAGATAGACTGTAAGAAGGCTTGTCTGTTTACTCAAGATGGCGGCGGAATGGAGTCCTTGCCAGACGGCCGGGCGTTCGGCGTCGCGGAGGAAGGTGGATGACGAACGGGCTTGATACATGAACGAGAGAAGAGAACAAGTGAGTGAGTGAGTGAGT
>NC_051404.1:40715445-40715716 GCF_015228065.2 Penaeus monodon
CCGGCAGCGGACAAAGGACTTCAAGCTAGACAAATATGCTCCTTCAACAGGATCAAAATTCTAAACAGAGTAATTCAAACCAGCAGGTAAAGTAGATCGTCAACAAAGAAGTCAAACAAAACAAAGCAAAGGTCAGCAGCATAAAGGTCAGACGAACTAGAAGAGCAAATCTCACGACAGATTACAAGCACAAACAGAAAGCAGAAAGGAACGACAGGCAGCGGATCAGCAGAAGGTGAAGCAGGCTTTTTACGAGCGAAATGAGACAGGC
>NC_051404.1:40715771-40716068 GCF_015228065.2 Penaeus monodon
GCCGACAAATACGCGAGCATGGACATTTCGAACGAAATCCAGCGTGCCACAGACCGGTGAAGAAGGGCATGTAAACAGGCGGTATTTCAAGGCACCTATGTTAAGTGCCGACGTTAAGGGAAGGTAAATACGTGCGTGGGAAGAATAATCAGGATAAAGTAGATAAGTAGGCGAGACCCGCAATTAAAACAATTTACATAAGAAGAGTTACGTAATTAAGACTAAGGGCAGAGACCGGTGAGACGCACGTTTAAATAAGCAGTTGGGATTTGGTAATTATATAAACATGACACGTAC
>NC_051404.1:40716155-40716510 GCF_015228065.2 Penaeus monodon
GAAAACATACAGACAGACACACATTTCTACCTTTGAAAGCAGAGAAGGGTTCAGGCTTCAGTCCACGTCAACCTCCAACATTCAAACATCAAATTTCATTCCCGTCGTCATCATAAACAGAACATACGCGGGCGACAGATGACATGCAAGTCAAGACGACACGAGAACGACCTCGTCACCGATGCTTAAACTCTCCGTCAGAGGTTCAGTCACAGCTATCATTTTAAGGTTCATTTGCATAGGGACAGTGACCGCGGGGCTGCAGTGACAAGCGCTACGGTCGCCCCGCGATGGGTACGTTTGGAGGATTTCTTAAGCTGGTTTCGACACCTCGTCACACGCACGCACGCGCGCG
>NC_051404.1:40716635-40716937 GCF_015228065.2 Penaeus monodon
GCAATTGGATTGATAGATAGATATATTTGCATAATTTAATTTTTTTAACGAGTATTTGTCTCGCATTTTAATTCTATTTTGTTTTTTTATTCATTCCTTTTACCCATACCTCCTTTCCCTCAATTTCTTCTGCTCCATATTAACCAAAACTTTGCCACATATGACTGTCATCATATTTATCATGGCTGCGGTGATATCAAAATCACTATCACCTATTTCATCAACCAAAGATTACCTTTAACCCCTCCCCCTTTAGCTACGCCGATATTTATTAAGGTAAATTAGAATCAAAATACTCAACA
>NC_051404.1:40717006-40717506 GCF_015228065.2 Penaeus monodon
CCGCATTACATTGACCCTTTGCAGCCGCGATCTTATGCGATTATCGGCGTATTAAGTTTTTAAGATTAGAGTTTTGAGACTTAAATTACAAGTATTTGATTTTTAAGTTTGAAGTTTTGAGACTGAAATGACAAGTATTACGTTTTTAAATTTGAAGTTTTAAGACTGAAATGACATGTATTAATTTTTTAAGCTTTAAGTTTTAAGACTGAAATAACAAGTATTAAGTTTTTAAATTTAAAGTTTTAAGACTGAAATAACAAGTATGAAGTTTTTAAGCTTCAGTTTTAAGACTTTAATGACAAGTATTAAGATTCTAAGTTTCAAGTTTTAAGACTTAAAAGACAAGCATTAAGTTTTAAAAGACAAGCATTGAGTTTTTAAGCTTTAAGACTGAAATGACAAGACAAGGTTCTTCTCACACAGAGCAGAGTAACTCGGAAGACACGAGAGCGGCAGACGACAACTTATCCAAACAACTTTATAGCTCCTTGGCTGAC
>NC_051404.1:40717538-40717703 GCF_015228065.2 Penaeus monodon
CATGATTCCAGAGCTCTGCGTAGAGAGATTTGGCCTGGGATTCCCAGTCCCTCTGAAGCTGTAAAGGGAAAGTACTGTGACCTATAGTCTGGATTTTTTTTTTCTCTCTCAATATATCTTTCTATACCTTTCAACTTTATTTCGCCAGTGAGCGAAATGAAGGAA
>NC_051404.1:40717934-40718203 GCF_015228065.2 Penaeus monodon
GTAGTAGTGACACAAATAACAATAGTGATAATAAAAATATTTTACATTTTACTTCCCTCTCGCCCAGTTTCCTTGTCTGAGGATCAGAATACCCGGGTTCCTCCGCGTGTTCCGTTTTCGTCTGGAATTTGACGTAACAGAGCATGACTCCACATTTTCTCAGGTTATGCATTCCCTCCCCTCGCTTCCCCTCTATGCGTCCCCTTTCTCTGTTTTACTTCTTAAATTTTATTCGTTTTTATTTTCTTTTTCCATCCCTCCTTTCTTTA
>NC_051404.1:40718286-40718808 GCF_015228065.2 Penaeus monodon
GTTATTCCCTTTCCTCCTTCCGCACTCCATTCACATCTCCCCCATCCTTCTTCCCTTTCTCCTTTTCCTCAACCCCCCTCTCCCTTTTCCTCCCTTTTCTTTCTCCTCTCTCTCTCCTTCCTCCCCTCTCCTTCATCTCCACTCCCATTTCCCCTATCGTTTAGCCCCCCTCACTCCCCGCCCTTTACCTTCCTTTACCCTCTCTCTTCCTCTCCTTCCTCCTCTAACTACCCTCTCATCCCCCTTGCTCCCCTCTCCTTTCTCCTACCCTCTCCTCCTTCCCCCTTCCCCTCCCCGCCTTTCCTTCCCCACTCCTTTACCCACCACTTCCTCCCCCATCCTTCCCCACCCCCCTTTCCTTCCCCTCCCTCCTTCCCTCCCCCCTCCCCTCGTGTAGTGATGCACAGCAACGGACAGCAATTCGATCGATACCCATCACAGCGTCGACCTTCTGGAGGAAAAAGACGGTGTCACGACTTGGCGGATCACGATTTTTTTTTCTTTATTTATTTCGAGTGCAAC
>NC_051404.1:40719266-40719473 GCF_015228065.2 Penaeus monodon
GCGCCCGTTGGACTGTGGTTATGTGGTTGCGAGAGAAGTTATTCGCCATGTGGTTTAGATTTGCGTTATTTTTATCATCACATGTAATAACCTTTATTAATATGAACTTCTATGTATCACACTTTCATGGTGAATCCGGGAAGAGCCTTCAGGAAAGACTTCATTTATTTATGGAAATTCAAAGGCAGGCATTCATCCGCCATGAAG
>NC_051404.1:40719968-40720159 GCF_015228065.2 Penaeus monodon
TTAGGGTGTCACAGATCAGCTTATCACGAGGTCAGCGGCAAAGGCGATGTCCTGCCCTGTAAAGAGCGGTCGAAGTATCGAATTCTAAAACAACGCAGTCGATTCCCGCCGCGCGTCGAATTTGGGGACGCTCGGTAAAATAGGCTTTATATTACCCGCGTGCATATTACGTATGTGTGTGTGCTCAATTT
>NC_051404.1:40721218-40722428 GCF_015228065.2 Penaeus monodon
AGCGCTAAAAGTAATGAAAAATGTGAAGACAGTGCCACTAAGATCATCATAAAAGTATCACTATCATGAACATTGCATATCATGCATTTGGCCGCACTGTACATCGCACCTGCATTTGTTCAATTAAAGATCCATCGTCAAGTTTACCAAACGATAATTATAATTAAGTCCTTGGGATTTCTTTTCTCCTCTCTTCCCCTCTATCCTTCGCATCTCTTTCGTTTTTTCTTTTCTCTCTCTTTCTCTCTATTCTCCTTTCTCTTTTTTCTTTCGACTTTTTCTTCCTTTTCTTCCCTATTCTCTTTCGTTCTTCCCACTCCTTCTCCTTCTTTCTCTCCTTTTTTCTCCTTTTATGATTTCGTTCCCTTCTTTTTCCCTCCTCTCTCATTTTCCTTCCTCCCGCGCTATCCCTCTCTTCCTTTTCCCTTGTTTCTTCCCTTCCTTCCTTTCCGCTCTTTCTTCCCGCTCATTCCCTATCTCCCTTTCTGCACCCCCCCACCTTCTTCCTTCCATCACCCTCCTTCTCCTATTCTCTTTTCACTCTCTCCTCCTCCTCCTTTCTCCTTCTGTTTTCTTTTCACCACTTCCCCTCCCTTCCCAATTTCATTTCCACCATTCTATCTCTTCTCCTCTCCCCTCTCCCTCTTCCTCATCTCCTCTCCCCTATCCCTCTTCCCCCCCCCTCCCCCTTCTCCCTCGTCTCCCCTTCCCTCTTCCCCCTCTCCTTTCCCTATCCCCCTTCCCCTATCCCCCTTCCCCCTCTCCTTCCCCCTCCCCTTCCCTCTTCTCCTCTCCCCTATCCCTCTTCCCCCCTCCCCTTCCCCCACTCCTACCTCCCCATTCTCCCCCTTCTCCCCCTCCCCCTCCTCTCCTCGCACACCGGCTTCTATAAACCCAATGAAGCGGAACACAAGAGGCCGAAGAACGAGGCAAAACCCGATCTCATTCTACTAATTAAATGATCAACCAAATATAGATATTCGAGGGAGAAAGGGGGAAGGGAGAGAGGGAGAAGGGAGAGAGGGAGAAGGGAGAGAGGGAGAGAGGGAGAAGGGAGAAGGGAGAGAGGGAGATGGGAGAGAGGGAGACGGGAGAAAGGAAGACGTGAGAGAGGGAGAAGGGAGAGAGGGATATGGAAGAGAGGGGGAAGGGAGAGAGGGAGAGAGAGAGGAGAGGAAAGAGGCAAAAAGGGTGATACAGGGAGAGGGAG
>NC_051404.1:40722726-40722812 GCF_015228065.2 Penaeus monodon
GGCAGTTAACATCCAATCACCCATTCTTCCAATGGCAAAGCCGCTGTCGCTCCAGATCCCCCAGAGACCGTGGCAGCGTCAGGAAG
>NC_051404.1:40722964-40723113 GCF_015228065.2 Penaeus monodon
ACGCCCTTGATGAGTAACGCATGGACTCTGAAGACTCGCTGGTGACGAATGACGATGCTGAGGTGATGGCGGGCTGTGGGCGTCGTTTATACAGCTTCTGGTGGGCGGGAAATCCACAGCTTTGCTTGCTATTGGATGCCAAAGTTGAT
>NC_051404.1:40723865-40727237 GCF_015228065.2 Penaeus monodon
CCGTCTGATCGGAGCGCCAACCAGCTTAGCCGCCGGTATCAAAAACTCAAACGTCATTTTCACATCGCTATGAATCCCATAAGGTACAGAGACGTCTAGTCGAGTTAAGTTTCCAGAAAAAAAAAGAGATAAAAAAGTAATCGGCGCTTAAATTACCGTAAGCCGACTTTAAAATATATATAGAAAAAAAAAACATTGGCCTAATACGGCCTTTGAGAAAAACAAAAAATAGCAATAATAAAGTGTAATAATAAAGCGAAATTGGTTGATAATGAATGAAACAAAAACTGGAGAAGACGTTGCTAAATCTTACCTTGATAAGACGATGACGTAATCAAGACGCTCCCTCTCTTCTTTACTTTTCTTATGTCTTTTTTAATTATTTTTTTTCTCTCTTGTTTTATTTTCTTCTTGACACTTTAATTAGGTGTGTGTAATATTCCACTTATTAATTACCAAACACTTTCAAAGCTCACAGAAAACAGAACATTACTTTTTCTTTTTTTATTTTCTTATTATCAAAGACAATATTTTTCGTGCTAAAAAGCATATGATAAGAGAATTATCTAAAAAGATTAAACCGTCTTTCAAACTAGCTTTGACCTGAAATTCCAACGGAGATCAAGAAATGACAAAAGGTTCTTTCCAATTTTTTCGTACTTTTCATATGATATGCACTGATATATATATATAAGTATCAGTACTCACAGAGTAATCACTTGTCGAGAAAAAAGAGAAATGAATTCTCTTATTTTTTTCGCCTTCGGGACGAAAAAAAGGGAAAATATTTGCCCCTTGAGTTATTCAGAGGCGACAAGAAACCTTCGCAACCCTTCCTCTGTCACACGTTAAATAATCAAGGTTCGTCTCAGGGAATCTCTGATCTTCACAGCTTTCCTGTTCTTTAAATTATTCACACTTCCGCCTTGACGTTCTCTCTGCTCTGACGCTGGCGGCTCACACTTGACCTGCTCTCCCCTGCCTTTTCATCAGCTCGGGTCACACTGGCACTCGAGAGGCGCCTTTCACCGTCGACGCTGGAGTGGGAGCAGTTTCCTCCGCCACAACGCACAGCGGTGCCCGTGAGGCCTTTTTCGTCTGGGCCGCAAAACACTTTCGACCCTTGAGATGTCTCTGGATTATTATTAGATTTTGGCCTTCCGATTTTTTGTTTACCCTTCTGTTAATGTATCACCAAATTCTTCGGCTCGAATATCAGTTTTCAGCTACAGTGCGAAAGTCACTTTGGTCTACGATCACCAGATAACACGAAAGAGTTAGCCTAAACAACGTTGTCACGTCTTTATTTTCTCAGCTACAAACAATTTACACTGAAAGACACACGGCTGGGCACCGCAGGACGAGGTCGCGATTCCGGCTCTCCTCTTCCGAAGTCCTTCTCGGGTCTAAATAGCGCAGCGATCACTGGCTCCTCTCACTCGCACTACTCTCTCTACATTGTGCGTCGGCTGCCGTGGCCTGTTATTTGTTTGCTCGCGAAGGCGGCGCTGAGAGGAGGTCCCTGGACGTGGGTGTCGCAGCCACAAGGTTGCACACTCTCAGAACTGCTGTCATAATACACGCTCGACAACCTCTCGCTGACTGACACCGCGACGCTTGCGATACGCTGCTGGTGTTCCTCCTCCCTGCAGGACGGTCCTCCGGATCCTTATACGCTTACAACTTTTTTCTTCTTTTTCTCTATCACTTCTTTTCAAAGGTGAGATTGCGCGATTGCAAGCTTTGCAATGTCACGCGTGATACGCTGGATTATGTACTCAGCACTAAGCGGCTGCGACAGACATCACGGACGCCGGTTTGGGAACACATGTCACTTCTCGAACGCCACTAAGACGGCGTCCGTGTCCAACAACATCACTTATCCCCGCGCTGTTTGCTGGCGTCGGTGGGCGGAGGGCGAGGGACTGCCCGCCTGTCAAGACTGGCAACACCACCTCAGCCACGAGAGTTGCGGCCTGCACGCATGCACACGTGTCTGGCGCGGGACGACCACACGAACTTTCTCACTTTATTTAAGCCTTCCAAAGCACGTCGTCGGCTTCGGTGCTGCACGTGAGGGAGGTCGTGCTTCGTCCGTCGAGGGGAATCGCGCGGTCAGCACGCAGGAGGCCGGCCGGCGCTGCAACACGGCTCCTGTTGTGTTGGAGTGATCGCACGCGAGTGAGGGTGGGCGCGGGTGGGGCGGAGCGTGTGTTCGCCACCAGGTGCAGCGGGCGAGTGGTTGGTGGTGAGCTGTGGCCGCGTGAGCTGCTCGACGGCAGGGGGGAGGGGAAGCAGGGGGAGGGCACGGGAGCCGGGGAGGTTACCGGGTGCCCAGCTCACCCACGGGCCCGGACATCTCGCTCCCGCCGCCGCTACTCTCTCGCACCACCAACCGCCATCTCTGATCCCGCTACCGTTGACATCTCCTGCCACTCCCACGCATTTCGCATCAATTAAGCCCTGCATGACGCGCGTCAACGGCGTAATAAAACTCCGACGCGACAATTATCGATGCGATCACAGGCCCTTCGGGGGAGGCCTGGGAAGGGGGAGGGGGCGGGGAAGGGGCCTGAGGCGTCGAAGCACTTGTCTTCGCCGCGATCGCCCGTCGCCACGTTATCGCCCATCGCTTTATCATCCGCGCGAGGCCGAGGAGGTAATCACGGCCTGTCCCGAAGGAGTCCCGAAGGAACCCCGAGGGAGGGGGCCCAGAAGGAGGGGAGGGGCTCGGAAGCAGAGGGAGGAAGGCTCAGAAGGTGGCACTGATGGAGTCATCAGTGAGGGCGCGAGGGCACGAGGGCACCGGGAGGACGAGGAAGGCCGGGATCCGTCTGACGGAGGAGACGGCCGACAGAAGGGGGCAAGGTCGCCCCACCCTCGTATATCACGACCTAAAAGGAAGACAATATCAATTACTTTGATTTACGACAAACGCGGCGTCCGAGCTCGTCTCCTGCGCCTGCAATTGCAATACCTTTGTTCTGCGGATCAGTTTTTGCATGCAAGACCTGCTACGCAATCTACATAATGAACGCTTGGCAAATTTTTTAATCGAACTCCGTCGGTGCTGTCTGTGAGTTCGCCTCCCAATGGGCCATGAAGGATCCACTTGTCTCAAAACCCAAATATGATTGTTGTGGTTAAGGTAACTTATAATTTCGTAAATTATATTACAGAGACACATTTTCTTTAGCGATATCCGCTTTTACTTACACATAAACATCATCATTATGTATCATTGGGCGTTTAAACAGCAGTCAGCACGAACAGTGAAAAACAAGGCATGTATTCTTTGTGTGCATTTGCCTGTAAGCGCATGTGTTTGCTCTTGCTTGTACACTACTGGATTTTGCTGCAAGTTACTTTCTA
>NC_051404.1:40731764-40732688 GCF_015228065.2 Penaeus monodon
GCCTACTAAATCTACTATCACTTCCCTCGTACACCTTCCTCCTGACGCGATACATGCCTCTCACGCCCATATGCCATCATCACCAACACCATCACCCTTTCCTCTTCCTTCAACTCATTCCCACTCTACAACCTGCCCCCCACTCTCTCCTCCCCTCACTCCCACTCGAGCAACAACCCCCTCCCCCCTCACTCCTACCCGTGCAACCCCCTTCCCCTCACTCCCTCCCGTGCAACACCCCTCCCCCCTCACTCCCACCCCAGTAAGGTCGGAATGTCTCACAAGGCATCGGTAAAGCGAACAGAGAGGTATGCAAATCAACAATGAGAGAAAAAAAACAACAACACGAAAAAAAACGAAAAAGAAAACAGAAGAAAAAATAAAGATAAAAAGAAAGAAAGAAAGAAAAATGATTAAATCGTTATCACTCTACCACCTCCCCCTCCCTCCCCCCCCTCCTCACCTAACGCTTTTCGACTAATCGCTTCCATGTTGCCGCGTCTTCTGCTAATTACCTTCTGGTTTTAGTCAATCTCCTTTACTTATCTCTTTCTTCATATTCGTTCATTCATTTAATGGAGGAGAAGCGAATAATTGGTCAATATTTCCCTCTTTATCGAGTTTCATTGGCTTTGGCGAACGATCTCAAATGGACACGAAATTTATAGTGTAGGATTTTACCGGTTTTTATCAGGCCAGTTATCTCATTCTTTCATTTTCATTATGGATTCGTAATTATTTCGATAAACCTAGGAAGATGAATAACCTAGACGTACTATTTTTAAAATTCCAACAAATATCTTGTATATTAACCTAGTATCAAGAAAAAGTTAAATATATGCTGAATGTTATTATCATAACCAAACACATGAGGGAAGATAAGAATCAGCCAATAATGATTTTTAACAACAAGAACAATGGACT
>NC_051404.1:40732729-40732806 GCF_015228065.2 Penaeus monodon
TATATTTAAAGTTACTACTCACCCTGACCTGGCGGTTCCCGAGACACTTCACTTCCGTCAACAACAGGTAAAATGAT
>NC_051404.1:40734990-40735453 GCF_015228065.2 Penaeus monodon
CTCACTCAATGCCTCTATGCTTGACCACGCACTCCCAGCCCCAAGACGGACCGTAACAGGGGCAATCGCCAAGTCCAGCGCCCTCTATTTTAAGTCCCCGCAGCCCCCCACCCCCCAAATACATAGCACAGCATCACAGGCCACACAGCAAAAGCAACACAGCGCCACTAGCTAGCCCCAAGGAGAGCCACATCTGCTACGACTTGACTCCCACCTCGGCAGGCCGCTTGGATTTATATTTATCGTTGGGATTAACTGTGATTTAAGAGCGTTTGTGAGTCCGGTCAATAAAGAGGGGAAAAAATGGCAGCGTCGTTTCACCATCAACGATCAATTTAGATTATGTTTTCTCTTTTTTTTATTATTATTTTTCTTCGTCATCCTTTCCTTTACTTATTTACATATTTGCATCTGGCACGCCTACTTTAAATCTGGCTAATACCAGCGACCAACAATAGTAGCC
>NC_051404.1:40735503-40735823 GCF_015228065.2 Penaeus monodon
CAGATGTTCAATGTTTACGCAGAGTTTTCGAAAGAGCTCGATCCTCCTTGGATCCCTTTCAAGTCATGCCTGGGAAGGATCCAACACGGATTTATTTTCATTGTGGGTTTTATTACCTCATTTTAGCGAGAGTGAACCCCGGTCCTTGTCACTGCTATCATGTGTCCTTCATACGAGATGAGCGAAAGGAAAGAAAACAAAACAATAACGAAGAAAAATGCCTTAATGCGAAGCTGTGATAATGTAACTTGAGTTCACTAAGGATTATGAAGCCAAGCTGGTGTTGTTTCATTGACACAATCCATTTTGTCTGATTAGAA
>NC_051404.1:40736225-40736707 GCF_015228065.2 Penaeus monodon
TTCGCTATGATTAAAACCCGTCCCGTAAAAAAAGAAAAAATACAATCTACACATCTGCCTTGTCACAGGTAAGCAAACTACACCGGAGTCCGCGGTCAAGCCGAGTCGCCCGTGGCCAGCCAGCTCCTCAAGGCCCCATTAACCCAAATAATCACCTGACGAAGCAACAGAACGTCAACGTCTCAACCCCTCTGGTAAACAGGTCCCTTTCATACACTCACAACGCAACAGTAAAACGCATCTGTATGGGCCATTAAAATCAAAACTGTTAATGGAAGGCAACTACCCCGACGTCGATTCCCCTTATCAGTAACATTCTCGTTAACGCCAGCGGGGAGGTCCTGTATATCGCCTCCGTGGGACTGGCCTGATGTCCCTCCGGTAAACAGCCTCCTTTTGGGAAAATAAACCCGGGGGCTTGTCATAAGTCCTGGCAGTGGTGTCCATTATCGGTACAAGCAGAGCCACCCGGTGATGTCAGA
>NC_051404.1:40737053-40737584 GCF_015228065.2 Penaeus monodon
ACATACTTCCGTTCCCCAGTATCTACGCCTCAGCAGCAGTCGCACGCTTTATGCAAATTGCTAACCTTGATAAGAACATTTACGCAACGCCGCCTCCGCTCCTGCCCATCGGTGCCTAAGTGCCTAAACGACCCTCAGCCATCAGCATCCCGCGAGAGGTCGTCTGGAAGGGCCGCGGTCGTGATAAAGTTGCAAATATGACAGTGACGCCGCGGGCCCCCATCACAACAACGCCCAGCGCGCTATCATTCGAATCGCCGTCTGTCACACTAAATTTCGGTCCCGCCGCCCCACGAGCTGCGAACGAGCAAAAACGCCTCCAATTAACTCGACACGAAGATACTCCGGCCTTTACCAGGCGAAACTAATACCCTAAACAATGTTACCGGAGCCTAAACGAGAAGCAAAGAGAACTGCCGCGGACGCCGGGGCCCGCGCCGCTTTGTAAGGCGTCGAGGCTGAGGCCGCGAGGGAGGCGAATTAGCCTCGCGAGCGGCCATGAATCACCTGCACTCAGTCGCACAAGAGCCT
>NC_051404.1:40737750-40738370 GCF_015228065.2 Penaeus monodon
TTCATGGGTGCGATAAAATTCCTTAAAAAGAACACTTTTCTGATCCGGCTAATAATTACGAAACGCTTGGGCGCAAGTTCGATCTCGATCATAAAATCACAAAATAAGTTTCCTTGCTTAAACAAGGATCCTGGTGTGCATTTGTGAGGAAATCATGCTTTGATGATAAACCTTGAGACTTATCAAATATCACCATGATCGACTTTAATATTGGGCGTAATTTCAGTTGCTATCTAAAATTTATGCTTATCTGTGTTAGTAATATCATCTTGATTCATTAATAGCCTTCATGAGACTATAAAAGTCTCACAGAGAATAATTTAGAATTTTCACGATTTAAATGGATTTACCGATTATTCACCAATTTTGACTCCATATTAAAACAATATCTTTCAACTTCTTATCAGAAAGCGATATTACGCGACAATAACAAATAAAAGAAACACCATTTACAAACAGAAAATACGTAAATACAGCCTAGAAATAATCAACAAACAAACAAATTGTCAATGGCACACAACCAAGACCAGCATGAAATCGGGAAAGTAAACCTTAGACATTAAACAATTATATATTTTAGAGCACCCAGCGTAAAAATAAATCAAATAAAATTAATTACA
>NC_051404.1:40738532-40738796 GCF_015228065.2 Penaeus monodon
AGACCACCTGCACAGCTGCACACGTCTGATCGAGTCTACAACTACTATTTTGAACCAGTGATATTTTTAGTCTTTCTCTTGGTAACAGGATGACGTTATGCTTGATCATTATCGATCTGAGATTTCTTGAATCTTTAAAAACTTTGTATATACTAAATAATGCGAAGGTTAACATTGGAGGTTTACACAGAGATCATGGACTTGAATAATGTTCCCTAAAATGAATGCCTCATCAGTGAACACATCATGTACAAAAGTGGGTAC
>NC_051404.1:40739488-40739691 GCF_015228065.2 Penaeus monodon
AGAGGTCGATACGACAAGGTCTCATCACCCGGGCCTTAGAGCTTTCTGGGTAAAAGGCAAATTCAGAGGGCGAGCGAAGGACCAGGACGCCCAGCGACTAATGATCACTCTTGAACGCGAAGTCCTCGACGACGCTCAGTATATGGTACGAGGAAATGTGAGGATGGTTTTCTTTATAATTCTGGAAGAGCTATGATAAGATC
>NC_051404.1:40740542-40740800 GCF_015228065.2 Penaeus monodon
TCACTTCACGGGGAAAGAAAAACACATAAAAACTCGACCGAAAATAAAAGTAATCGTAAAACACTAAAGTTATCCCAAAGATGGCAGGCTCAGGGGATTGACACCGAGCGGGCAACGTCGTTTTCCTTCACACTAAATATGTCGAGCGTCCGTGTCTAACTACTGACATATATTGCCTTCTAACAACAATAGGCTTCACACACACTTGCTTACAGTTGTCGGTTTGAGATGGGTACGAATAACTACCTATCTGCCCTG
>NC_051404.1:40740830-40742294 GCF_015228065.2 Penaeus monodon
ATCATAATATAAAGGGAAATATTATAAAAAGCGTCACCAGATAAAATCTCGGCATTTCTTATCTATTCATCATGGTTTTCGTGTATAGGTACATATCTCCATACCACCAAATATCATTATATCACTTCTATCCATTCATCCTTCCGTATTCGTATCGTTTCTACACCCACAAGATCCCTCTTCAAAGAAACGCTAGAAATTGGAGAAAAAAAAGACTGTAAATGAAGTGTCATTCTCCGCAGCGAACAACAGATGCCGCCAGTGTGGAAAGGCCGCTTTTGTTCCCAATGAAGGCGACAGGTGGCAACAACATAGAGAGGGGGAGAGGTAGGGTATGGGGAAGGGGGGAAAGTGTAGGGGAAGGGGAGAGGTGTAGGGGGTGGGAAAAGGTGTATGGGTGAGGAAATGTGAAGAGGTTGGTGGGAGGCATATGGGTGAGAAAAGGTGTAGAGGAGAGGGATTTTGTAGAGGGTGGGGGTAGGTACATGGGTAGGTGTAGGGGTGGGAGAAGGTGTATAGGGTAGGGGAAGATGGGTGGGTGGGGAAAGAGTGTAGGGAATGGGGGAAGAGGAAGAATAAATAAGTGATAGAAGAAATGGTGAAAAAAATGTGGGGTAGGGGATGGGAAGAGAGATGTAGTGGGTGAGGGGGGAAAGGGAGAAAATGTGGGATGGGGGGAGGAGGTGAAGCGAGAAAGTATAGGAAGCAAAGGATAGAAAAGGGAGAAGAAAGTGGGGATGAGGATGAGAGGAAAGTAGACAAGATAAGGGTAATAATATGGGGAAGAAAGCAAACGAAGTGGGAGGTAAAGCAAAAGAGGAAAGTAAACGAAGTGAGGTAACAAAAGGGGAAAATAAAAAGTTCGACGATCTGTAGATGAAATAGAGAAAGATCGGCGAAGCGAAACAAGATGGAGGCTCGGGGTGGGGGTGAGGGGGGGAAGGAGGGAGAAGAAATTAAACGAGATGGAGACAAGAGTTGACGAGGAAGAGGGATAGAGAGGTGGAGATAGAGAGACCCCTGAGGGAGGGGTGGAGGCCGTGGTGCGGCGTCGGCGTAGTTTGCAAGGGCTACCTCCGCGGTTGACGGGCCGCCAGGTTGTCTTTGTGTGGGTCAGGGATGGGGGGGGGGGGTGATTGAGGGGGATGGGGGTGGAAAAAGGGGTGGTGGGGTTGGGGGCGGAGAAAGGGGTGGGGATGGATGAGGGGAGATGGGGAAAGGGGGGTGGGAGCAAGGATGGACATGGGTGAGGGGGGGGGGTAGGAGTTGGAATGTGTGAAGGGGTGAGTGTGGGCGTGGTTGCAACTAGGCGTGGTTGTTATGATAGCGAGTAGTTGTTAGGTTCCAGAGGCTGATGTAAGAATTCTAATGGATTTCGAGCGTAAGATTAAATTAACATCTCTTGTGCAAGATGGTTAACTTTAACCTGAATCAAGTAAGTTTATAAATCTTACTCTTACGTCG
>NC_051404.1:40742791-40742995 GCF_015228065.2 Penaeus monodon
TCCAATGAAAACAAAAATAGCTAAAAGTCACAAGACTCATTCTGATCCAACACCCTCCCCCCCCCTCCTCCCGATCTCTTGCGTTGCTCCACAGGTTTCCAAAAACTGCTTCACAAGTCGTATTACACTACACCCCGGACCCCACACCTCCCACAGCATTCACCACGCCCTCACACCCCCCACACTCTTTCGTCTCTAGACCCC
>NC_051404.1:40743031-40743240 GCF_015228065.2 Penaeus monodon
ACGCCTTTCAATCCCCACCCACTAACACCCCAAGGCTTACCCACACTTACACCCTCACATCAGCCCACTCCCACGTACCCCCTCATGTCCGCCCCCGCCCTTCCACACCTACGCCCCAGCCCACCCCTCTCCGCCCCAGCCCACCCCTCTCCGCCCCAGCCCACCCCTACCCCCCCCAACCGGATCGCAAGCACAATCTGCCAGTCAGA
>NC_051404.1:40743289-40743828 GCF_015228065.2 Penaeus monodon
TCCATCCCCATAACAAAGTGGTCCTCGCGAATCTAATAACCTCCGCACAATAGTTAATCAGCACTTCTTTTTCATCCTTTCTTGAGTCGAGGGAGGGCGGACGGCGCGGGGAAGAGCCGGGGAGGGAGGGGGGAAGAGCCCGGGGAGGGAGGGGGGAAGAGCCCTAGGAGGGTGGGGAGAGGCGGGGAAGAGCCCGGGGGGAGGGGGGGAACGGGTCTTCGCAGGACGGCAGGACAATGGCGGTTCGCGGAGGGTCGCCCGATGACGCCGACCATATCACGCTGCATTTGAGTCTTTTTTTCTGTTTATTCATATAGGTGTTGATTTTTCATTGCTGTTACGTATTTAGTTATTCATCTGTTTTACTTATTTGTCTATTTACTCTCCCTATTTCGCTTGGTATCTTGCTTTTACGTCCTTTCTTACAACTTTTTTTTTACGTGTTTTTCCCCTGCTTTCTCTATTTTCTTTTTTCTCTCTCTTTTTTACCTCCTATTTTCCTTCTCTCTTCGCTATTCATCCATCACTTACTCTCAGTG
>NC_051404.1:40744975-40745288 GCF_015228065.2 Penaeus monodon
GCCAAGATCACCGTATCGAAAGCAAAAGAAGATTACGAAGAAATCACCCCCCATCTGATACTGGCCTTGGCTTGATCTCTCAAGGAAACAATATCAATCTTTTAATTCAAATATTTGCCAGCCAGACATTTATGGATTAGCCTTGTTGACCGTATTCTATTCGCAGTAAATATTTGCAGAATCATTAAACCTATTCACTGACTGTTAACATATACCCCATCTGTCGGGTCTGATTCTATAAAAGCAGCTGAACAAAGCAACGTCTTAAATGTGTACATGAAGTAAAAGAACGTGCAGCGCACATGCAAAATAT
>NC_051404.1:40745609-40745935 GCF_015228065.2 Penaeus monodon
GTGGAACCCTGCCCTTGTCAATACAGGAAGCTATGGAGCAGTCTATAAAGATTCACCTATGACTTCACCCATCTGTCGGTCTGTATGTGACTCATATCTGACTCACTATCCCTATCTATTAACTCATCCTTTAGAACTCACGCTGGCTCAAGCGGAGGCAGCGAAGGAAAAGCGGTTTTCTATGTCTTAAGTTCACATTTAAGAAGAAAGCAATCTGGGTGTTTGTTTATTCAATATGACAGATGTGAGGAAGACAAAACCCAAATGTGGAAAATGATCTTAGTTATAAAACACGATCTTAGCGTATCACACAAGATTTACGACCA
>NC_051404.1:40746005-40746439 GCF_015228065.2 Penaeus monodon
GCACAAAAACACACACACAAAAAAAGAATCATGCAAATAAAACAACCCCCTCCCACACTACAAAAAAAAGAAAAGAAAAGAAAGTTAAAATATATTCAATTTTTTCCACGAATCACGACAACGGAGAAAAATTTCCCCCCCCCCCCCAACCCTTCACACAATCAAACGGAACTCATCCTACCCCCCCCCCCCCTTTTTTTTTGTAAAGCGCCCGAGAGCCATTATCCCACTCTCTGTAATTGAATCCCACACCGAGATTACAAAAATCCCTGGATAATAACCTATAAACCTTGATTTAAGAGACTTCTGCTTACTCAGTCTGGACTTACACTCTTGCCTTGGGTTATAAATATCAAAGTTTGTATATTATTACACTCTCTCTCGATGTTTACTCTGATTTCTCCTGTCGGATGTGTGTATGGAAGTTGTATAAG
>NC_051404.1:40747097-40747268 GCF_015228065.2 Penaeus monodon
TCTAGTTTTGTAAAAGTGACTAGAGCCGTCATTCTTCTCCCAAATGATATTTTTTTTCCCTCGACTTCTTTCGAGATAATGTCAGAGTGGCAGACAAAAGACCAGAATACATCGCATTTGCTTTCAACACTTTGCAAAATCACTCAACAAAATGACGCTGTCGTTTCGGAG
>NC_051404.1:40747953-40748103 GCF_015228065.2 Penaeus monodon
TGAATTAACAAAAAATCCCTCAATATTATCAGCAACACAACCCGATCCATCATACCTAAACGATAGTGTAATTTTCCCTTAAAGACAATGTCAATGAAGATGATTTTAAAAAAACCTGCTAAAAACTCCTTCCAAACAACAGACGTACTT
>NC_051404.1:40748144-40748328 GCF_015228065.2 Penaeus monodon
CGGAATGAAGTCCCGCTACGTCACCGCCACCTGACGTCGTCCGGGTCAAGTCAGGTCGTTTCGCCCACGAACCAACTTCACGGAAAAAGACGCTTCGTGCAAAGGCCAAAGGTGACGAATTCGTGTACTGTCGGGGTTTTGATCAACGGCAAATAGAATGGATGACAGTGACTGTTAATCATGT
>NC_051404.1:40748563-40748901 GCF_015228065.2 Penaeus monodon
TAGGCCTCCGCAAAACCCACCATCCCCCCCACTCCCCCCCCCAGCCCCGCTCGAGTAATGCTGCCTTTTCCTCATCTCGAGACGTAATGGCAGCTCGTTGCATTATGGCAAGAACGGATGAGTATAATCTGGACGCCTTTCGGTTTTTGACGTCTCTGTGGCAAATGCGTTGACGTCAACCCGTGGGAAAACGACGTCCGTGTTTCTCTCTCTTGAGGTATTTTCTCCGATTCGTTTTTCATTCATTTTTTTTTATCATTCTTTCTCTCTTCATTTCGATTTTTAAAAATCTTTTTATTATTCTTTTTTTGGGGGGTAGGGTGGGGAGTTGTTATGCT
>NC_051404.1:40749295-40749524 GCF_015228065.2 Penaeus monodon
TCCCCCCCCCTTTTTTTTTAATCCTTCTCTACCCCCTCCTCCCCCCCCTTCCTCCCCTTTTTCTTCTTCGAAAATCCTCTCGAGACACTTTTCCCTTCCTGTTCTCCTCCCCAAGCCTCTTCCTCCTCATCGCAAATCAGGCGAAGTTCACTCGCTCAAGAATCCTGCTTTGTCTCGGCGAGGAGGGAAAGTTCAGCCGTTCGTTACTTCGTTAAAATTGTGATCGAAG
>NC_051404.1:40749990-40750125 GCF_015228065.2 Penaeus monodon
GATATTTAGAAAGAGGAACCCCATTAAATTGATTTTTCTCGCTAAAGATGTAAATCTAATAAACAAAAATCGAATTAAAATCAAAATTAATTAACAGGTAATACTAAGAAAAAACTTGCCCTGGCCTCTTCAAGC
>NC_051404.1:40750511-40750658 GCF_015228065.2 Penaeus monodon
TTGATTTTATTGCAACGAAAGCTCCACCTTTGCATGGAGCTTCAGTTTGCTTCTAACTTCCCTTTAGAGAGCCGTCGCGGGGGGGGGGGGGGGGTGTCTGCTGACTCTGTTTATGATTCGTGTCTCTTGTCTTGTGAAAGGTTTCGG
>NC_051404.1:40750704-40750847 GCF_015228065.2 Penaeus monodon
TGCTTCTGCTTCGTGTTCGGTTTTTTTTCTTTCTTTTCTGGAATGTTCGCTTCGTTCTGTCTTTTTTTTTCTTTTCTATGTTGTCTCTCTCTTTCTCTCCTGGTCTCCTTTTTTCTTTTTTTCGTTTTCTCATTTCTTCTTCT
>NC_051404.1:40751116-40751313 GCF_015228065.2 Penaeus monodon
CCAAGGCAATCAAAACGTCATTTCCAGCTTTTCCCGAACGCAGGAAAATGTGGCGAAAGCGCAGACACTTTGGTAAATGCCCCTGACTAATGGACGCATATTTGCTTAGGGAGATAATCTAAGACAAGAAGAATCGCTCGAGAAAGGGAAAAACCGCCAAAGATTATTTGGCGATAGAAAGGTCCGGACGCGAACAG
>NC_051404.1:40752046-40752384 GCF_015228065.2 Penaeus monodon
TAACAAAACCGAAAATGACGAAGGAAAAGACGTATGAGACGGACCTTCCACGACGTTTGATTAATAAAGAGAAGAAGAAGAAGATGTAAAAGAAGCAGAAGAAAAAGAAAAAGAAGAAGAAAAAAAGAAAAAGAGGAAGTAGTGGTGATGATGATGATGATGACAGAGACAAAAGATAATGAGGGAGAAGTAGTACAGGTAATGGAAGAAGTGGAGGCAGTGGTTGACCTAGTAGTAGCAACAGTAACGGTAAAAGAAGATGAAGAAAAAAGAAGAAACCAGAGAAAAAAATAAAAAGTTATAGTAATATTATTATTAGTAGTAGTAACAGCAACAGA
>NC_051404.1:40752619-40752907 GCF_015228065.2 Penaeus monodon
TGGAAATTAAAAAGAAAGATGTCCTCATCTTGGAGATCGATGCCAGCGTTTACAGTTGACAGTTCCAGAATTACAAGGGAATTAGAGACTGACCGAAGGCCGCGCTTGCCAAGATCTCCCGAAGTCAGTCTCCCGATGCCCAGGGCGGGGGTCGGACGCTGCCCTCGCCTTCTGCTCCTTCAGGAATGAGTGTTGACTGACTCTTGACTGAAGAAGGCAGTGGGGGAATGGAGGAAGAGGCGTGTGGGTTGTAATATTTGAATGGAATTGATTGCAAGATATGTGCAA
>NC_051404.1:40753046-40753678 GCF_015228065.2 Penaeus monodon
AAAGAAAATTAGACAGACCCGAAGTCAGAATTGCACACCATTTAACCTTTGTTTGCATGCCTGTTTCTCGACAGACGTTCAAGCAACAGAAGGAAAAGATTTAGAGGAAAGAGAGGAATAAAACCTTTGGGAGAGGCGGGGGAAGGGGGGCGGGAGAATAAGGAGGAAGAAAGAGATAAGGAGAAGAAAGGGAGGAAAGGGGGGAAGGGGAGAGGGATGGAAGAGGGGTACTGGTGGAGGGGCAAGAGACTAAGGGAGGAGGGGAGGGAGAAGAGAAAGAAGGTGAGGAAAAGCGAAAAAGGAGACAAAGAGATAAAGGGGGGAAGAGTGCAAGCTAGGAGAATGGAAGGAAGGGAGACAGAGGGGGAGAAGGGTGGAAGCGCGGAGGCGACGAAGAGAGAAGGAAAAGGGGGAGGGGGAGAAACAGATGAAGGGTGTAATCGGAGAGAAATGAAGAAGGGAGGAAGAAGAAAGAGACAAAGGGAGGAAGGGAGAACCGAAGCGGAATGTGGCAAAAAGGCGGAAGCACGGAAGGGAGGGAAAAGCAGACGGAAGGCAGGGTGAAAACGAGGAGACGAAGGAGGTGAGAGGCTACGAAGAGGAATACGAAGAACAGAAGGAGGAAGAGTGGA
>NC_051404.1:40753720-40754318 GCF_015228065.2 Penaeus monodon
TGGAGACCGAGGAAAACATGTGCCTGACCTCCAGTGGGTATATCTACCCCGGGATATGAATGAAGACATGTCGGCAGTCATGAGAGCGAAAATAAATGTCTCGGCGGATGGTTTATGGAATCCATTTGTTCTCGGATCCCTTGAAAAGCAGGATTCAGTCGTGTATTTAATTGGATGAATATATATTTTTTTTCTTCTTCTTCGTCTCCTTTCTAAAATTAAAGAACCATAAATCTTACGCCAGATGATTGGCCTCGCGCGCAGGCTGGAACACGGCGTCGTAAAAGTAACAAGATTCGATGATGGCGTGCGAATTACGAAGAAATTCGAACCTAATGGTGCTCGTCCAATTATCAATTAAGGAGATTAATTGTTTCCGTTAACTTTAAAGCGAACTTGAGCGGCGGCGTCAAATCTACATTAATTATCCTCCACAAGTTCCGTCATGTACTAGGGACTATGTCATTACCGCCCTAATTACCTCTTCCAGTCGTTATCGCCGGAGAAATTAAAATGGCGCTGAAAGATGCGCCGCTTCGATTCCCGCATTTGTTCCTGTTAAACTTACGAAAGGTGGAGAGAAAGATTTTTATTTTTC
>NC_051404.1:40754337-40754586 GCF_015228065.2 Penaeus monodon
GTGCATATGGAGGTACTAAATGCCTGTTAATATGTTCTGTGTTGAAGAGAGGGAATGCAACTTTATTATCCCGAAATGATGTTAATTAAGATATCTTTGTTCGTTAATGCTTTGCCGTTTCGAGAAACTTCGGCGTGTTGAGTTTGATGACATTAGAGAGAAAACATCGGGAGATTTTTCCGGAATGTTTAATGTGTTTGGCCGAGTTGAACAAATCTTACTTTACGCTGTCATTCCTCCTCGGGTTTG
>NC_051404.1:40755058-40755157 GCF_015228065.2 Penaeus monodon
AAGGTCACAAAGGCGATGACGACCCTCTAAGATGAGGTATTCAAAGAATCATTTGATTAATTTGTTGGAGTTGCAAGGAGGTGAAGGCTGGTCGTGCAA
>NC_051404.1:40755413-40755729 GCF_015228065.2 Penaeus monodon
ACTCCAAAGTCCCTTGTCCCTGGCCCCCTGCCGCGGCCAGTGACAGCGTCCATTTACCGTGACGACCCTGCATTGCGCCCCCCGCCCCTCCCACGTCCTCCCAGGTAAAGTGTTCGCTAAAACCCGAGCCCGTCGCCGTCTCGACCATATCGCAAGATGCTTCACTCGGTGCCATTGTGCCAGTGACAGCACGCTACATCTGCTGCAGATATGTGGGCGGTACCAGGCAGTACCCGGGTGAAAGGTGCCATTAGTAGGTACAATAGGAGAGGTACCAGACTGAAGGTACTGTTGCTCAGGTACCCTATGTATTATC
>NC_051404.1:40755826-40755966 GCF_015228065.2 Penaeus monodon
AAAGCTTCTGTCGGACTACTGCCAGCCTCCTCGCTACCCCAACCACGCCCTATTTCCCCCCCCACCCCCACCCATAAACTCCCTGGAACCCTAAAATAAAACTAACCATCACAACCTCTTTTTTTTGTCAACTTTTATCA
>NC_051404.1:40755998-40756565 GCF_015228065.2 Penaeus monodon
ATGTATCCCTATCACTCCCCAGACTTTCCTGATCCACTTCTTATTTCTGTATTCGCTGTAACCGTATAGCATAGCCCTATCCAAACACAACCTTTTACTAAAATTCTATCACTCTATCCTGGTCGCTCCTAACCACTCAGAAATTCCGATTACACAACACTAGTCTCCCTTAACGACAACGAAACTCGCACTACAAAATACTCTTTCATCTTATAGGCATTTTTCGTCACCCTCCCCCCTCCCCCTTCCCCCTTCCTCTACCTCCCGCCTCCCACCCTAACCACACCCTTCTTTCTGAAACTCTCTCCCACTACCCCCCCCTCTCCCTCTAACCAACGCCCCCTCCCTCACACCCCTATGCCCCTCACTCACGCCCCTATGCCCCCTCACTCACGCCCCTATGCCCCCACGCCCCTAATTCCCCCTCCCTCACGTCCCTATGTCCCCCCACGCCCCCCCCTCCGCCACACCCTGCCACAGGATAGAAGGTCCAATCTGGTTACATTGAGGACCGCGCGCCTAGAAGGATTTGATGGCGGCCGGAACATCCACGGGTAAATTGGCCGT
>NC_051404.1:40756611-40756914 GCF_015228065.2 Penaeus monodon
TTTGTCCTGGAGGAGGAGGGGGTTTGGAGTTAAGAAGAGAGAGAAAGAGAGGTGAGGGTGAAAAACAAGGAAGGGTTTGCGGCGGATGAGGGAAGAGAGGAGGAGGACAAGGAGGGGGGGTTTCAGAAGCTGAAAGATAAAAAGGAGTTTAAGAAAAGCCTTAGAGAAGTGAGGGGAAACTGCAAAAGAACCTCCATGTACTCGAAGACGACATTTGCTTTGGTTGCACGAATTCAAGCAAGAGTATTATCCCTAACTCTTCCTTAAAGGAGGCTTTGTTTTCGCAATTAGCTTCACTGACGC
>NC_051404.1:40757021-40757600 GCF_015228065.2 Penaeus monodon
GAAGCGGGGGGTCTAACAACCTTGTTGATAGTTAAGCTTGACCTTCCTGCGAAAAACGTTCAGACAGTACTGCATTACGTTGTTCATAAAAGGAATTACGTATGTCAAGCTTCATAAAGCTTATTATTTCGCCCCAATAACAGAGTACTCCATGTAACTTTTTTTTAACCACAATTGCATTTCTTCACACCACTTAACAAATGTCAGCACTTTTGCAACTCTTAAATTTCATTCATTCAACTAATAAATGGTTTGAAATGAGTTAAGTTGAGAAAATAAATAGGCTTTATACTACTATATGCGATAATATCTTTAATAATTGTGATGGCATGTAGTAAGTATCATTATTGTTGTGTATTGCCATCTGATCTATTAATACGTGATAATGTCATCATTGGTGTTATCACTATCACAACAATGAATAGCAATAGACGTTATTATCAAAATACTTATCCCTACAATCAATATTTTGGTTATACAAAGCACAGTAACAGAAATAAAATAACAAATAATAATATTATTATCATAATATTTCTCTCGTCTTTACGGCTGCTATCCTTCTCGTACTCATTCAGCAAT
>NC_051404.1:40757630-40757850 GCF_015228065.2 Penaeus monodon
ACGATAAGACTACGATTATAAATAACAACCATAAAATCTTTCCCAATTAAATTAATCATCGAGAGCACTCACCTCTCCTGAACTTGCATTCCTGCTGACTTGGCGTTCAAGATCATTCAGCTCTGGCCACTAAGTCAAGTTTTACAGACGCCACACACACACCACATGCTTTTCTTATCTAGGCACAATAAACTCCTCATCATGAAATGTAAGAGAAAAA
>NC_051404.1:40757917-40758008 GCF_015228065.2 Penaeus monodon
TATCTAAGAAGAATAAACTTCATGAAATGTTCAAATATAAGTCAATCAGAAGACTATCCCCTACCCCCCCTCCTCCACCGTGTGTGGGTGA
>NC_051404.1:40758174-40758399 GCF_015228065.2 Penaeus monodon
TTCACCCTTCACTCTTAAAGGTCCGAAGAGAGGCAGCGCGAGTGAGTTGTGTTTACCGAAAGATTGCAATACTTATACGAACTTTTGAGCAACATAAATATCACATGTTAAGTACCTGAATCAAGAGTGTTTGACGTTTAGCCTGGTCTTGTATTTTTGTTTGGAGAGACGGGTGCTCCTCGCCGTTGATAGTTTGAGAGTAAATATGGAAAACAAACGGCGCGT
>NC_051404.1:40759338-40759415 GCF_015228065.2 Penaeus monodon
CCGAGTGAGTGCGAGGAATGTCAACCTTCCGTGACAAGCGCAGGACAAACCTTGGTCAGTCACACAATCAGAATCAT
>NC_051404.1:40759486-40759594 GCF_015228065.2 Penaeus monodon
CACCAGTTAAAATATATACATATCTCGGAAATCGATACAATGATTTCTCTCCTTCCTTCCTCCAACAATAACAATCCATCTTAGCGTGACATCTGTCTTTGCATAAAA
>NC_051404.1:40759674-40760457 GCF_015228065.2 Penaeus monodon
ACGGCATTGTTGGAATTCCGTAACACCGGACCCCAACTCCTCATATTCTTTTGTTTGAAGTATATTCATCTGAATGACACAGAATAACAATATTCCTAGAAACACAATAAGACAATGGCAAAGACAAATAAACGTAGACGATAAAGAGACAGATCGCAATCAGACATCTGGATTTTTGGGTCATAAAAGTTATTTTAGAAGAGGTTGCGCGATCGACAGATTCTCGTCTCCGCTGGAAGAATGCTGGAACGTCTGCGATTTTTCGGATCCAGTGAATGACACTTGAAAATGAAGGAGGACATTGACTTGGGGTAAAACTGAAGGTCTTAAGAACTTGGTATCGGAAGGTTTAATGATGGGAGGGAACGAAGCGATGTCTTGCGAAGTCAGGGCACATACATGACATCGTGCTGACGGCAAAACACACGCACACGCAAACGCACACAGGTCAAATTTAGTGGCAAAGATTATCTTTTCGGCCGAATACTTGTATAAAGTGATTCTTAGCTACTTTGTTACTAATATTTGTAACGAATGTTTAATAAATATATGTTATAGGGATCATATGACCAAAAAAACTATCAAGACGATGTGTCTGTAGAGATCCATACACACACTAGTCTAAATGCCGGAAAGGGAGAAAGATTTATACATTAAACAAGATAAGTGGGTCTGAGCCTGCAACTCTAGGGGAATTTCCTACTTGAAGTGTGACCAAACTCTATTTCCTGAAGAGAGGCAGATGCGTTGGCACACCTACATATAATTACACACTCACTGACG
>NC_051404.1:40760764-40760937 GCF_015228065.2 Penaeus monodon
CTGACAATGTTTAAACAAACAATAAAAAAGAGGCTAACTTAGCAGCCAGCAGACGCAGGCGGCCACAGACGAAGAGGATCATGCCGAAGAGGAGAATGTGGCAGGAAGAGAGAGAGACAAGAGGAGCCGATGACATCCATATTAAACATCCCGCAACTTCTCTGCAGAAGCCG
>NC_051404.1:40761003-40761616 GCF_015228065.2 Penaeus monodon
GGCCCCCGCTAAGACGCACGTGTCGTAATGCCAGGCCTACCAATACAAGCGTAGTGACGCGTGAGCCCCTAAAGAATCACGGTCCTTAGAAGACGAAGATTACGGCGAGACTTGCCTAATCAGACGCAATCTTTTACTATAATTGCCGTGAAATTCCGCAGTCATTATTCCGGACCGAGGATTTTCCGCGAGTAGGTTCAGGGGTGCCAACACTCCAGCCCGCGAGGCCGAGTCCTTTTCCGCCAATTCCCACCACGGAAATCTAGACGAAATAACACAAAAACCCAAGCGATATGCCCTCCAAGCCTTCTCGCCCAAATCGGGAGCCTGGCGAGAGCCGTAGGAGCAGAGAGACATCGTAATTCCCGATAAGCAAGGGTTGGCAGGCCTGGTCGTTGCTAACAATGTCGGTGGGCAGTAATGGCCGGTCTTGAGGTGGGTGCGGTGGGCTGACTAACGACATTACACGCCCCACTGCTCTATCCCCAACAACTTTGCCCAACATCCCTCTTATCCCGCGTATATTTTATCTAATACACAATTTCTCTCTTCGTAATTCTGAACTGCTCAGATATACGGCTCACGGCGGACGATGTTCATGAATTCTCCTTGA
>NC_051404.1:40761664-40761838 GCF_015228065.2 Penaeus monodon
CGCTGGTTTATCTTATTGATAACTTTTCTTGTACGTTTTTTTTTCTAATTTGCTTTTATTTTCCGAAATTGTTAGTGAGCTTTGTTGATAAGGATTTCTTTTTAATGAATGAATATATAGTAGAGCAATTATGTCTTTCTGGCTGACGACACATGCATGACCAGTCTGTGTATC
>NC_051404.1:40761945-40762072 GCF_015228065.2 Penaeus monodon
CCACACAAGTGCCTCCGAAAACCAATTCCAATTTAAATTCGGTCCTGTTTTTTTTTCATCGAAATCATGATAAAATTATGATCACTGTGTGTTGTCGTCTCGTTCTCTGACCTTCCCTAGAAGTTTG
>NC_051404.1:40762097-40763033 GCF_015228065.2 Penaeus monodon
GGCAAGAAGTGAACAAAAGAGTTCAAGGAGTGTATACAGAAAGTGTCAAGAAGTATATAAAAAGTGTGAGGATTCAAAATGTTCAATCTCGCATGCACAAAAAGTCCAGACATGTGTTAAGAGAGTCAACCCATGTACAGTATGTTGATCAGTGAGCGAATCGACCTGACCTGACCTGCCCAGTCGAGTCAGACGTTGATGACAAAGGAGACTCTTTGTTGCGTTTCCTTCCCTCGGAAAAAAATGAAATGGCATGCAATAATTAAGCTTGTAGTGCAATGCATATCGTGAAACGGGCCGCTTTTAATTGCTTTTATCAAAACCTCAATTTTATTCTGATTCTTATTGCCTTTACGAAAAAAAAAAAAATCACAAAATATTATTCTTTCACGTTTCCATCGTCATAATGGCTGTCCTATTAATCGCCTCCCAGAAGGAAACAATCTTTTTGTTAGTAGTGCCTATGGCCAGATTGTTAGTAGTGCCTATGGCCAGATTGTTAGTAGTGCCTATGGCCAGATTGTTAGTAGTGCCTATGGCCAGATTGTTAGTAGTGCCTATGGCCAGATTGTTAGTAGTGCCTGTGGCCAGATTGTTAGTAGTGCCTATGGCCAGATTGTTAGTAGTGCCTATGGCCAGATTGTTAGTAGTGCCTATGGCCAGATTGTTAGTAGTGCCTATGGCCAGATTGTTAGTAGTGCCTATGGCCAGATTGTTAGTAGTGCCTATGGCCAGATTGTTAGTAGTAGCAGTTTAACCAACGGATTGCGATTAATTCTTGCGGTGGGTTGCTCACGGGTCAGCGGCTTTGGTGGGGATTCGGATCAGTGTCGGGATAAAGGATAGAAAGATTCATTGCCATCGTAGACACGCAGGAAATGCGTCTGCTGCCGACAGGAAATTAATTCCAGGAAATCAAAATTTTGTAATGAAATG
>NC_051404.1:40765020-40765370 GCF_015228065.2 Penaeus monodon
TTTCGAAAGCAGTTTTAAAAGATCTTCATTAATATTCATTAGGCAATAAGGCGAATTCGGTGAGATATGAGTGATAAGAACATAAACACTGGACTTATCGGGATTCGCAAATTGTCGGTCTTTTTCGGACCTGATTGCTCGTTCGGTAATCAATCTTTCATGTAATTACTGGGGAAACGATTATACTATGGCCCCCCTCCTCACTCCCCCCTTGGACCCCCCTCCTCACTTCCCCCTTGGAAAATGAAAAAAAAATAATGGAAATAGGGTGATTGGGTTCACTATTAGAAGCCAGTAATTGGCAGGATGTACCTTCACTCCATGGCAGAGGATGAGAGGGAACAGAAAGA
>NC_051404.1:40765678-40766154 GCF_015228065.2 Penaeus monodon
CATCGATAAAAAGAGGCAAAGGCCATCAAAACAAACATATCTCAAGACGTACCATTACGCTGTAAAACTACGCACGAATTTTGAAGAAACCCGAGACCCAATTTGCCAAGAACACTTCGCGGAAACAAACAATCCGACGGAGTAGACGCAGCAATTTCGTTGATTATTGTCATATTTCTGCCGCGTAAAAATCGGGTCCCATGATAATTTTCGAAGCTTAGGAGAATCGAAGAGTAATTCGGGACTTTTAAAAAAATCGCATCGGGAACATGCGATCCGAACGTGTTTCTTGATTCGCTAATGGAATTCGATCCTCCGTCATGATTCTGGCCGAAGAGAATTTATTGAAAATCATAGTTTTTATGTGTCATTATTGTGACTTTTAAGGGGAAGGGAGGGAGGGGGGTGAAAGTAATTCAGTAAAATATAAAACAGGAGAAAATATTTTTCAAGTGTTTTAGTTGGGGTTATGGATA
>NC_051404.1:40766292-40766485 GCF_015228065.2 Penaeus monodon
GCAATAGTATTTGACGAATGTCTACCCCGATCGTTTTCGATATCGTCTGTTATCTGATTTCCAATCTTAACTATGAATATCATTATCTGAATCAATCTCTGACCAAATCAATCAACTTCCATTCACGCCTGTATCTCAATTACATAAATTTGCATATCTTACAGATAATTGTCAAACTTGAAATTCTTACTGC
>NC_051404.1:40766912-40767090 GCF_015228065.2 Penaeus monodon
CATCGAATTCTCGTTAAAATACCATTATCTTGCGAGTCGCCTTCGCCATCCATCATCTCTCATCTCTCGCGACCGGTCAGTGATGCTGCGAGAGGCACCACCTCGGACGTCGCTCCTAATTATCTGGAGGGTGAGGAGTCGAGTTCTCGGGAGAGGCGGGTTGGGTGAAAGCATGGGC
>NC_051404.1:40767201-40767603 GCF_015228065.2 Penaeus monodon
GCGTTCATCAGAATGTTCCTCCTTCTTTCCCTTCCATCCTCTCCCCTCCCTTTCTACCTTTCTTCCTCCCTTCCTTCCCATCCTTTCCTTCCCTACCCTTCTCCTCATCCTCCCCTCCCCCCTCTTCTTCCTCTCACTCCACCCTCACCCTCCCCTCACCCGTTCCCCTCTCTCCTCCCTTTCCTCCCTCTCACCCTCTTTCACCTCCCTCTTCATCACCTTCCTTTCGATGCAGTTGACGGTACAAATCGCTGTGTACGAGGGGGATGGGGGGAACGGCATAATTTCACGGCTTAGAAACAAGAGGCTCCGGTTCTTTGTTCACCGACTCATGTATGGGAAATCATGTAACTTCAATTTCACGCTGATTCCTCATATTAAATAATACATGCTGACTCAAAT
>NC_051404.1:40768161-40768818 GCF_015228065.2 Penaeus monodon
GCGCGGTGAAAGCGGAGAGGGGGGGAAGGGAACCAGAGAGAAGGAGAGGAAGGAGGGAAGGAGAGGGAGGAAAGGAGAGGAAGGAGAGAAGGAGAAGAGAGAGGGAAGGAGGGAAGGAGAGGAGGGAGGGAAGGAGAAGAGAGAAGGAAGGAGGGAAGGAGAGGAGGGAGGAAAGGTGAGGAGGGAGGGAAGGCGAGGAGGGAGGAAAGGAGGGAAGGAGAGGAGTGAGTGAGGAAAGGAGGGAAGGAGAGGAGGGAGGGAAGGAGAGGAAGGAGGGAAGGAGAGGAGGGAGGGAAGGAGGGCGAGAAAGCGAGAAAAGAGCTGTTTAATCTGACATGAAGGAGATAGCCCCGTGACCACGAACTTGGGAGAGTAATCTCGAAATTGCTACGTTGCATTCCTTCGTCAAAAAAGAAGAAGAAAAAAAAAACATACACACACGAAGAAAAACGTTTCACCCATGGTTTTCTTCTCTGTTTATTGAAGCAAATGATTAGGTTGAATCCTCCGACAAGAAGGTAAACTCTGGAATGGATAAATACCATTTAATTCTTCCATTTTTTTTTTCTTTCATTTCACATTCCACCAAATTCCAGGTTGAAAGAGTTTGAAAGATATTCACAATCCATATCAATAACCAATTCTAACATACCCGTT
>NC_051404.1:40768861-40769242 GCF_015228065.2 Penaeus monodon
TATATTCCCAATCTAACGGCAACTCAGGTATACCAACACGCATCGTAAATATGAACTCCGCCTTCATATCAGCTTGAGGGAAAGATGTCGAGGAGAGAGAAAATGATGTCGGGGTCTCTTATCTCCTAATAAGCCTTTCTAACATCGTCTAACGAAGCCTTCAAACGTCTGCTAACGAGGCTGCTTACAAGAGTTTATGCGGCGTCGACTCTACATAAATTCTTGAGTGAGGAACGTTAGTATCGTCCTAATCTGCCGGCATATTAGCCAGCCGTCCCGCGGTTGTACGTCAATAGTATCAGCTGACACTCGAAAGAAGTTCACGCATGCTTCAATGTTTCTGACATTGTAAATGGAGATGGAATTATCTATCTACGTGTA
>NC_051404.1:40769796-40770213 GCF_015228065.2 Penaeus monodon
GAAATTCAACCAGACTGATAGATTCCACCGCAACTTACGCTTACACCCTCCACCCATCTCCACCCGCCGAACCATCTTGCTAGCGCTGACACCGAGTCCCGGATGTATGTCATTTTCTTAACTAATGGCAAGTGAATTTATGGTGCCATTTAATAGACAAGATGTAAATGTCGGTGTCTGGGGCCCCTGAATGCACGGCGCCTCTCCACGCCAGACGCTCGCGCCCGCCGTGAGATCGTCCGGCGAACGCATTTTGAGGCGGCTTCGCTAATAGGAAAAATAATAGGAAAGAAAGGAAATAACAAGATAATAGGAAAATAATAAAATAATAAAATAAAATAATAGGAAAGAAAGAAGACAAAGAGAAAATTAAAACAATGTTCGGTGCTGTTGGAGATGGTGATTATTGTTAGGATA
>NC_051404.1:40770472-40770761 GCF_015228065.2 Penaeus monodon
GATTCCCTCCAAAAAAATACCATCATGCGAGAGACTATGCGAGGCAGTTCCACCCGGGGTCGGGATGGTATACAAAAAGGGAATTACAAGTCAAATATTTACAAGCGAGCTCTGATCCCCGGGCCATGAGACCTACAGGTGACCAGATTCAGCCTCTGCCAAGCGTAAGAGTGACTCTGGTTTGAGTTTTAATTAACGAAGAGCATTTTTTTTTTCTTCATTTACGTCACTGTTTCTTTGAAAGGGGATAAAAAGGCACATGGACAGATCTACACAAGCATAAATGAAG
>NC_051404.1:40770945-40771741 GCF_015228065.2 Penaeus monodon
TTACAATCCAAAAGTACCAAAAATAACACTCACTTCCGATCACTTCATGCCCCCCCCCCCTCCTAACCACACTTGAACCACAACCATAACAACCACAGAAAAACCATTCTGCCACACCATGCTTACCCAGAGACTGACGTACGGACTGCCATTATCGCGGCCGCGGATCCTACATCATCCCCATTATAAAGGTAACATAAAGGGAACAAAGTCTCGAATATAGAGTTCAAAGCGAAATGGTCTTCGATTAACCCTCTCAAGTGCCTCATTACAGATCTTTGTTTACTCGGATGGTCCCTCTCCCACAGCCTTTGGCCAAGACTCTCGACCTTACGAAAGGGTTCGGGTTATCATGCCGCGAAATCATAAGATTAAGGGCTATAATTATTTGATTATTTGCAGGTGATTGTCGAGATTGTAACTGGGCAGGCAATGGCCAAATTTTGTTAATTCTTCGCCGAATATAATTTGTTTTCGCCATTTCTTTTTTTTTTCTTCTTGTCAAATTACACACTAGGGAGGTTAAACGAAGGATAATCGCAGCTAAAACATGAGATTTGATATGCACGCGAATTGTTGTACAACAATTCGCGTGCATTCCTGTGCACGCGATGCAACAGGAATGCGATAATTATCATCAAAAGCTACGACACCAAGGGAGATATGAAACTCTCTCTTTACATTAGAGATTGCAGAGGGAAAAGGCAGAATCTGAGGGGGACGAATTCCGTGTCCGAGTTTCGTTATCGGTAATAAGGAGAACGGTTATGTAATCTCGTTATATTACTTTATATAA
>NC_051404.1:40771967-40772137 GCF_015228065.2 Penaeus monodon
AAAAGAGAAGAGACGGACAGCGAAAGGGCCGTTCACTCTGTTAAGATCTCTTCATATCCCTGTATCTTAAGGACAGCAATAAAATATAATCTGACAATCTTCTCACATGAAATGCCACTCGGTGACTCCGTAGACTTTGTACAACAATTCATAAATATATGACAAAAACG
>NC_051404.1:40772228-40773478 GCF_015228065.2 Penaeus monodon
GTCACCCCTCAAACCTACGCCCACCCACCCGCCCACATCCCCTAATTCCAACCTCTCTTCTTCGAAACCCCATAAATACCCTGTTTCCTCCTTTCCTCTCCTTTCGCCCACCTCCTCCCGCAGCGCCTGTCATTAGGGGCTAATCGCAGACACGGATCTAACGACCGGAATAAAGTTTAATTGAGAAACATGCATTTCATGCTTGCGGAACCATTAAAATGTAATTGCGTGTAATTGTTTCCAGCATTGCCTCCGACGCTTTTTGCGGCGCTCGTGTCCAAGGGCAGCGCGAGATGAGATTTGATATTTTGGCTGCGGGAGGATTGCCTGCTGCATCGAGATTATTTTTCCAGATTGAATTTTTACGCGATTCTGATAAGGATCTGGGTCGGTTCGAAGCAAGGAAGAAACGCTGGTTAATTTCGTAAGATTTAAATGGCGATTCTACCGATGAATCATAAAAAGGGGAGCAGGAAAATTATTAGTTATTCATGCTACTTCTACCTTTTTTATTATGGCAACAACATGTGCACAAATTTCCCCCAGCATTTACGGAAAATTATGCACATTTTCATTCATTTCCATGACCATTTTGCTCACTTAAGATATAAAATACCACAACGCAATGCCATCCACCAACGAGACCTTTTACAAGCCAGGCTGATATTCGAAACAGAAACGAATTATAAAACTTACCAGAAATTGTTGTCGGTGATGCTAACGGTGAAAATCAGTACCGTTACTAACAATGGCGCCGAATATGGAAAAAATGATAGTCAGTTCCCACAAGTTACGATGGCTTCCTTGGCACACAACAGATAACCAATTATTTATGCAAACCTCTCCACTCCAATATATCGAAGATCCCTATTCTCTTACTTCCTTCGCTTCCTAAACCCCTCCCGCTCTCTATTAATCAAAGAAAAGGAACCCATATAGTTTAATTTCCTCAGACACAAACACCCACCAACATAAACAGACGGAAAACACGCGTCTGCGAGAACCCCAATTCAGAGCCATATTTACGCGCCAAAATGCCTCGCCATAAACCAAACCGCGTGGGTGCTTACTCTCCCGATCATACTGCCATCTACCGGCGGATTATAGAGATTACGCCAGGCTCCATTTTCCAGGCAAGCAATTCAATCTATCACGATTGGTTAGTGGGGGTTAATGAAGATACTGGCGCTCAGGGTGTGAGTGATGGACCCGAGGTATGCAGAGAGAAAGGGAGGCTTTATTCAACTCCC
>NC_051404.1:40773530-40773626 GCF_015228065.2 Penaeus monodon
GTAGTCTACTAGCCCGGTTATTTCCATTTGCCATCACATTTTTCCTCTTTTTTATATTCTCTCATTAATGTACAGAAAATAAACATATGGCAGTTG
>NC_051404.1:40776749-40777130 GCF_015228065.2 Penaeus monodon
GCGTTTCGCCAGCGCTATGTTAACAAGAGGCGCGAACCCCGGAGCCGAGCGTCGCTTAATTAGGCCCGGCGCAACCCCCATTTCAATCGCCTGCCTGAATTATGATCTCGTTTTCGGATCGCTGCCTCTTGCCCTATTAGCGGGTCAATAAAGTACCTCGGTCTCCGGCGCCCCTTTAATAACTGACAGATTGTTGTTGCGGCTGAAGCTCGCTTAGAAGAGAAAATAATAACTGCAACCGGCGGGGTCCTGGGCCATGCGGGGAAATGCTCATGATTCATGCAGATAAAAGACAAGTTCGACCATGCATATGCATATTTGTCTTCTTTTGATAGTGACTCCCGCGCCTCTTTCATCCCCCCCTCTTCAACCCTCTCATAG
>NC_051404.1:40778541-40778765 GCF_015228065.2 Penaeus monodon
CTGCCAGCGTGCCACAGAGCGTGCGTGCGCTCGAGGGGCATGACCTCTGAAATCAAGGCCGGGGCCCTGACGCAGGTGTCGCCGGGGAAGCGAGCGTCGCTGACTGGCTGACGACCGATTTTTGCAACACGTTTTGCTTCAAGGTTTGGCTGTTTTAATCGTGTCATGAGGCCCTTTCTTAGAACGCTGCATGCTTTTAATGAAGCGTGCCTCATGGTGTTTCA
>NC_051404.1:40778936-40779108 GCF_015228065.2 Penaeus monodon
GATAAACACAAAGACTGATCATGTACATGTATCTCGAGCCAGACGGAAATTAGTGTTTTACCATGTATTAATTCATCATCCCTGTCAACAAACCTCACAAACAATTAGAAAATATATATATTAAGAAGATAAACAGCGCAGACAATAAGAATAACCCCCCCCCCCCACACAC
>NC_051404.1:40779310-40780657 GCF_015228065.2 Penaeus monodon
CCTGTACACAGTATCTGTACCTGATAAAAACACTGGTATATACTATACAATGCAAGCAGTAGATACAAACATATACATCCGATATCCAGATAACTTGTATGTCGAAATGCACATACCCAGAAACGAACAAACTTGATATATGAAACTTTCTAAATCAGCGAACCGTATCGACTTGGCTACCTAGAGAAAAAATACGACCTCTTGCAGATAACATCTCGATGGCACAAGTAAGTGTTACTCCTCTAAGTAACTCGAACAAGGAGGCAACATCGGCGTGGATTAATTGGTATATTTAGATTTTATAAATCATATCCCCCGGTGCTTCATTTAAGTCGAGTTAGCGGTTCACTCGATCGCGAATCCGAACCGCGTCTCGGTTCTCGCATAATAGGCGCTGATTCATTTGCTTATGTTAATGGAATCATAAACAAGGCAGCTGTTCTACAACGCATAGCGAAAAACAGTATTTAAGACCGGAGATGCAGGTTAGTTACAGAGGTAAGAACAATGACAGGAATTTGGCTTTATGTCCAAATCTGCGTCGTTTGCATTTTGAGAAGTGGACAACAAGGAGACGAACTTGTATTCACAAACCCCAAGTTAGAATCGATTTAAATTCACGGGCTCTTATCAAGCTGTTCCAACATCGCGTTTATCTTTTTGCCTTTTGTTTTCCACAGTTTATGCAACGTCTGTATATGATTAAATATCTCTGGCGTTTATGTTCTGCAAACGAACTGTGGGTTACGTGTGAGTTCATTTACATATAAGGCACAAGGAAGCTAGGAAGTTAAATAAAAGAACAAGTGTTATAAACAAGAAATCAGGCACTAACATCTTCAAGTGTATAACATAAATAATAATATAATTAAAAACGTCCACTCGTTTAGATATCTCTTACCGGCTTAGGTTAATAACCCACCGATTTCTCTCGCTTATATCATCAACTGCAAGACAGGAATCAAATATGTAATTCTTTGTTCATGCAAATTTACCGCGTTGAATGCTCGTCACTGAGTCATCTAATCGACAGTTACGAGCGCTTTACAAATAGTATCTATCGTGATTTGAAGGTGGCACTGACTTCCTGTCAATCGATGGAGTGAAGCTGTCAGAGTCATAAACCAATGAAAACTCTGCTTTTTATCCTTGAAAGACAATTGGCAATTTATAAAAGAAATACATATTCTTACCCTAACAACTTTATTTACCTGAGATACAGCCTCAAAATTAAGATAGATGATAACATTATTGCATATGGAGAGGTATGACCTAATAAACCTTCGAAGTATTCGTTAAGTCTATTTAAACCTATCCGTGTGTCTGTCTATCATGGACTTTCCTAGT
>NC_051404.1:40781282-40781668 GCF_015228065.2 Penaeus monodon
CTTGCACTAGTCTATAACTGAGTCCTAAATTAACGTGTAAATGATATACCCACAACACAAAGGGAAAATACAGATAATGACCCTGCTTGTATCGAAGAGCCTGTTATCCCGCTGGTCGACAGTCGGGTCAGATCCCCTTCTCGATTGTCATAGAGGTTTTGAACCTTAGACAAGGAGGTTCTAGAAGGATTTCGCTTTATAGGCTAACAAGGGATTTATTGCAAAATGAGAAAAAACAAATGGAGATTGATAGGGAACGAGGCTTGCAACTGACTGAATGGAAAGATGGGTGACTCACTGAGTGACTTATAACAGGGATTGAGGATGGCAGGTTTACCTCAAGGCCCTCATAATTGTACCTGAAGCAGCGAAGGGAGATGAGATAA
>NC_051404.1:40781704-40782141 GCF_015228065.2 Penaeus monodon
AATGTGAAGGATGCACTTTCGCTGTCATACACCAGGGAAGAAGACTCCATTTAGACTGAAATATGTGGTCAATAAGTGGGTTTACTTTGCTTGGACAAGGCAAAGTTTCAGATCGGTAATATATCATGACAAGTGCTCTTGATCTCTCGATGATGATGGTGTCTTAGATAAAATAACTATCCTTATCCCCCATCAACGCCAAAGTCATTAATTCCGTCATTTTGCCAATGATTGTAATTAGTTCCCAAGTAGCATTAAGCAAAGACCCATTACAGAAAGGGTCTATGATTTGTAATTTATCAAAATATATCCTTCACCTTCACTTAAATCAATAATAATAGTTATGATGAAAATATAAAAATACAAGAAACGAAAGAGAATCTCAAACGAGCCGTTTCGAAAATAGCTCTCGTTCGATCATACACTAAAATATCATT
>NC_051404.1:40782217-40782282 GCF_015228065.2 Penaeus monodon
GCTCCGGCGTCGTGAATCGCGATTTACCGAAGAGCGACCGAGGCGAGGGCACCATCGACGCCATG
>NC_051404.1:40782889-40783108 GCF_015228065.2 Penaeus monodon
CGACGCCCGTAAGAACGGATCTTGCTGAACGACTGTGGAACAAATATTGAACGAAGCACTAGGCTCTCCTCTCTTTTTCAACAATGGCTGGGGATCGTTTGCTCAGGTTCGGTTTGCTTGAACCTTCATTGCAATAACCACGTGTGTCTAAACATATCTCTGGAGGTGTGTCTACATCGATGTGTGTGTTGCTTGCACTGAAGGAGGTAAGAGGGGTAT
>NC_051404.1:40783148-40783270 GCF_015228065.2 Penaeus monodon
TGGGTGGTTTGTTGCAAAGGAAGGAGTAATAGTATAATTGATAAGATAAAATGGGGAATTTAGACAAGGAGTTGCAACAATGAACAGATTGCAGTGATGATAACAAATGACTAATATTATAA
>NC_051404.1:40783314-40783453 GCF_015228065.2 Penaeus monodon
GTCAAAGCAGAGGTCTAAGTTTGAATAGCTTGAGGTGATGAGAAGGCGAGGAATATAGTAAAATTAATGGATGAGTAGTGAGGAATAATATGAAAGAACGGGGGATATATAAATAGAGAAGCGGAAGGAATTGATAAGC
>NC_051404.1:40783589-40783914 GCF_015228065.2 Penaeus monodon
AAAAAAAAAAGAACCACACAGGAGCACGGGACAGAAACCCCCACAGCCATACAAGTACATTTACAAACAGGTTCACGAGGCCCGTGACGGACCCACATAATTCTGGCCGCTGTCTGCCCGATAGTGGACATGACAAACACAAATCCGTGCGGAGTGAAACGAAAGTGCGCCAGATACAGCTATTGCATGTGTTTTCGCGGCTTAGATGGCGTAGTCCCTGATGGAGGTGACGTGCTTAATTTTCATTCCGGTGTGTCACTTCCATCACGATCATATTTAGTATGGCGCTGGCTGGAAAACGAATCGATTTGTACATTCTTCAACG
>NC_051404.1:40784112-40784713 GCF_015228065.2 Penaeus monodon
CATATACCGAAATCGTACATAAATGAATCTCGCCACCCTACACAAAAAGCGCCTTTCGAACATACTGCCGTTGCGTAAAACAGCCTTTTTTTTCTCCCTCGCGACCGACCGACCCTCCAACAGGAAGGAATTCAATACACGACAAATTTCGGGTTTATTCGAGGGTCAGAATCATTACCTTTTTATTCCGTTTTCAAAATTCCCCCCCAACATGCATTTCCGCGGAAGAACCTTATTAGTGGATCCGAGTTGACGGAATCTCTAGAGTCGTTATTATCCCAATTTCCGAGACGACGGACGTAAAGGCGGACATATTTGCCATTCAACGTCGTCAACGCATCTGTCTTAAATGCCAATCAACGTGTTACGACCTCCACCCGACGTCTATCTCGCCCTGTCCCCTCGTCACGTCAGTCACGAACGCAATTTGCTTAAAAAGGTGAGCAAAAAACGTCTCCCCGACGCCATTTCCAGAACGTCAGGCGGGAGAGTTAAGCGATTCTTGAAAACAATATCTTGCCAACTCGAAAGACCCATTCCTCCCGTTTCTGAATATTCTAGAAGCACGGAAGGGGGCCTCTTCTTCGAATAATTTATTTAG
>NC_051404.1:40785061-40785542 GCF_015228065.2 Penaeus monodon
CTACCCGTGGAGGCGACACACACAACTCTACTTAACTCTCCTTAGTGACGTAAAACCTGAACCAAGCGGACACGTGGATGAGATTGCCCGCTTATCTCTGGAGGAGCCATAACACTCCCCCTAGCGTGACCTGTCGTCTTCAGGTCGTCAAACAAAAGGCCATCTTTGTAACTAACGATGTCATGAGCACGAGAAAAAGTCATGGGAGTTATGCGTTCGATAACCAATCATCGACGGGTTGGGGTTGAGAATGGGAGTAACGTTCCGATCGCCTCCTCGCTTTTATTGGTGTGCTAAACTGTTTTAATGACCTTAAGAGGGATTTGGGCCTATATCTCCCGCTGAAGTCATTAGCTCTTAACAACATTTTAGCGCGTATAGTTCAATCTGTGATCCGCTTTTTGTGACGACGAACGAAGGCCAAGCTAATCCTTTACGTCTGTGTCTATTCCTCTTGTCTATCTATCTATCCATCTTACAA
>NC_051404.1:40786040-40786345 GCF_015228065.2 Penaeus monodon
CTACCTGTTTCTGGGCGAAGTCGTCCATTAACGAGCAATTAAAAATAAAAGTGAAGAAAAAAAAGCACGCAGCCAAGAGTGGCATTTTAAAGTTATAAAGAAAACGGGAAATGGAAAAACCCGAGCCAAGAATCATGTTCCAAAAATATAAACAAATTGAATAATGTCCCCCCCCCCCCAGCTCAGAATTGCATAAGTTTAGACAAATGAAGAGCTAGAGCCGAAAACTGCATTTTGCAAGCCATTGAATGTGAAATGATGAAAACACGCGAATCAACAATTGCTTTTCACACACATACTACACC
>NC_051404.1:40786492-40787029 GCF_015228065.2 Penaeus monodon
TCATAACTTTTATTTTCCTTCTTTCTTTTTCCCAATCACCGTATTTCCCTTCCCCGACCCCCTCCCCATTGCCACATTTCCTACCCAGCCGCTCATCTGTTGCAATAGTCGGTGCAATTAAAGATTTAAATTGCGTTTACCTTTTCCTGGAGGGCATGGTCGTCCGTCGGGTTTGTGCAGATGGAACGCGGTTATTGTACTTCGCAGTATATCGTAACAGTTTCACAATGAGTTGATTTTCACAGGAATATTGAGAAAAGATTCGGAAACCCGAAGTAGCATTGTTTACAAATGTCGATTGCGAAAGTTACCGGTAGATGGCCTGCGCAGCGGATTTCTATTATTAAGAAGTAAAAAAGAAAGTTTATATTTAAGTTATTCAACCCAGGAATGTACGTTTAATGAATAGGTAATTTGGGTTGTTTTGATGGAAATGAAATAAAGAAATATATTAAAATCCATTTCTAAGGGTCATAATCATTCTCGTGACGTCACGATTTCTATCAGTTATTGAAGTTGTTCAATGCGGAGCTACTG
>NC_051404.1:40787445-40787619 GCF_015228065.2 Penaeus monodon
ACCGCAAAGTCAAACCATATTAGTAGAAGGATTATTTAGTACACCGCAAACAGTTTATGAATGAGAATAGAAATCAAGATAGGTCTATTCAACCCAATTAAGCATGTACATTGATAAAGGGAGTAAAGGATGCCATATCTTCCTTTTGGGGGAGATTATAGCTTATTTAGAAAG
>NC_051404.1:40787674-40787753 GCF_015228065.2 Penaeus monodon
AATGAATAGAAATAGAAATGCAAAGATACGCAGATAAATAGACGACAAACAGAAGTTAAAGAGTGAATATGTGAATGGG
>NC_051404.1:40787783-40788199 GCF_015228065.2 Penaeus monodon
TTTTTGATTGATTTGACAAGTTTTTTAGGACAAAAGCTGACATCTCAAAAGGATAAGGTAACGTAGGTTATCCTCACCCCTATAAGTCCCTATGTGGGCTCACATTTCACATACAAAACATAGGTATATCAACAAATGAGACATGGAAAACATTTTATTGGATCTATCTAGTCCAGTGAACAGATATCTATGGCTAAGACATGTTTACACTATCAACAGTATTCTGTTGTTCACGCTTTCCTGAGTCAGGTCTTGAGCATGTCAAACGCAGTTACTCATGTCAAGAAGAGCGATACTTTGTATAAATAAATGGTTAATTCTGACCGCTCTCAGTGTACATCTAGGTGACACATTTCTAGGTTACTCTATATTATGTTTCTCAAAAATTTCACAACTTGCACAACTTCCCCTTTTTT
>NC_051404.1:40788354-40788483 GCF_015228065.2 Penaeus monodon
TTTTTCTAGATTTGTTTTCTGCGTCTTTAGGGAGGGGGAGGGGTTCTGTGACAGCCTCCTGTCCCTGTTTCTGTTCCTCGGTTTCTGTGTCCATAAATTGTGTTTTTTTTCATTACATCCATTCTTTGC
>NC_051404.1:40788578-40788664 GCF_015228065.2 Penaeus monodon
TCGGTCGTCCTGAGGTTGATCGCTTCCCTTTGACGACGGCGCCACACGCGGTGGGCCCTGCAGCCAGGCGTTGGGGATTGTAGTTG
>NC_051404.1:40788992-40789216 GCF_015228065.2 Penaeus monodon
CGCTCCAGAGATGAATACCTTCTCTGGCACTTCCTCTTTGAGGAGGCAACGAACTGACTTCGCTCCGCGTGCCTCTTCACCCACACAAATCTGTCATCGTCCAACAGAAAGTCTGGATCCAGTATGGTCGAGTATCGGAAAATTATCACTTTAGTGAGTTTTCCCCTCATCACTGTCCCCTTGTATCCCTGAGTCGTCAGGGTCTACTCCGCCTCGCCTGCCCG
>NC_051404.1:40789372-40789570 GCF_015228065.2 Penaeus monodon
GACAGCATGCTGATTTCCTGCTTCGGTTCCTTCTTCGTTCATTTTTCTCTTCTCCCGCTCGAACCCATTCTTATTGTCACTCATGGCCACACTTCCTTCACTTCTTTCCCTCTTATGGGCTACACTTGTAACATGTCCTTGCGAGGTAAAACATTTATCCTCCATTTCTACTTCGGAAAGGGGGGGGGGCGTGGCTCC
>NC_051404.1:40790418-40790715 GCF_015228065.2 Penaeus monodon
AGTTCAATAGAACCATGTTTTTGCCAAGGCGTCCATATGTCAAGGCCTCAATAAACCTTTTCCTCCAGCTTGCCTAAAAGGAATTGAGATGTAATATTATAATCTTGTTTTCTGATAATTTCAAATATTTTATTCTCGTAAATCTACTGAATCGTTGGGGGTGAAGTTAATGAAGTTGTATTGTCATAAAAACTCACATTACTAGGATGCTTGATATTAATATTCATTAGATGTGTACGCACGCAATGCGCACACGCACATACTCGCGTACACATAGCGCAATACAACACAACAAAT
>NC_051404.1:40790888-40791312 GCF_015228065.2 Penaeus monodon
GAAAAGAACCGTGGCAAATTAACAGGAACAGTTACATATTAACAACACCCTTCCCCCCCCCAAAAAAAAAAAAAAAGGGGGAAAACGAAAAAAAAAAAACGAAAGGAAACAACGGCAATCTTTCCAAAGGCAACAGACACCCCAAAAACCCTCACCAAAGGTCTGGTCCGCCAGGGCTGCCACACGACTCCAACGCCTCCACAGCAGGACTTTCGCCCCAAGTCCCATTGACGGCAGAAGGTCGACGGGTCTGGTGTTCACAGGAGCTCGCCGTTGATGTCACAAATGGCCTGTTGTGGAACCCATAAAAAGCTTACTGATGTCATTTTCATGCATCTTGCCTTTGTGGGGAAGAGTGGGGTGAGGGAGGGTGGGGGAGGGTGGGGGTTGAGGGGTAAAGCTACCTCGACGTGTTGTGGTAATA
>NC_051404.1:40791350-40791483 GCF_015228065.2 Penaeus monodon
GTCTGTGTGAGTGATGGGTGCTTGATTCAGTGACGGATGAGGGTAAGAGAGTAAAAATGTAGAAATAATAGATGACAGTGAACGCATAAACAGAGATAAATAAACTGAAAGTGAGAGAAAATAAAAAAAAAAT
>NC_051404.1:40791648-40791754 GCF_015228065.2 Penaeus monodon
AGCTCACAGAAGCAGACCACGAAGCAAGTTCAAAAAATAAACAAAATCAGAGCCTCAGACGCCCCTTCGAAGTAAACACACAATCGCTGGTTGGTTTTCGATCTTT
>NC_051404.1:40791990-40793113 GCF_015228065.2 Penaeus monodon
CCAATCTCATACCTGAGAGAGAAGAAACATTACAGGAACTTATGTTTCATTCAAACAATCCTCCTACGAAGCCACAACATTCTTTGAAAGAGAAAAATCTAAAAACCTACATAAAAAAAGAAAAAAAAAAAGAAAAAATATGAAAAATAGGTCTTCAGACAGAAAACAATTTGTTCCGAATATTTTCAGCCATTTCCCAACGCTCTCATAAACACGCGAAGCTCTCTAAAACACACAATCTCTCTGAAACACACCAAGCTCTCTTAGACACATAAAATTCCCCTTAGACACACAAAGCTCTCTTAGAAACACCAAGCTCTCTTAAACACACCAGCTCTCTTAAACACACCAAGCTCTCTTAAACACAAAGGCTCTCTTAAACACTCAGAGCTCTTTTAAACAGACGAAACTCTCTTAAACACACCAAGCTCTCTTAAACAGGCGAAACTCTCTGAAACAGATGAAGCTCTTTTAAATACACCAAGCTCTTTCAAACACATCAATCTCAGCTCTCTTAAACACACGAAACTCCCTTGGACACACCAAGCTCTCCTAGACACATCAAGCTCTTTTAAACACTCCAAGCTCTCTTAAACACACAAACTCTCTTAAACACAAAGGCTCTCTTTAACACTCAGAGCTCTTTTAAACATACAAAGCTCTCTTAAACACACCAAGCTCTCTTAAAAACACCCAGCTCTCTTAACCCTGAGGAATGTCGCACTTGCCAAAATCCGAGAACACAAGCAAAGGTCCCTCAAAGCAAACAGAATTTACAGCAGTCAGGGGAAACGAGCGTCACCTTTCTTTGCAAATCACATCTCGTTTTTATTTTTTTTATGGTTTTACAATATCAAAAGGAGGCCATTCATAGCTTCTAAATCCGATATGCAAACGACAGAGGAAATTCGCGTTTAAGAAATGGCTCTGGCATACAAAATAAATAAATAAAATGAGGTAAAGAAGATAGGGTTGAAGACGGGCGCGTATTCAGTGATGGTCATAAAGCGATGTTTGCTCTGGGGCGACCAACAAAGGGGGAGGAGGAGGCAGGCAGATGGATGGATGGAAGGCAAGAGGTGAATAACGAATAAGCACTTGAATAAGGAAAGAAAAAAATACT
>NC_051404.1:40793817-40794202 GCF_015228065.2 Penaeus monodon
AGAGAGGAGAAAGACATTTGTTCGATGAATATCCTCTCTCGTGCCAGAGTAATCTCACCTCAGAAAAAAGGAGGAGAGGGAGGGGGAGGAACACGACAACAGGTACGCTAAATAGATCATATCCTGACAAACTATTACTCTTATCAAAATTAGTTGTAATACCTGTGCTTACTGTAATGGAAATTCGATATTAAACAATATAGACTTGATGGATATGAAAAAAGCTAGTTTGTAAAAAAGAAGAGAGAGAGAAAAAAAAAAACGTAAAAACCTGTGATTTTATTAATGTAATTACCGTGATTTTTTGATCGTCCGTAATGACAGGGATTAGAATTGCCATTAGTTGAAAGGAAATAAATTCCAAAAAGAGGAGAGCGAACGTTTT
>NC_051404.1:40794349-40794450 GCF_015228065.2 Penaeus monodon
CCCCTTTTTAAGGGTGAAACCCCCCCCCCCCGAAAACCCCCAAAAAAAACCCCCCCCCAAAACCCCCCAAAAAAAAAAACCCCCCCCCCAAAAAAAAACCT
>NC_051404.1:40794544-40794628 GCF_015228065.2 Penaeus monodon
CAAAAAAATTTTATTTTGGGGGGTCGTAAATTTTAAATTTTTTTTAAATTTTAAAATTTTAAAATATATTTTTTTTTGGCCCCC
>NC_051404.1:40794688-40795332 GCF_015228065.2 Penaeus monodon
CCCTCATTTTTGGGGGGAATATTTTTTAATAATTATAAAAAAAAAAATAAAGGGGGGGAACACCCCCAACAACCCAAAAACAACCGCCCCTATTATTTTAAAAAATTGGAAAATATGTTCTTTTAATAAAATTGATTTTAAAAAACAATATCTTATATTTTGAAAAAAACTTTTTAAAAAGGAAAATTTAACAAAAAAAAAAAAATGTTTTTATTAATTAATTATATTTTTTATTTAAATAATTTTAAATTATTATTAAAGGAATTTCGGGGAAAAAAAAAAGGGGAAACCCCCAAAAAGAAAAAAAAAAGGGGAAAAAAAATTTGGGGCCGGGGGAGACCCCCTCAAAAAAAAGGGGAGGAGAGAGGGGGAGAAAGAAAGGGAAAAGGTGAAAAAAATAGACAAAATTTTACCAAAGGGGGAAGGGGAATACCGGCCCCTTTTTTTTTGGAAATTTGGAGATTGAAACAATATGGGATTGGGGAGGATAGCCAAAAGGGGTTTTTGGAAAAGGGGGGGAAAAAAAACCGTAAACCGGGAATTAAGGGAAAGGAGAGGGGGGGGGATGGGGATTAAAATTGGGGGATTGGAAAGGGGGGAATTTTTGGGGGGAAAGGGGAAATTTGGGGACTAAAAAAAAAAAA
>NC_051404.1:40795460-40795689 GCF_015228065.2 Penaeus monodon
AAACTACAAAGACTAAAACAGTTAAAAAGAGAAAAGTAACAGAGGAAAAGAAGATAGGGGAAGCAGCAGACGAAGGGAAAAGAGGATAATGCATTTACAGACATCAACAAACGAAGAAATAGAATAAAGGAAAAGGGTAAAGCCCGCTTTTAAAAAGGGGTTTTTTTAAGATAAATGATAAACAATTTAGGAAAAAAAAAAATGATAAGTCAACAAACCCTTTTAAATA
>NC_051404.1:40795719-40795815 GCF_015228065.2 Penaeus monodon
TATTAATTTTAATACATATATTTTATTATATTTTAAAATAATATACAAAACATATCTATCTATCTCCCCTATATAGATGGGATAGATAGTTTATTG
>NC_051404.1:40796598-40796704 GCF_015228065.2 Penaeus monodon
AAACGGGGAAACACGGCCATTTTACCACGTTTTTCCATGTTGTTTTTTAAAACGACACGCCGGGTGGGTTTCGTGATGAAAAATTTTGGGGCTTTAAATTCCCCGC
>NC_051404.1:40796959-40797181 GCF_015228065.2 Penaeus monodon
CCCGGGGGGCCCGGGGGGGGTTGTCTATTTGCCCCGTCGCTGTCCCCCTTTTGGGGGGTTTTTTCCTCCCCCCTTTCCCCCCCTGAAAAACGGGGGGCGGGAGGTCAGAAAAGGGAAATTTTTTTTTGGCACCCAAAAAACCAATTCCGGGGGGATTTCGCGGGGTTAGGGGAAACACCCTGGCCACATTTTGTTCAATATTGCTCATTTTCGAAAAGATTT
>NC_051404.1:40797208-40797407 GCF_015228065.2 Penaeus monodon
GGTTGCTTAAAAAGATGTCAAGATCATGGTATGCGATATTATTTTTTATACATTTTTTTCCCTCTGGGGGGGGGGGGGGTAAATTTCCGGGTTTTTTGGGGAATTTTGAAAAAAAAAAAGTAGATTTCGTATTTGCGTGACCTAGCTTTCTTAACAATGTAAGCTGTATAGCATATAGAAAATTGGTATGAAGCAACGC
>NC_051404.1:40797430-40797525 GCF_015228065.2 Penaeus monodon
CTTCAGGGGTTTTTTGCCCTTTAAATTTCCCCCCCCGGGCTTTGGCCCTCGCGAATTTGATTTTTTTTTCTGCCTTGGGAAATTAGGGTTATTTT
>NC_051404.1:40797545-40797712 GCF_015228065.2 Penaeus monodon
AAGTTTGATTGTCAGCTAACCTGTGATTTTTTTTTTATATTACTTTAGATAAGTAATAAGCCGGGTTTTAAAAATATCTAAGTTTATGTTTTACGGGGAAAACCCCCCTTTAAACCCCCATTTTTTGGTTTTTTTCTTTTTTGATATTAAAAATTTAGTGAAAAGGG
>NC_051404.1:40798747-40798829 GCF_015228065.2 Penaeus monodon
TTTTTTTGGTTAATTTTTTGGGGGGGGCCCCTTTTTTTCCCCTCCCCCGTCCCTCTCTTTGGTTTTTTTCTTTCCCCCGTCA
>NC_051404.1:40799208-40800395 GCF_015228065.2 Penaeus monodon
CCCCCCCTTCCCTTTTCCCCCCCCCTTTTCCCCCCCTCCCCCTTTTTTTTTTTTTTTCCCCCCCCTTTTTTCCTCCCCCCCGCCCTTTCCCCCCTTTCCCCCCCCTTACCCTCCCCGCGCCTTCCCCCCCCTTTCCCAAAACCCTCCTCCGGGCCCTTTCCCCCCCTTCCTCCCCCTTACCCTCCTCGGGCCTTTTCCCCCCCTTCCTCCCCTTACCCTCCTCGCGCCCCTTTACCCTCCCGCGCCTTCCCTCCCTTCCCCTCCCCCCTTTGCCCTCCTCGCGCCTTCCCTTTTCCCCCCCTTACCCTCCCGCGGCCCCTTTCCTTCCCCCCTTCCTCCCCCTTACCCTCCTCGCGCCTTCCCTCCCTTCCCATACCCTCCTCGCGCCTTCCCTCCCTTCCTCCCCCTTACCTCCTCGCGCCTTCCCTCCCTTCCTCCCCCTTACCCTCCTCGCGCCTTCCCTCCCTTCCTCCCCCTTACCCTCCTCGCGCCTTCCCTCCCTTCCCATACCCTCCTCACGCCTTCCCTCCCTTCCCATACCCTCCTCGCGCCTTCCCTCCCTTCCCATACCCTCCTCGCGCCTTCCCTCCCTTCCTCCCCCCTTCCTTCCCTTCCCCAGCTCGTCCCTCCCGCGCCTCTCCGACACGTCTCCTTGATGGAGACATCGGCGGCGCCTTCCTCAGCGGGGCTCCCGAAGGCCGGCCGTCTAAGATATTCATGAGGGTCACTCTCCCCGCCGCTGCCAGATACGCTCGCCGCCTGTGCCTGATTTACAGCCTCTGCGCACTCTTGTTAGAGTCCGCGGAAAAGGCGGCGCTGAGTGCTGGATGCCTCGCCGATCTTTTTTTTTTTTTCTTAAGGTCGGGTTTTCGAGACTTTAATCCCCCTTTTTTCTCTTTCGAGTCTTTTGGGTGTGTGTGGGCGGGTGGTCCCCGTGGGCGGACTGAGAACCCAATTGCTAGGAGACTTTTTCATCCTTTTTTCCAGGCTAGTTTGAAATACTTGGCTTATCTGAGTTAGCTATTTTTATGACTAAAATACACGCCGGTGGTAATTGCCTCTATAAATTATGAAATCTTGACCCTTTCATGTCCTGGGGCACGAGAACCATTGCTTTTGGCGATCGGACTACATGATGACAGTGAAAAATATCAAGATTAAATCGCCATCTCAGCCAACATCCTCAT
>NC_051404.1:40800505-40801940 GCF_015228065.2 Penaeus monodon
TACGGTCCTCATCTCACGCATCGAACAAAAATACGTTACCGTTTATTCAATAAATAAACAAGAAATTAATTCACTGCAGACTCTGACATCGAACACAAAACAACTTGCCCCTGAGTTCGGCTGCAAGTACCTCGCCCCCACTTTGCTTGCACGATGAGCTGCCTCCTTGTTTCCCAGTGACAGAAGCCCCAAAGCAAGGTCTATATAAGTAAGGCCTCGATACTTCGGAGGTTCTGCGCAGCCCCAAAGCACAAGGGGAATCTGCGCTAAAATTACACCACGTCGCCCGCTACCAACTTTATGGCCCTTTATAGCAACGGGAAACCGGTCCTTTGTGCTCTATGAGATCTTAAAGTCTTTCAGGTAAGCAGTTCGGGATTGGTAGTCTTGTTCCCGAAGCTCATTAGAGGAACAAGAACATTACCTGTATCTGCTTTTAGAACCGAGTGTGGGCGTGGGCGGGTGGGAGGTCAGGCGCTGAGCACGGGCGCCGGGCGGGCCACTGGGGGTAATAGATGGCATATTGGATAACAGAAAAGAATGGGCAGAAAAATAGGGGTAAAGATATATGTATTTCAACGTGGTGTTCTAAGGTGTAAGTGAGATTCGGGTTTTCCCTTTTTGGTTCATTAACCTTTATTCTATCCTTTATTGTCAGTATCTTCGGTGTCGTATAATGAATAATGAAAGGAAGAAAAGAAAAATACTCCTCTGGATATCAAGCAGACATTCTCTATATACTCAGACCCTTTTTCCTCCTCGTCCCTCCTTCCACATTCCCTCCCTACACCTTCTCATCCCCCCTCTTCCTTCTCCTCCTCCTCCTTTCCTTTCTTCTTCATCCTCCTCCTCCTCTTCCTTCTCCCCTTCCTCCTCCTCTTCCTTCTCCCCTTCCTCCTCCTCTCCCTTCTCCTCTTCCTTCTCCCCTTCCTCCTCCTCTCCCTTCTCCCCTTCCTTCTCCCCTTCCTCCTCCTCTCCCTTCTTCCCTTCCTTCTTCTATTCCTCCTCCTTCTCCCCTTCCTTCTCCCCTTCTTCCTCCTCCTTCCATATTCTCCTCCTCCTCCTCCTCCTCTCCTTCCCCCCTCCCTACCCCCTCCTCGACGAAACTAAGGGCCCTGCGCAGCCTCGAGGAATGCCCCGTTGAAAATAATCACACGGCCGCGCCATCGGAGGTCAAAAGGGGTCATCTCGAGAGGGGTCAGAGGTTGATGGTTATAGGCCAAGAGGAAGAGAATTACAGCGACGTCTACGCTTTGAGGGTTTGCTCGTAGTCAAGTCCCGTGCGTTTTTTGTGAGGGCAAATTTCTGGGGATTGTGGTAACTTAGCCTGCGAAAGAGACGACGGCGATAATCACATCTGGAATTAGATGAAGGAGCAGGAGGGGGGGGGGGTTCTTTGCATTATGAGGATATGAGTGTTTTTAGTTTGTTTGTT
>NC_051404.1:40802115-40802296 GCF_015228065.2 Penaeus monodon
AACTGCCTTCCCTGAAAAGGACTCGAACCACTGTCTCTCCAGGTATCACCCGGAGCAGTTCTAGCAGTACTAACTCCAGGAAGAGTAGTTATTTATTTCTCTCAGTGTATTTATTCTTTACATAAAAATCTCAGTGAATCTGATCCTTCCCAAAGACCGAAGAGATTAAATAACAACTCAG
>NC_051404.1:40802402-40802614 GCF_015228065.2 Penaeus monodon
GGGTGCAATCATCGGCGCCCGATCGACCCCGTGTCAAAGGTCACCCGGCGATACGATTCCTTCGCACTTCCGACCTTCCATCAACACTCTCGGCGCCGCTAATGAGTGGGTTGATAGAACCGTAATGGAACCTGAGGAGAGAGCTTGTGCGTGGCCGGAGGTTCACGGGTCGGGCGCAGGCGGGGAGGGGAGGGGGTGATCACTTCGCAGTT
>NC_051404.1:40802847-40803127 GCF_015228065.2 Penaeus monodon
TGCATCTACCTAAATTGTACCAGCGGCTGGTTTTCCTTTTCTGTTAGCGTTAGGAATACCCACAGTCAAAATCTAGGTTTCAGCTTTTGGTAAAGTTGGGTAGCTCTTTCGTCCGTGGAAAAAAAATCAATAGTAATGGCTTCCATAGCCTAGTATAGTGGTCAATATGCATCGCACTTTCAGTAAAGCGTATGTCAACTACAGCTCAGTCTCCTTTGAATGATGACTATTTTTTTCAAGGACTAGATCTCTCTTAAAAGTGAATACATTGCACTAATTA
>NC_051404.1:40803294-40803581 GCF_015228065.2 Penaeus monodon
TTTATACCGACATTGGATTGGAGATCCTATAAAATCATATTCATATAGTAAGTTTTCCCCCCCTGAAAAATTCCCTCATACAAACCACCTTGAGATACCTCATTCAGAAATAAACGAAAGGAGTTATATAATAAAACGAGCTTATAAATTATAACCTCGTCCTTGATAGTAAAGTCCCTCAAATTCACAATTCCTCGAGGATGGTCAGGCTGGCAAACTGTGCGTGGGTCAAGTGCGCGTTCCTGAACTGTCAACTAAGTTCACATTGGATAGGTCAGGGGGCTGAT
>NC_051404.1:40804024-40805490 GCF_015228065.2 Penaeus monodon
AGTATTCTGAAACTGTTTCCAAAGGTATGTTGGTGAAAATCAGGAATAAACAAACGCATTACGGGTCATACAAATATAAATAAACAATATTCTTAATCCTCTCCGAAGAAGACGCAAATATTAACATCAAGAAATGAATGATACATGGCATACTGCCATCGAATCGAATTCCCACAAACAATAAGAACTTGAATATTCAGTTCCTGTCAGAGATAAAAATGACACGGACACAGTAAAGCGAGGCAAGTGAAAGATCAAAAAAATATCCACAGTGATGTTTATGAACAGTAAAATCCACAAAGTATCGACTCACACGAGACCCTTCATCAGGCGCACAAACAATGGCGTCTTTGATGAAACTCCGAGTGTTACCCGAGACGCCGCGCATTTTACTGGCCATAAAATCCAATGTTTCCTCTTGTTAAACTGACGTCCGACCCTCGGCTGTCACTGCAGGCCATGCAGGCGCAAGCAGGCCGCGACAAGAGGTCGTCCTGCCTGACCGAGCCGACGGGGCAGGACTAAGAATGCCGCTCAGGTCCGGCAAGGAGGCCCGAGGGCTGTCGTGTTGGTGTCGTGATGGTTTCGGTGGTCGTGACCCGGGCGAGCAGGTCGTTTATAATCTCACGCGACGCTTGCAGGAGATAAACCAATCGTTTAGAGGTTTAAGTTAGATTTATCTCACCGGGTGACCTCGGGCTGTGAAGGGCACGTCAGGTCATTCCCTCTCACAGTTTCCTTGTTGATTATCCGAGTTCATTTGTACTGTATACATTTTAAAAAAATCCTCTTTCGTCCGGCTGGGATTCCGCACAAAACGACCATTATTTTAGATCACAGCTCTGTTCTTCACAGTCTCATCCATCAATTTTTTCCCCTTCCAGCCGTTGTTCATTATCCACAACGACACCAAACAGCAGCAAACGCGCATTCCGCGGTCCTCATCATCCGCAAAAAGGACGCGGATCATCTCCCACATCCGCGAACAATCCGAGGAACGTACCCGAAGAGCGACAGGAATTCATGTCGGTGTCTCCCGAGTCACACATCAGTTGCCACGGAGCAGCGCCCAGAACTACTTAATTATAATACATTTGACTTTTAAAAAGGAGGGAGGAGTCAGGGGGCCTCGCGACGGCCGCTCCGAAATTGAGGAGATGCGTCGGCAGTTTTGATGCGACAAATGTATTACTCTCAGGAACTAGTTCCCTGTGAGCTCAAGACAAGGGACGGGGGGAGTGAAGGGGGGGGGCGAGGCAGGTTAAGTGGGCGTTTTACACGGATGGGCGGACGAGTGGGCGGGGTTTATGGCGCGAGAAGAACAACAGCCCATTATATCCGGCAGTGACCTAATGAATTAACAATATTTCTCACAATGCATATTGCAAGGAGCTGCAAAAGCACAACCGAATGGGGTTTGAATGTGCGAGATGCGCTACCGTCTGCTATCTTGCAACCTAATGGGC
>NC_051404.1:40805892-40806441 GCF_015228065.2 Penaeus monodon
TACGGAACCTCATTAACCCGATTACAATTAGAAACTAAAACATTCATCCCCGAATCCTCTTCCTCTCCCCCCCCCCTTTCTGCTCTTCGAAGCCCATCGACCTTCTGGATATCAATAATTCATTAAAAACAAACAAACAACAACTACAGCATCCCCAGACGACGCACTGAAACCCACTTAGATGTCACCCTCCGATCCTCGAGTGAAGAAGCAGTGCAAATCCGTGCATCTATACCTTGCTATTAGATGTTGCAGATCAAAGATGCAATTTTATGGCGGGTGTAAAGTGTTATGAGTTCATCGCCGTCCTCTGCCTTGCCGGGTTTGGTGTGGATGCATTATGTAAAGAGAGGAGAGTGAGCTTTGCATTGTCTGGTGCAAGTTGAAGGTCAAGCAGCGAGTGAATGCATGAAGGTAGATGGATGGCTTTGGGTGACCTTTGAAAGTCAGGTGGAATAAAGATGTGTCGGGTTGCTGTAAGATACATGCGCTGTAGGTGCCAGAGCGGAATGGGTACAGAGAACGTGATAGAACAGACGGATACTTTGG
>NC_051404.1:40807133-40807479 GCF_015228065.2 Penaeus monodon
CCCATCCAGCCATTTCTCCCGAGCCCAGCGGCCCACACGGAGACCGGAGTCATAAACCAGACCGAAAGACGGTTTCTCTGGATATCTCGTCGCCATCAGGAGAGCGGACGCGTGGGGAGAAGGTCCCATCTGGGCGGTCTGCAAGCTCGTCTCGTCTACCAAGAGCGTTGTTCTGGCCTTTTTAATTGAGTGCGACTTCGAGTTGTGTGCTTAAGATGCTGCAGGGCGCGGCGCTCAAGTCCTGGCGAGTGCTTATCCTCTTCGGAACAAAAGACTCCGGTTAGTTTGTCGTTACTGCGCTGGACTGTATTGTCGTCGATTTTAGGTCCTTGCTACCTGATTATTA
>NC_051404.1:40807520-40808045 GCF_015228065.2 Penaeus monodon
CAGAATGAGATGATTGCGAATATATTTATATTTCCGCAGCAGCAAAAGTAGTTATCGATCTTTGCTAAATTATCACTGGAATCATCATCATCAGTCGCTTAATTTTTTTCCTGGACCGCATAAAGCCATCAACATCACCATCATAATTTTTAAAATAAGATATCGTTCACCCTTTTGCATCGATTACCCACCTTCTCACACGGTCCCAGTCCTTTTACGTCTTCCTCTCCAGCCATTTCTCATAATCTTGTTACAACTTCGCCTAGTCATCCTCACCATCAACTTATCCCATTCCCCAATCACCCTTGTCATAACACGGTCATCACCATCACCTCTTTCAGCGCTATCGCCGTCGGTTGCTCATCACTCATCGCCCGTTATCATCACAATCTTGTCCCTCCACTTCGGCCATCTGAGTCGGCCAACTTTCCCGTAATTGGCGCCGATGATTGGGAAGGCAAGATGACGCGCGTCTTCAGGAGTCGAGCGGCGAGAAGTTTCGGGTTGGCGGAGGAACACCGGGTT
>NC_051404.1:40808391-40808535 GCF_015228065.2 Penaeus monodon
TCCAGAGCGAGCAGACGAAGGATAAGCAACGGCAGTTCATCCCCGGAGGACGAGCCCAAAGCCCCGCCGTCCCGAGACACTCGCCTCGAGACCTTGGCCGGCCCCCGGTTCGGATCTAAACGTCTCGAACGATGCTAATTAAAT
>NC_051404.1:40808641-40809657 GCF_015228065.2 Penaeus monodon
CCAACAAATCAGAACTCGCTATATATCCCCGAAGTGCTATTGCCAAGCTGACGTCCGATTGTCGAGTTCGCTGACGTCCATGACGTGATATCCGCCGATCCAGCTGATCCCCGACGTCCGATTTCCGAGCTCACTGACGTCCACGAGCGCTCGGACGCAGCCAGCGGCGTAACCGAGCGTCTGCCGCAGCGACCACCTGCCGCGACTTAAGAGGCATCGCTGCGAGACGTCCGCGCGGAGCCTGCATGTTGAGGCGGACTGTCGGGACAATCGACCAAGCGCGACGGGGAAGCACTCGCTAATTACGAGGCTATTAGCGCACTTAATCAAGGTTCTTGATTCCTCTTAGATTATTAAATATAATTCATAAGTTTTTAAAAAGTTTTGACACGTAGGATTAGGAAAAAAAAGTGAGAGGGGCAGGTGGAGGAGGCAGGCAGGGCCATCAACTATAAGGACACCGGGTGGAAGCAAGCAAGCACGAGAGTTAATTCGCACACACGCGAAGAGGAACTCCCGTTTACTGAGCAATTAATTGGGCTAAAATATCTCAAATGGATCTGAAATTAATCGATGTTATCATGCCAAGTGCTAACAGATAACCCGGCCCTCTCGATGAAGAGCGAGAAGCGTAAGAGATCCATCAGCGATCAGAAATGTAGCAAAACATCGACATTTAACCACTCACCGGAGATGAAGCTTCCCGCCCCGCCGGCCTATTATCATCGCCCCTCCCCCCTCCCCCTCCCCTTAGGCCCCAGCGATCCCGGGCTTATAATCTGAGATCGCAATCCTCATCCGGTAATTGCATGAAATAATGAGACGAATAGCATCGCTGAGACGAAAGCTAGTGATGGTGACCGTAGATGAGGGGAGGAATTATGGTTTCCATCTCTATCTCTTTCTATTTTCATTCTTCTCAGCCTTATTCCTTCTTCCATCCTTTCAGTGTGTCTGCGTAATCCCCCCACCCCTCTACTTCACTCTATATACTCTATCTCTGTTTCCGCTTATCA
>NC_051404.1:40809776-40810190 GCF_015228065.2 Penaeus monodon
CCCGCCACGTTTCCCTCTCCATTCCCCCTCTCCCAAATACGCGAAGTCCCACCCCGTCGATTTACCTTCCATTGAGAGCACCTGGTGTAATGGGCGCCTCGGCAATAAACTGCTACCCAGCCTTTGATTCAGGGCTCATCAACGAGCATAAAAATAAATGCCGTGTCTCGAGAGGCCCCGCGTCGAACTGCCGCTTGCTTCTCCCCAGACCTAATTGTAATGCCCGACGTCGGCGCCGAGACCCGCTTTGAGCTGCCCCAGGGAAATAGTAAAACGGGTAGTTAACGTTGGCGCGAGTGGATGTTGTGAAACTTCCGTGGACTGTGGAGAGCGTTTGATCTATGTTTTGTACGGCTAAATGACTCAAGGTAACAAGGTGAAGCAAAAGAATGGATAAACACATAAGAATATATG
>NC_051404.1:40810295-40810517 GCF_015228065.2 Penaeus monodon
AATATGAATGTAAGTGTGAGTGAATGAGTGAGTAAGGAAATAAATCAGCACCAGCGTACCTGATTCAAGGCCTAGGGTTTTCTCCCTCCTAACTCCTGTGCCTCGTTCCCTCACGACCCTCCTCCTGTCTCAGACCCAATCATTTTGTGTTCCCTGTAACCACCAATAATCTTCTGATGCTAGTAATTGGTTGTTAGCAAAACAGTTGGCGGGTGAATGAGG
>NC_051404.1:40810655-40811122 GCF_015228065.2 Penaeus monodon
TCGGGTTGTAAAGCTGTAAATATGTTAGCGAAGAGGGTTATGAGCTTAGAGGATCGGATAGAAATTAGGGCGAGGCACCGAGGTAGTTTCCCATTGACGGCCGCGCTCTTGCCGCCTTCCTCTTTTTTCGGCCTCTTTCGTTTTTTTTTCTTTTTTTCAAGAATCAATATTGTTTTATATCTCATTTACAAGGGCAATTGAGAGATTCCTTCAACTCCTGTCTAGCTTAAGGTATTCACACTCCCTCTTTGGGCTGGGGAGTAAATCACGCTTGTTTATAGCAGCCTCGAGATTTAAAGATTTGGGAAGTTGTTGCTCATGTCCGAAGGGTGTTGAGTGCCGTGTTGACCGATAGATGGCTCTGTGTGGTTGGCTGCGATGAGGTTACTTTTCAACATTGCGTATCGTGTTGTACGTTACGTATAGGATTGAGTTTTGATGATTGTATGAAAGATGGGAGTGTTTTT
>NC_051404.1:40811154-40811587 GCF_015228065.2 Penaeus monodon
ATTAGGATATTAAGATGTTTAATATCAAGATGTTAATGGTGTGTGAGAATTGTTATGAATAATATAACAGAATGAAAGCGGAGACAGGGAAATTGGGAAGAGAACAAAAAGAAATAAATAAAATAAAAACAGAACGTCAAATTTACTCAAAAGAGTCTCCTCAAATCACCTCTGAACATGCATCCGTCACCCATCGGTCGCACAGGAAAGGCACTCGGACCGCCCTTTCAACCTGAGAAAATGACCCGCGACCGTTGCCTCCACGAAACCCCATCGCGCGAGTGTGAACTGCAACATTAACCCCCAAGGGTGAGTGACGGGTACTCGAGGCTCGCTGATAAAGACGGCGAGATCGTGTAACGCTTCCCTTGTGGGTACTAACGTCTCTGGCCATCACACGGGGCCATAATTATGTAATCATCTGCTTCATTCA
>NC_051404.1:40811735-40812160 GCF_015228065.2 Penaeus monodon
TACACATGAATAATTGTGTAATTTGAGAAACTCGGGCTGAGTAAAAGAACGTGTCGGTGAGAGAATGGGGAGCTTTTAGGATGACAAGGTGCTTATTGTGTGTGGGCGTACGGACGTTCCCGCCGTGTGGGCGTGTGTATTTGATTTTCTTTTCTTGCATATTTGACTTTTTTTTCTAAATTTGTTTATGTCTGTGCTTCAATAGAGCGGACATAAACCTCCACAAGATGTCGAACAATAAAGGAAAATAATGTGCATGTACGCAACAGCGATCTGCGAAGCTGCTTTTTTTTATTTCAATTTGAAACATCGTTAGAACGTGGGGAATATTCTTTTTCATATTATGCTTAGACACAAAAGTATAGTTCTATCAGGAGTGCCAATATATAAATATCATTTTATTCGCAAACGGTAATAGTGTTACG
>NC_051404.1:40812964-40813321 GCF_015228065.2 Penaeus monodon
TTGTGAGAGTCTACATTACCAGTGATATGTACATAGATTTCGTTCCCCATTTTTCGTGTTAATCTCGTGTACAGTTTCACATAAAATCTTAAATTACTGACTAAATATTAAGCATGTAATTATTCTACGGGATTTACTCGCCGAGATTCAACTGACTAACCATGAATAGCATTTTAATGTGTTTTTCAAGGAACTGATTACCCATTGTTTATTTTCTATTTGTTCTTGTAACAACCCCAGCCATACTAGCTATGACAGAGGCGGAAACCAATGATGTCATGGCATGTTCGTGAAGAATGTTTCAAGGTTTTTTATTGTTTATTTTGAAGTCTCGAGAATGGAATACTTGGCGAATGT
>NC_051404.1:40814013-40814195 GCF_015228065.2 Penaeus monodon
GAGTTCCATCCGCGGACGCTGTGTAAAATCCCAGCCGGATTGAGCAGTAGAGAGGTTATTTGTAGATTTCCAGGAAACTGAAAATGCCATAACCGATAAACCAAGTTGATTTCGGAATGAGATGACAATAGAACACGCGATCGTGGGATTATCAGATCACACTCGACGAAGAGGAACGAAGT
>NC_051404.1:40814250-40814404 GCF_015228065.2 Penaeus monodon
TCGTTTTGGATATTCTGATGTTTATTCTTGTTTATTGGTTATTATTTGCAATTGTTATTGTATTGTTTTTAAATAATTGGGTTTGCTTAAGCTGAGATTGCGTAGATGAGTAATGAACACTAAATAAAAGTGAAAAGTGAATAGATATGGAGGT
>NC_051404.1:40815073-40815290 GCF_015228065.2 Penaeus monodon
GCTTAGAATACAAGTCAATTTCTTAAAATAATCTTGGTTATTTTAATTTATATTACTTCCCAAATCATTAACTGTATTATTACAAATACAATTAATATATTTCATAAAAAAACACTTGACTTTACGAATAACTAACAGTAATGGAAGAAAATGGGTTATGGGTGGACTTTCAAACTGGATACTGGGACATCCATGACCTATTCATGACATATCCATG
>NC_051404.1:40815369-40815643 GCF_015228065.2 Penaeus monodon
CTTTATCAGCTATCGTCATCTCTGTTTTATCGCTCGTATATTTTTTAATTGATTTTTATTAACATTATGAATTTATTGACTATTTTAACAATGAGTACATCCTCTCTTCAACAATGCGTTTTTTTATGCGTGTATTTTTGTCTCTTTTCTTTGTTTGTTTTCATTATCTGGTGATTTACTTCAAGGTGATTTCTCTCTCTGGTCAACAAACCATCTATCTATCAAACTATAAGCTCGATTATCATTCCTCCATTCATCTATCTACCATTCCACC
>NC_051404.1:40816033-40816393 GCF_015228065.2 Penaeus monodon
AAAATACTTGTTGCAGATTGATACTACAAATATAAAAAAGATTCGCCTCCCGTTCAAGAAGTTCATAAAAGATAGTCTAGGCATCTAAAATCATCTACTTTTTGAATTATTCACTGACGATTACATACGCGATGTCTCCGAGGTCTGCCAGCGACTGAGTTCGAAAACTCGCTCCCGTTGATTTAAAGATTTGCTGTGTCATCATCATGACTTATGCATCTGCTTGAGTCAATATCGTAAGTGATTATATGATAATGTGAAAAGAACATGCATAGGTTTGCTCCCTTAATAATATCTGTGAGACATGATGTGAATGATAGATAGCACAAGAGTGGGGTCTTTGGAGTGACTGAATCGATT
>NC_051404.1:40816891-40819881 GCF_015228065.2 Penaeus monodon
CCCTTGAGTTACATATTCCAGTGCATGTTTTAATCAAGTGTAGGCATCCAACCATGCTTACATTTATTTGTGTATGCATGTGCGTACGCGATTGGGCTGTAATAATGTAAGATGACTTTTTTTTTAGTGTAGGCATAAATATATAACAAGTAAATTATTAGGAATTGAACGGGAATGACCAGGTCGAATAAACAGAAATTATACACAATATATCAGCCTCAATTCTTCTGGACCACCCGAGTGTCTGTTGAAATATTCCTCCCCCATACGTTTTCAGCATGAAATAAAACGCCATTTACGACCGGGCCATTTCAGTCTCAATGGCCTACCGACTGGGTGATCCGTCAGAAGCCATGTCCAAACTTGTTGGCATCGATGAAACACGAAAAAGAATCTCGTCAACTGTATGTAGATGCGCTGTCTACAAGAGTAGTAATCATCTGCACACACAAGCCGTATACACGATTTATACTGAAGATGATAGGAAAGAGCAAACGTAGAAGGAAGAGACAACTGGTGGACAACTTGTTATATATCGGATTTTAAACTGTTAAGTTTTAAGATACTCTTAGCTCAGAACAGACATATGTGGTGTTTCCTTTTCAAAAAATGAAACATGATTGCGATACCAATTACTGGTGGCTCAGAGGTGTGGAAAAGAGCAAACTAAAGGATGAGCCAATGAAATTTACGATGTTTATTTACATAGTCCAAAAGAGGAAATCATGAATATATTACCAGGGAGAACAAACCGCAGCTCTACGTCGCGGTGAAGCCAAAGGGTTTTAATGTCACCGCTCGAGGGTCAGTGTACATCCTTCATTTCCACACGACAGAATTTTCTTCAAATCGCCGACTATCCTGTCCTTTCCCTCTGCAAGTCAACCTGAATGACCTGAGTTGACCTCCCCCTCCTCCACCCCGGGAGCAGCGAGGAAGCCCTCAGAGGCGTGCGTGTGTCCCTTAAGGGCCTGGTCGGGCCACCAGGTGGAGAAAACTCCCAATTTGCATATAATGGTTGGGTGGGCGTCTTCGCGCCGCACTTTGCAGCCAGCCTTGTAATTCTGCCGCCGCGCCGAAGGCAGTGCTATCCGACAGATACGGCAAGGCTGATTTATGCCCTGCGAGATGCGCGACTTCGCCCGTCTCGCTCCTGGAGACGGGCGAGTGGTCTGCCCAGGGTCTTAAACTGATGGATAGGTTGAAGGGCCTTTCCAGCTCACCTGGGAAAAAGATGGTATTAATTCCGCAGCACTCACGTGCTTAAGGTCGTAATTTCTATGCTAAAAATCTACAAGGCTCAGCGGCGCTCTGTGTACGGGTTACAGCCGCCTACGATAAGCATCTGGAGGCCCTTGACATTCTCCGCGAGTCAGGCTACAGCACTTCTCTTCAATTTCGGAAAGAATCGGGAAAAAAGTCGGTTGGAAGGCGATGCGGTGCGATCTATGGGGCGTTGATTTTGGGATTCTGTTGATGCTGTTGTGATGGAAATGTGAGATTTTACATTTTGTTATTACTAAAGCCCCAATCTGACAGACGTCAAACCACCTAAATGTAGTGCTTCTACCTCTCATCTTTCTATTTCCCTTTCCTCATTTCCCCTTATTTCTTCCCTTTCCGTATCATACGCCGCCACGGACCATGATGGAACGAATGAAGGCAGAAGGGCAAAATCTACCTGTTGTGACGTCGACCCCGTTGGAGATCCATACAGCGTAAGACGATTTCTTGAGGAAAGGGAACACTAGTACATCAAAGACACTTCGCTTCCGTTTCACTATGTAAGGGGATAAGATTTAGATATATGGGAATAATTGTGCTATATAATTTTTTTTCCAATTAATTTACTGTCATCTTTGGAATTCTTATCGTAAAGATGCATAAGAATCTCATATTAGTTTGACTTTCGCGACGAACCATAATGTTACCGATTTCTTTATTCTGCACCTTTTTTTATCTCTTTATTTCGTGCATGTTCTTTACAGACGCAAGGTGTCCTTTGTCCATTAGTTGATTTGTCTGCCCCCGCACATTTGTTTGCGTCCACCAGGTGCACAACAAATGAGTTACAATAACAAAAAGTCTATTCAAAATACGTTCAGTAAAATATTATGAAATAAAAAAGATTACAGAAAAAAACAAGGCCGAAATAAAGAACACTCAAAAGATGGGAACGAACGGCCTCGGGAGGACTGGGAACGCCCTTGGCCGCATTCACGATCCCCAGCACGAAGGGACTCTCAAGGCTCCGTATCTCCAGAGGGCGTGCTGGAGATCCTCAAGGAAAGTCGGGGAATGCGGGCGTGAGAGCAGCGTAGGAGTTGTGCTTCAGGAGCAAGCAAAATGGGGTTTCATGTGGTCACGTTATCCTGTGCATGTATTTTGGTTGCCTTTACTATAGCATTACGAGTAGTTATGAATTTACACCAGTTTTCAAAATAGAGATTAGTTTTAAAGTAAGGGATTCGGATCCTACCTATCGGCCGCGGTCACGCTGTACTACCTTAATTTTTACAAGGCTGAGACTGTCAGAGTTACCAATCGAAATGACTCCTAATATTTCGCGTCCATTGTACAACTTGTATTACTACGTAACCTGTAGCAGAAGGTATCAAGCCCATTTTATCTCCAGGAAGACTAGCGAAGTGTGCTAATTACACATCCTCTGATACTTTAACCTTTCTGTACACTGTCGACTGCGCAAAAAAAAAAAAGGTTGCAATTTATATACTTTTAGCACTAGTAAGTAGGAGGTAGTTGAAGTTAAGTCCCTTTGTGCTGAATTGATAAGCACAAAGAGTATACAGGTTTTAGAAAATTATTTTTTTTCCAGTACAACTCTAGTAGTTAGGTGTATTAGTTAAGTACTTTCATCCGATATAACTAACAGAAATAGCACAATATCCCCTTAAATATGTTTCCAAAGATTTAAATTTGAAAACAAATACTACTCCCTATCCCCCCCCCCCTACCCCCAATCAGCCTGC
>NC_051404.1:40819923-40820015 GCF_015228065.2 Penaeus monodon
GGAGGAGAAAAAGTCGCTGACGTAAACAATTATTCTGCAGCCATTCTGCCTGCTGTCAGGCTGATGGGTTCTGGGCTCTTTACTCATTTTGG
>NC_051404.1:40820391-40820554 GCF_015228065.2 Penaeus monodon
TGTGTGAACGCCACTACTCTCGGGTGCGTCGAGGGCTGCGCGAGGGGACCGAGAGAGGACAAAGTGGACGGAGCCATAACTCACGTGGCCTGTGGTGGGGGTACAAGGTAGGCTAAGCAACACTCCGCCAAATCCTTGACATATCTACAAAATCAGAGAGACG
>NC_051404.1:40820588-40821452 GCF_015228065.2 Penaeus monodon
TCGAAACGACAATGCTACCAACGAACGCATAACAACAACAACAACAGGAAAAATTTAAAAAACGGCGATGAAATTGAAAAAAAGGTTCTGACGAGTGATAAAACAGTGGCCGGGTCGCTAACGCCTGAGAGCTCCACGATTAAACGGTCATTAGGGATGATTTAGGAGACATTTCGAGCTTGTCGCTGCATCGAGGACGTCGGGCAATTAAGGGCCATATAGGGAGTGGCCTGACCACAGACGACCATCGCCAATTACTTGTTAAACATTATATTATTGTTAATTTTTTGAGCCTTGCAGACCACCGGTTATCAGTCACTTGGTTGATATAGCATGGGATTTTGGAGTAAATAGTTGCAAGCATCTCCTTCTAAGGATTCTTTGCCGTTGCCCTGAACGTGTGACGTGTGATGAATGCACGATGAAACCCTTAAGAAAAAAAGAAGAAAAAAAAATATATACATATATATTTTAATCCTTGAGAGTTCCATTACAAACAAAATCGTGTAGGTTACTTCCAGGTTCCTCTAGTATGTTTCACCGCCAGATAATATCCTGCCTTCACGACGTATTGAACTCCCTACGTTATCCGTGTAACCACCAGAGTACAAGTATATGGCTCTAGGTCCTGGCGCGTCCGCTGTCAGCATTTCAACTTGATCTGTGGTCAGTTTTATCTAGCAGTTCAGAATAGAAAACTTGTTTGGCAGATCATATACTGCGTCTTGTATCAAGCGTTCTTAATCAATGCGGAGAAATAATGAGCCCAAAAAGAAACATACATATTTTTAGACGAACAAACCCTATTCTATATTGGATAATAGATGTCATTTTTTTCAGAACGAAAGTATTCATGTTGCTTTT
>NC_051404.1:40822030-40822323 GCF_015228065.2 Penaeus monodon
TACTTACGTATAAACCCATTACGCGTTTTCTTCGCTTATTGAGTTAATCCAAGAGATATAATGAGAACACAGGCATTCTAATAAGAAACAACAAAACCACATTAAAGAATGTAGTAAACAGCAGGTGAGGTAAAATGAGAAGCTGAAGATAACGCTATGAAAATAAAAGTTATAATTGCAATCATGATAAGAACGAGATGAAGTAAACTAACTCAGTTAAATAAAATAAAAAAAAATTGATAAACAAATGCAGTATTTAAAGCAAACGGAGAAGCAGAAGAACACAGAATGGA
>NC_051404.1:40822366-40823198 GCF_015228065.2 Penaeus monodon
CTATCGGGTACATAAAACAAAAAATGATAGACACATTAGTAAGGTGGACAAAAGGAACAACAACAGAAGGCAAAATCCCAGCTTCCAAACAAAAGCGCCAGGCAAGACTCCTTTGAAAGCTCGCGAAACCGGAGCGTCGAACTAAGTATAACCAAACCAGCTGAGAGAGAGAATAAATTAAAGTAAATTATAGCCACTTACCTATCTCGCCAAGGTATGCACCAGGAGAATGACCAGGCAAGGTAAGAAGTGTCACAACCTGCACTTGGAACTGAGGGCGTCTGGTCAGTCGCAGGTTCAAAGATCGAACAAGTGCCTTAGCTTAGATATCGAAGAGGCTGAGAGAGATCCTGGCAGCCTTTGAGTTAGATCAGGTGCGTGTGACATGCGTGAAGGAAGAGGCTGTGTTATAATGTTATCCAGAGCGATGGCTATGCTTGTGAAATGGGTCGTGTTGAAAGGCGTAAGGAGGGAGAGGGTGTAACCTATTTGCTATTATGAAAGCCGGCAGTGAATCTTAGTTGTAGATATAAAAAATCTGTGACGTATACATTAACAATGATTGCATTATATAAGTTATAAACAAAATGATAATCTTTCTTAGATCCAAATATAAAATGTATATTAATTTCGTCTGTTTGTGAAGATCAGATCAGGTTACCACTATCTTGATGTTTAATAAATGTGGTAAATAATTTATGTTAACACGACTCTATGAACACATAAACAGTGATTCCAGATTTAAAAGCTATATCCTAAGTAATTATCTAAAGCAAACAATACTGTGAAATCTATCTAGAGGTTTAATGACATAAAAACCAGCCAAAACATG
>NC_051404.1:40823622-40826634 GCF_015228065.2 Penaeus monodon
TAACACACACGTCTGAACTGCAATTGGCCGTTTAATCAGTTGGCTTACTTGTAAGTCTTCGAAAGAAGAAATTTTCAAGAATAAATGTTTTGGCTTCAGCTGCTTATTTTGATTAAGAAACCGCTTGTCCTTTTCAAGAGTTTCTCCCAAGAGTCTGAATAAACAACAAGCAAACACTTTTGGATATTTATACAAGCTTAATTTCCGCTGTTTCCGATGTTTTTATGGTAGATTTTATAGCCTAGGCATGGATATCGGGAATCTTCCCTGTATTTCTGTTGTTTTAATCATTACGATAAAAAATCTTTGTCTAAACTGATTGATATAATTGCAAAGGCATGTTTAATAAACGCTTAAGTTTCATGAGCGTTTTTTTTCTGTGCGATAAAACAACGACGGTTCAAAGCGGGCTTCGCAAAGGACTTTTATGTTTACAAAATTGCCTGTAATTACGACTCTTTCATTTTCCATTCTAATTCTGTAATGGCACGGTGTATGGCCATAAATTTCAACTGCAAGTGTCTTTGTTAATGATTATCATTCTCCGTAAAATCTGATATCAAGACAGGGCGATAGCATATCATTAAATGGCTAATTTTGCTGGATATGACTCAAAGCTGGAGGATTTTCAGCTCCCTCCGAGTATCCCGACACTCATTATCTCTCCGGGACACTGTCGAGTCACAGTTTACGAGGCGTGGCCTAATGAGGAAGTTATTTCACCCGCACAAATCCCTCGGCCTCATTTACTAGAATGTTTCTGGATAATTAGGCAAGTTATCCCTTGTCAATTGTCGATGGAAACACAATCGCACAAACGTAGCATTCGGGTGACCCTCCTTTTGCCACGATTCATACGACAGCTCGAAAGGAGAGTGTGAACGATATCGCGACTGAACGACTGCTATCTATAGGATCTCTACGCTGGATCATCCTTTTTTCTACAAGATAGATGGAGATAACGCTGATCTCGTGGAGGGTCAATTAGCGAAGAGTGCGGGTTCTTTTCATTCCTCACAGGAAGAGGCATCCCAGCATCGAGTGCGACAACTTTTATGACGGAAGCGGGTTTTCTTTGAACTTTCGATACGGTACCTGGATTCGTCTTAATATATTCCTCCTAAACCAGCAAAGAAAGAACATATGATATAAAAGCGAGCATGCTATATTTTACTCATTACATCTACTTGCTGCCTGCCCACATTTGTGCGTAGAATGAGAAGTCGGCGAGGTTTCTGCACTCGGCCTGGCATGGAGGGGAGGAGCCGCAAGGTTCTCGTGGGTGGCCGTACCACCCTCACCCGCAACTAGTAATTATCAGTCAACTACAGGTAACAACCTCACTCACCGCTAAACAAATGACACCTGCAGGTGATCTGCGCCGGTGGTCCGAGGCTACCTGTCGTGCTTGTGGCCAAACGCACATGCACGCCAACATTTTGCTCATTGGCTGCCCAGGTGTTGGTTTCGTGTCTCGGAGCGTAGTGGCCTGATCGCGGATGGCCAACGACGCTTATGCCATCTATCACTGTGTTTTATCTACCGTGCTCTGTGACGAAAGGTGGTAGGTCTCAGCAAATTACCGACGGACGATTCATCCAAGAGGCTTCTTTGTATTCGTGCATAATAAATGAGTAGTATTTTACGGCGCATTACTTAAAGTACCTCCGAAGTGATGATGCATGGAACAAAGACGATCTGCACGGCGAACTTCTTTGTTCTGAAGACTGGCGGTTTTAAGAGCCTGTTATGTTCGAGAACTATCATCCTGGGAAACCAGCAATGAACACGAGTTTTCATAAATGGTAGTCATCATTAGCATAATCACCCAAAGGTACCACGACACTGCCATTTTTAGTTATTTTCCCATATTTTGTGCGCTTTACTTTCTATTTGACAAGCGTTGTACTTTTTACTCCTTAGAGCGCGCGAGGCAAGAAGCTTCCATCATTTGAGATAAGCGCAGGTCACTGATCTACGGGGAGGAATGACAAGTAGCAAAACCAGCAGAATCAAAGATAAAGCAGACATTAATTGTCTCGATGTTAAGGCGAAGATAAGTTTCGGGTGACTAAGAACCGGATTTTTACATTTATAAGATCTCACTCACGATAGGTGCGGCTTGGTACAAATTCTTCTCACAGAGACAGAGATCGCCACTTTGCTCAATCTCTTTATGTCTAAAAAGTTGCTACCGTAATATCACGGCGACAATATTGGGAGTCGTGGAGAAAAATGCAGCATTATTTCAGCTAAGAAGCAACATCTCGTAAACGCATGGGGCAAGATGATAATTAGATGTAAAGTCTAAGATGCTTAACATTGTTCAAACATGTCGACCAAAGCAAAGCATGGCTCCAGAGGGTATCTGGTCGGGATCATCAGCACTGGCGATGTTCTTGTCTTGTATCAGGGAACGAGATAAGCGTTTAAGACAGTTGGTTGAACAACACGAAGCGAGTTCCCTGTCTTTCTGTGCTCCTCTCTTTTATCTTATATCATTGTTAGTGGGCATTTTGGGGGACAACTTCTCCTTAAGCGCATGTGTCGTAATCTCCGATGTTTCCCTGTGTTTATAGGTAGGTTGCTTTTGAATTCGTTGTAAGGGGAAAGAGAAATAGAATTTTCTTTATTTGAGAATACAACCCTCATTGTTTTCGTTTCAACAAATGAGCGATAAAAAAAAAATCATGTTGTGTGACTCTACATAAACTTTAATCTGTTCCAAGACCTTCTTGCTTATGCTAATTTGCAAAAGTGAATATTCATGAAGAAAAATTGCATCAGTAATGTAATAATTAACCACTTAGTGGCATGGATCGAGCAGGTTCTGTTGCTTCTGCCCATCCATCACTTTTTGCGGACTTTGATCTGTCAGCGTCAATTTCGGAATTCCTTTGGGCTTTATCTCGACGTTCGCCTCATTACCTCTGGTGCAGAGGTTGATGAAAATGGCAGCGCTGATTTTGCTTACAATGTTTTTTTGAGGTTTTAGTGCTTATTTATGGCAGT
>NC_051404.1:40828253-40828634 GCF_015228065.2 Penaeus monodon
TCAATTACATTACTGGACATACAAACACTACTTCTGCAATTAATTACAATCATCAGCAGCACTCCCGCTACCATCATCATTTCTACTACGTATAAGTAAGAGGAATCAAGAGGAGAGACAAAAACGCTGTTTTTTGCAAGATCAACTTTATTGTTCATCATGCTGGACATGACGTCGAGAAGAGGGAGTTTGGTAGGCCGAGAAAAAGACAACAAATTGCATTCTAGACATCAACATTTCTACTCTTAGGATCACTCACTTTGACCTCGTTTCCAGATCGCCACTTGAACCCTGCACTTGAGATCAACTAAGGAAAAGTGATCAGCCAATTGCGCCACAAGACGATTCACCATTTCAGAGGGGGGAGGAAAAATGCAGTGC
>NC_051404.1:40828655-40829775 GCF_015228065.2 Penaeus monodon
ACCTGTTTTAAGTCCACCTCAAGCGGCGTTCTAGAAATAGGCCTATATTTTATTTATTTATTTTTTTGAGGGCATGGATTTAGGTACGTTGGATGACTGACGTGGTGCAGATACTGCCCACGTTAAACCGACCATCCGTGTGTCCACTAAACCACTGTTAAACTTCATCGTACACAGTGTTCACTATAACCTATACGCATCCACTGTCTTGTATTCCTCACAAATCACCGCTCCGCACAGTGATCACCATATAAAGCATCCACGACACACTAACACACTAGAGTACTTCCTGGGGGGAATGTCCTAGGTCCTGGGCAAAGAGAAAGTGTGAATCCTGAGCTGCCATGAGGTTGAGCGAGCGTTACCCAAAAGAGTCGCTCAACCTAACCGCAGGAGGGATAGTCACCATCTTCCACAGAACACAGTATTATGCTAAACACTCCAGTGATGCTGCTGGCAAGGTAGGCGGTGACAGGGTCTAGGCAGGCATGGTCAGGGCAGAAAGGAAGGGTTTGAGGATGATCTCGACGGGCGTGGCCACAATCTCCGAGCCGAATTATCTGCGCATGACTTTTCTTAAATCCTCCAACGGCAAGTCAAACCTCGAGCTTGTAAAACCATTGGCTTCCGATGTGACATGGCTTTTTTTCGACACTTTCTGTATCAATTTCTGTGTTCCTTCACTTTAATTTGTATTTCAGGAGTTCCAATAAGATTACTTGTATCATTCTATTATTTCATGCAGCTACAAATCACTGAAATACATGCTTATATATAAAAAAAAAGATTTTAAAAGTTTCACTATATGTACAATCTTTGTTTCCACGTCAGAGGGAAAAGAACCAGCAGAATGAAGTAAACTTGCCAAGGATAAATGTAGAGGACCTCCTTGGGAAGGAGAGGGTAAGAAGTAGGAGCAAGTGCCCTGGCCAGGACCCAGTCGTAGCCTCGCCACAGTGGAGTGTAAACGGTGCCAAGTTATCCGTCTCTTGTGTGGTGGCACAAAAACACATCAGGGATATGCTAACATAAGAAATCACAGGCACGCAAACAAATCATACTTCAGAAATCGTTGACCTTACATGTTCGCTTTACATTAAATGTTACATTTGTGCCCAAA
>NC_051404.1:40829841-40831704 GCF_015228065.2 Penaeus monodon
GAATCTACACCTTCAACCAGACACTGAGAAAGAATGGCACGAGAGTTTTAAGGAAGAGGGGCTACAAGTACCGCTTAGAAGCAGCAGTTCGAAAGTACCAGACGTGCTAGTCAGAAGCACCAGTTAGAGGTACTAGTTAGAAGGAGTAGTATGTCAAATATTGATCAGATGTACCAGAGAGACTGGAAGAAATATTGGAGAGATTAAGCACGGTCTTGCCCCACCTCAGTCGAGCATTGCAGCGTGCAGTAATGGAGCACTGTATACTTTATAGAAGTGTATGCACATGGAGAAAAGTGTGTACATGGGGATGAAGTCTGCATGTATATTAGAGGATCATGCATACAAGCATCCTCATGCAAGTCGAGAGAAGTGTATGCACATGGAGGTAACTATGTGATAATCTGAAGAACTAACATGTGTAAGTGATAGGACAATTATGTACAACGTCAGGGAAGTGTGTCAGCTTGTGTGTAAACAATTATGTATGTATGATACCCATTTTCACAGAAGCACTTATACCCTCAGAGACAAAGATGAAGGTGAACACAGCTGGACTTTCGAGGCCCAACTAACAAACTGAACTAGACTGTGTTAGTGTGCTATATCAAGTGTAGCTCTTCCTGATTATTACTCAGCAGTGCCAACAACAGCACGTAAGAATTTCAAATCTGCTGATTTTAACATGAGGGCTTTTGCACCTTAGTCTTATAAACGGATAATATGAAATGAAAAGCACTTCCTTCAGGGATATTTTAAAAACATCAATATGCAAACAAGTTGCCATCCCGAAGATTTGGTCTAAGGCGTCCGAGTTCAAAACTCGACTTCGTTTTAGCAAACACTCAAAACTGAACGGCCTTAAATTCTAGCACTCTGTACTTCAGTGAAGAAGACAATGGCGAGTACAAACTCTGAACACTCTAGATGATAGAGAAAAGAACTCCCTTTATACCACAGACTGAGTTTACAGAAGTTAACAGAGGCTTTTGATGCCACTGGCAGAGCCACAAAGAGGAAAGGCCAAAAGTCTAAGACGCGGGTGTGAGGGCGTGAGAATGAGGGGAGAAAGTGATCTCATTTCTAATGTGAACAATTATGTTAGTGAATCGGACATACAAATACAGGTGATTGAACTATTTCTCAATTCAATTTCCTAGTCACTGCAACTAACCTGAAATATACGTCAATCATTAAAAGATATCTTTAGCTGTCAGTCACAGACGGCCAAAAACCAGTGCACAGTAAAGATGACTGTTCAGTCAAAGAACATCTTTACCGCTATTCCAGTCTCTATAGAGTCATACAATATTTACACAGATCATTGTACATCTCCTCATGTAAATTTATTAGTGTACAGGTAACCCATTCACTTTTATTTGGTATGGCAGTACAGAGAAAGGGTTCCTGTCAAAGAGGGATCAGAAGTTTACAAAAGTTATTTGGGTGGACTAGAAGTTTTGTTATTGACTGGCCATTTCAGCTAAATATGATCATCGAAACTATCTTAAAAATGTGGCATGGTAGCTAAACCTTCCCGTCTTTATCATAAAGCCCAAGTTATTGTAATGGTTCTGCACTAATACAGTTATTAAAGAAAGATCACACTCCTAGAAAGTGAAGTGTGCTCACCCTCACTCACGCTCGCACACTCACCGGAGTTGCTCATTGTCAGGATGAAGTTCTAAGTTTTAAGAGTGTTTTATTGTAACCTCAGATAATCGACATGAATCTCGTCTTCCCCCCAAAAAAGGCTAGAGTTATCAACGTTTATCGTGAAACACTTTTGTTCCGTTTTGAAATCCGCGACGAAAACCTGATAAAAGTTGATAAGTCACAAAAATTCAAGGAAAGAAGACCAAA
>NC_051404.1:40831737-40835378 GCF_015228065.2 Penaeus monodon
GTAACTTGATATTGACTAGACAACCTGATTATGATAACCACTAGATGACCTTGTCGGTGTTCATCGTCCATCAGGGCGTATCCATCCTCCCAGGAGATGTGCACCAGTGGCTTAATGATAAATTCTCATGCATTAAAAAACGTCTAAATTTGAGTAGGGAAACTCCATCGGCAGTTCTGTGTTATGGGAGGAGGAATAGGCCCGTGTGACCTACAACTTGGCCCCTGGAGTGTGATGATACCTATTTGTACAAAAACTTAGCAAAAATTCTAGCAAATTGATTTAAGCCTGATGCAGTGAAACTTTTTGATTACACCCTCCTTAGGAATTATTAGTGTCACGTCACTGGAAAAAATCACACAATCAAGAGGATCACAAGGACCTGCTCCAGGGGCTCCTTCATTAAGGGCTTTGATTCACAATTTCCCTTCTGTAGGTGGAGTATCTGATTGGCTTCTGGCATACTTGCAAGGTGTTTGGTGTATTTCATCTTTACCTAGTGTACGGTGCATCTCACAGCATCCGTCAGTTACAGCCCATGTCAGCCCCTTCATCAGAACGGCACTGATGGCAATAGTGATGCTAAAATTTACAGACTAACAGACACGCTAACTACCTATTCTGATTGATTTATCTTATATACATTTACATACAGAAAATACAGACTGTACACAGTTTTCCTTCCTATGTCCACCTTGTCAGATGGTTGTGTTGTGTGCACACAGACTGACAGCCTTCACTATGAGCAACCTTGTGAAGGCGAGTCTCCTAAAATCCCCGCTGAGGGAACACCCACTGAAGACATGAACTACATGGGGGAAAACATAGGGCGAGGGATCGTCTACCAGATCTTGGAATATCATTGAGTATACCAAGATCAGTGTCTATCAATGATATGTGCTACCATGGAAAACTACTTGCCAGCACGTGGAGACAACTGCCTCTGTCATCAAAAGGGGAATTGAATCCACCCAATGGACTATTTTCATTGGAGAAGAAAGAGAAAAATAGTTACAATTGCCTGGCTACAGTGACTGCCCCAAACTTAAACTGCGTCTTTTCCACTACAGTAAACTTCAGAGTCAGGCAATTTTCTTATAATACAAAATGCAAATATTTATGAGGTCAGAAGTGTTAATTCTTCCCATCCTTTTTTTGAAACAGCAGAGGAAATAAAAAAAATATTACAAACACATTAGTAATCACTGTAGGTGCAGCAACAGTTCAACAAACTTCCCTCATGCTGTTAAGTCATACTGAGTAAATGTCATTCCTTTCATAAAACATAATCCCACAACCAACACATTCCTCCTTTGTCATCTTTGTTCACAGTATGCAGTTCATCACAACAATGCCATCTGCTTGTCACTGTCTGGAGATTCCACAGTTATTGGAGAAGTGGAAAAAACGTCCCTCATTTCAGCACAAAATGCGACTTCTTAAAACTCATGTACAGAGACATACGTAAACTCATAAAAACCAGAACCTCGTCATTTCAATATACATCATAACACAGCCAGGTAGCAAAATAGTCTGTTTTCTATAATATATATGCTACACTATGGTATTATTGGAAGTCCTGCCACTCACAATGGACACAATAAGTAAAAACTATTATCAGTTAACAGACCTGCTTGGTGGCTGGCCTAATACTGAACACGAGGAGCAGGATTACCTACTGATCTAAGTATATTCTGATGAGACTTCTGTATATCCATTTTCTTCTTCTATGACATGTTGACAAATGTAAAAGATATTTGTTTTTCTACAGATACTCATCTTTAAAGTTTCATAAATGACTCTATATATACATTCTGAGTAATGACAGAGAACGTGGTTTTATGCTTAGTTAATAACCATTTCTTATTTTCTTTCTCTCTCTCTACAACCTTGTTCATACAACCTGATTCTGCCTAAACCAAATAACCATGTGCATTAATAATGAGAAGAATATTGCTTAAAAATCTAATACAGAGATAGCAAAGAATCCTCAAGAATCACGAAGACTTCCTAGTTATTTCACATCCATTCGCAGATGTTGCACAACCTGATGCAGACGTCATGGTAGCAGCTAATTTGATTGAAGATTTCAGTGTCCTTTCTGGAAAAGAAAAGAAAAGAAAAATGGAATATTGATCTTCGGAAGGAAACAAATTCTGATAGCTCTGAAGGAAAAACTATCCAAATAAAAATTTAATTGTAGAAATGATATAACTTTAATTGTATATACTTTTTATATACAAGAAACACTAATGCCAAATGTATCAAATGCTTCTCAGTGATCCTCGCACTGTTTGTTTATGTTGTGTTTTTCCTAAGAATGATAAACCTTGAGGCAAACATATTAAGTGGTGAACCTTATCAATTTCTCGGGCTGTCATAATTTATTTTCTAAGAATACCCTCCAAAGACATTCCATATAAAATTGTTTATGGAAGAGAGAAGCGACAGGATTAGAATGTTTTTATTTATTCATTTATCTTAATTCCAGGAAATAAATATAAAAAGTTTACACCACGTAACTTTTTTTTTTTTTAAGATGACTAAGATATCGACCAGATTTTCAAGTTTTTAACACAAATATCTTCTCAAAACAGTAACCCCCCCCCCCACATACACACAAACAGAGAATCCATCCTTCCTGCCACCTATTTAATTACCTAATTCCCCGGCCCCCATTTTTATCACCTTCCTCTCACCTCCTCCCCATACACAGCCACACGCACTCACTCTCACCATTTTAGAGGTGCGTTCGCGCCGCTGTGCCGTCCGGGGGCGCCTCTTCCGTGCTCTCCTGAGGGCGTGCGGGGAGAGAGAAAGGAAAAAAAAAACATTGCTCTTAATTCCTGTCTACAATTAGCCTCCTTGTCAGACAATGTGAATGCAAATGACCCTAGCGTTGTGGTAATGAGGGCTAATTATACCTCTATGTACACTTGGTTAGAGGATCCCTTGGGGGGCGACCACACAGCGCCTCGCTCGTGTGGAGTGTAAGGCCAAGGGAAAGCGGAGATGGAGGAAGGGAGGGGGAGAAGGACTGAAGAGAAAGAAAGGACGAGGGAAGAAAGAGATAAAGAGGGAGTGGATTGTGAAGCCAAATTAAAGCAGAGAGGAAGAAGATGGGGCGAAAGACTGACGAGAGAGGGAGGACGAAGAATGTGATAAAGGAGGAATGGGAAAAAAGACGAGGGAAGAAGGAAATGACAGAGTAGGATGAAATGTGAGATGGGAAAGCGAAGAGCAGGAGGATAAGGCGAAGGACTGACGAAAAAGGGAGGACGAGAGAAGAAGAGGGAATGGAGGGTAAAGCCAAGGGAAAACGAAGAGGATGAGGATGGAATGAAGAAGCAGAGGAGAAAAAAGAAAGAAAGAAGGAAAGGATAAAAGAGAGGATGGAGTGTGAGGCGAACAGAATACGAAAAAGGAAAGAATGGGATGAAAAAGGATTGAAGAGAAAGAAATGATAAAGAAAAGGGTATGCAACAGACAGGGAGAAGAGAGGGACAGGAAGGATGAGGAAAATATTACTATGAAGTTTAAAATGGAAAAAACGAAATAACAGTATTTGTGAATATTTGACCTACTTCACTAAAATATGAAATTAAGTGAGACAAGCAAATAATAAGAAAGAGAAGAAGATA
>NC_051404.1:40835476-40835549 GCF_015228065.2 Penaeus monodon
CGGGGGGAATGAGGGAGAGGAAGGGAGGGGAGGAGAGAAACATTCAGAAAGAGAATGGTTCTGAGAGCGAGAG
>NC_051404.1:40835574-40836427 GCF_015228065.2 Penaeus monodon
AGGGAACAATCAGTTTAGTTAGATTTTTTTACAACCGATCAGCCGGGTGTCATTCAAGTTTATTTGGATAACCCAGCCTATTACGGACTCGATACCCCCGCCGATAAGCAGACGCGATACCTCGACTACAACGGACACCACTTAACGATCATTATCATAATTGTTTGGTCACTGTAAAACCCGGGTTGAAGGTTCCCTCCCTCAGGCGTTCCAGCCGTATTTAAGTGTCTGATTATTGGCCGAGTCCTTTAGTGGGTCTCGACTTCTACGCCAAGAACGAATGATAAATCGGAGTGTTTTACAGGTTTTGAGATAATTACGGAATTTTAAGAAGGGGAGGAATAAAATCTTCCATGGCTTTATCAATTAAGGGTAGAGGATGAGGAAAGGGAAGAGGGGGGGTAGGTCGGGTAGAAAGGATGAGAAATAATCAAATAAATTAGCCTTGATGCATTATCTTCTACCACTCTTCTGTGTTATAATATCAATACCATTCGTCACCAAACGAAAACACCGCCACCACAACGAACAAAACGGAATATAAAAAGCAATAAACCAAATCCCGGGTTTCAATCAATTTTTACTGCCTCCCCCAAAACAGGTTCCCAAGAAAGCAAGAGCTGAGAACATCAAATGATAAGGTGGAGAGTGTAGCTCTGAACTCGAAATACAAATTTGCGCCGAATGACACGTTAGCTGTGATGAGCGCCCTAGTCTGCGCCATTAACTCCCGGGTGCGAGTTCTCATAAATTCCGGCGACGCTCTAAGCCTTTATATTCGGACCACTCTAACGACGCTCGAACTGTGCGAATAAGGATAATAGCAACCGGTAATGCGGTATACGATGCAAGC
>NC_051404.1:40836479-40836843 GCF_015228065.2 Penaeus monodon
TACATCCTCATAATTACTTCACATCTCGTCATTCTGGCATAAGATTCTCCGAAAAAAAAAAAAATCTTTTCCGATTGACAGTCTTATATACCGTCAATTTTCACACAGAACTTCATCGACACCGATTCCTTTTACCGAAATTCACAAAGCGCGGCCAAAACTCGACAAACCGCTGCATAAACACGAGAAATAAAAGGCTCCCTTGAAATAAAAAGTGCCACTAGGCAGACGTAACTCACCCGCGTGGCTGACAAACGCCGCCACGCTTCGGATGCATCATTTTCATTCGCCCGAAGCGGAACGAGAAGAAAACGATACAGCAAATACAAAAAAATACATTAACTTTGTCATTATCATTCACACT
>NC_051404.1:40837716-40838469 GCF_015228065.2 Penaeus monodon
TCCTGGAGCTACCGAACCATCCTGCCTTATCGCCGTGCCCCATCGGCGGCGCCGGGACCCGCCCCTTTCCCCTAGAAGCGACCGGAGGGCTTCTTCGCCTCGACCGCAAGACGGCTGTCCCGCTGCCGCTCCGACCGAGAGATAGCGTCAACGAAGCCAGCCATAATCCTCCTTAGCCTTGGAAATAAATCATGCAATCATCCCGCTCGAATCTGGTGGCCGCTTTTGTTTCGGGGAACAAGCCTCTCCCGGCGCGGCCATAAATTCCTGGCCACAATTAGTAAACCACAAGTGAGTCCCTCTGGGCCTGGCGTCGCGTTCAAAAGCCCCGGCGAAGGAGAGCGGCAGCGACCTCTGCTCTCGTTCGTGTATTCGGCGGAACCGGACTGATGTCTCTGATTTATGGCTCTTGGCTTTAATTTGTTTACTTAATTCATCCCCTGTGAAAGTTCGCGCAGTTTACGGGAGCATCTGGTGTTTTATATGACCTTTTTATGCTTTCCAGGCAATTATCGGATGCAGTGTATTAAAGAGAAAAATCGCTTTTCTGTTAAGATAATTACTGTATACTGTATATTTTTGGGGGTAACGTGAAAAGCACTAAATCAGCAAACCAATCAGCAGAAAATAAAAAGAAAACAAAGCAAACACTTCATTCATATCCCACAATAATTCAAATCACCCAAAATAAATAAACAATAAAAAATAACCACCCTGGCAGGTCGGAAAAGGACAACAGCGTAGACAAGAAAG
>NC_051404.1:40838507-40838794 GCF_015228065.2 Penaeus monodon
ACGAGCAAGGAAATAAGAACTTGTTTTTAGAAGATATAAATCGCCATCTTTCAGTGAAGCAGGAGGGAGGAACGGGAGGGTGGGAAGGGGTAATGAGGAGGAGACATACCTGCAAAGGGGGCGGGGTGTCGGGGGGCGTGGCGTCCAACTTGATGTCTGTGGCGGCGTATTCCTGACTGAGACGCACCCGGTCCTCGCTCTGGAAGGATGCCAAAAGAGCGTTGGTTTTGCATTTTGGGGAATGATGTCTGACTGAGGCGAAAGACTGGGGGGGGGGGGGGGCAGAC
>NC_051404.1:40838984-40840901 GCF_015228065.2 Penaeus monodon
ACTGTGGAACGAAAAAAAATGTTGGTACCTAATATGTTTTCAACATCACCGGGTACGTGTTAATGGGATCTAAAAGAAAGAAAGAAAAAAATTTAGCCATGGAAAATATTTTAAGGATAAGAAATGTCATGTAATGTGAATATGTGTCGTGCACCATACTTGACCAAGGATCTTTCTCAAATTATCCTCTAAGTAAAAATCTTATTATTTATTTTCTTTCAGACACTGAGAAGAAAGTTATCAATTCCTTATCCTAGTTCACCCCTTACTTTTTTCCAAACCAAAAACTTTTCAATTTATGCTTGTACAGCTTTATATAACATTAATTAAGAAACGATTACTTCCTTAAGGCAACATCTGACTTACATAAATATATATCTGCATCTGGAATGAATATAATACTAACCCTGGACTTGCAAATGATAACAGGATTATTCAAGATTGTTCAAATAAATTTTGTGATCTGACCTTGCTCTAAGAGATTCTCCTAGTGGCCTTGTACATTTAAAAACCAGGACTCGACTTTTATTACCTCTTAAAGATGACTGTATTATGAGCAAAAGTCCTAATCAGGGACGTAAAAATAACCGGTTGAAACAGGGTGATGAATCTGGCTAAAAATCTCATGAAGCAGCCGGGGGCAAGGGAAAGATACACTGCTATTACACCCCTAAGGCAATTCTACTTTACAGTTTTCTTCATATCTGAGATAACGTGGATAACCGTTACTGAGATTTAATTTTTCATAAAATCTATGTAATGTCCACTAGAGTATTTCAGTGATGGGAAGCGAAAGCATCCAGCTTGTTATAATGATATGTATATTTGGTAAAATATACAAAGAAAATAATTTACTTTCATGTCAATTCTATAAATTATGCAAATTCATCTGGTAAACTAAAAAGATATTCCCCTCCTGAACTAGTCCTTCTAATATAAATTTATATAAAAAAAATTATCCAATATCACTAAATTGTTTCAAAGGAAGGAATTACTTCAGAACAAGAAATATCTGTAAATATAGTTCATCAGTCCTATCTGACTGCATGACAAGGTTATTGATAATATTTATAATCTACATCATTTATATAATCAACATCATACAACACCCTGAAATCAGATATTCTAATACTCACTTAAGAGTTTTAACATGATCAAGCCCAAACTGTCACAAAGAAGGGACACCTTGGAAGAATTAAAGTATGCAACAGCAATAGCATGACGGCCTCCAAAGATTTTACTCTGTTTGTGTAACAGCAACCAGTAAAAGATGATACATGTGTGTTTGAAAGATGACCTCTGCATCTTTAATAGCCATAAGTCAACAAGTTTATTACAAGCTATAAAATATTTTTCACAGAGCTATGATCCTCTTTTAAACCCAGCCTATTTTGGTGGTGCAGGCAGATCTGTATGCAAATCACAGTTGGCAGGAATGCAATATCCCCAGGGGCTGTTGTGTAAGCACAACCATCAAGAATAAGAAATAAGAAAGTAAAGTAAGCATAGTAAAAAAAATACAACATATTATTCTGCTTGTTAATGTGTAAATGAGACAGAGAAATATACATTTCTGAATAAGAATAAGGGTGAATGATCTATCATTATAACTAAAACAAATCTAATCACTTGTCTCCCTTCAGGCATATCATAATGCAATTAAACAATATGCAAACGTCACCTTGTTTTAACTGCATCATGTAAACTCATTACTCACTTGATGTTTAATGGCCTCAAGTAATTTGCTGCGTTCCTTTTTGAGGCTATCGATCTCCTGGGCTGTCCTGGAGCATCGTACTCCTCCAACTTCCAAGAGTGCAAGATGAGCATCTTTCTCACTGAGAGCAGACGTCAAAGCTTCATGCCTATAAGGGAAAGGGGAGGGAAGAGTGCAGGAAATAATTAATAAGAGACTAT
>NC_051404.1:40840977-40842202 GCF_015228065.2 Penaeus monodon
AGTGATTTATGATACTGAATGAAATATAAAAGAATAATGAAGATATCCTTTCATGTAGAAGCAATTACTCTTCTCTTCCTATGTCAGAGTTGAAAATGATCTGATATACTCACTTCATATCAAACAATTCCTGTAGGTGGTGTCGACGTTCACTGACTAGGTTATTGTGTCTGGCCTCCAACTGCGATAACCGTTGCCTCAGTGGACGGCACGAAGTACACCGGAGATTTTGAGCATTCTGGGCACTTGCCAATCGGACCTCAAGCTTACTTAACTGTGGAAAGGATGTATCAATTAGGGAATAATACAAAACAAATGACATATATATTACACTTTTCTGTACATCAGATTCCCAACAATCAGTAACTAAAATCATAGCTAATTAAAAAATAAAATATATTAATATCTATGTTAGTTTTAGAAATGTATATATTTATGGTACTTACTAAATCAGTTATATAGACATAGAGACAGACTAATATGTTAACATATAATTATCATTCTAAATATTAGCCATCAGGTTCAAGCAAAGAATATGCAAAGTGATATTTGATAATGCAAAGCTATTAAAAAAAGGTTCATCCATTGCTCTACATGCACATGCCCAAACAATTTTAATAAATCTTGAGCTCCTTTGAGAAATAAAGAATTTGCTAAGCAAAACTTTATATGTAGAAAACACATCATGCAGTAATCATGCAAAAACTATCCTATTTTTCTATCTATCTAACAAAAAAAAAAAAAAATCATTCTTTTCATATAGAAAAGCATGTTTTATACCCTCTAGAAAGTTCTGTTAAGGTTTTACATTATAAGTCACAAAAAATCCATAAATTTCCTACATAAGTTGTGTTAACTGTTCAATCAAATTCCTACATTATCCATCATATCAACTGTTTCATCATATTTCAAAATTATGTGATACTGCTCATACTATTCATATTCAAATCTTTATCTAAGTTTGTTCTTTATTTAGATGTTTACTATTATAGGCATTCAATCCTGTTTCTCATTACACAATAACACAATCAGAGATAGTATTCATATTCTATTTCTTTTTAACATACATTCAACCCTACAAAACTCTTACACTATATATCTACCAACTGATATTGCTGACATCTAACAGCTAACATGCAGAGCTTCCTGATTGCATATGCTTGAAAAATCAAATATATGTTTTAGGATGACACAAAGAACACTAAAGAATTATATACTAGGTAGT
>NC_051404.1:40843486-40843636 GCF_015228065.2 Penaeus monodon
ATAACGAAATTGTGCTTTAGTGTATATGATGTATGTTATGATAGTATGTTATTAGTAATTTATGTGACTTGCGTATACATGTGTTGTTGTGTGTGTGATATATAAATCACACAACAACCACACACGCACGCTACCAGAGTATAACAACAT
>NC_051404.1:40844988-40846684 GCF_015228065.2 Penaeus monodon
ATTTTTTTTCAGTGAAACATCTAAATTATCTTTGAGCATCTAAATTACTTGTGAAGCAGAATCCTTCCTCTTTGTTCAGAAATAAGGTATGTAAAAAAGTTATGCCAAGCCTGGATTGCAAAAACTGAATCTATATTACTCTGTAGTAATTTTATCTTAATTATATTCAATGATTAATAGATATAGCTTTCCTACTATAATGAACTTTATATGATCTTTATTTCTTGAGTTGACAATGACACATTCTTCAAGAGAAAATCGGAAGTAATAAGTATTGAAGCAGGTTATCCCATCACAGTTAAAATTACATCCAGACATATTACAAGAACAAACTTTCACAACAAAATTAGACAGTTTCATCTTCTTCTATGCTTCCAAAAGCTGTTAACTGCCCAATCTAAATCATGCAAACATGAACATATATTCAAAGCAGAAATAAACAAGTGTAACACTAGTAAGCCAGTAATCTTTTTGTTAGAAACTATCATATCCATTAGGCTTATCTTTTTAAATTATGCTCTTATTCTAATATCAAATGCTGAACTCTATATTTACATTTATGTACACAACATTTTTTTCTTCTTATAATAAGCCAATATATGATATCACTTAAGTTTCTTATGAGAGCTGAAGCTTAAAGGGATTAGTCACACTAGCTTCCAAAAGGAACCTAGATTTTCACTAACCTTTTCTGTAATCTCTTTCCTTCTGTCTTCTTCATCTCGTTTCTCCATCTCCATGTCGGTAGCAATCCTCACACTCTGCCTCAGCGCCTCCTCCAGTTCCTCAATCCTCTCATTCTTCTGCTTCACCACCACAACGAGCTGCTCCAGTTCCTCGATCTTTTCATTCTTCTTCAGTTCCTCTTCCAGGGAATGGATCTCTTCCTCCATCTCTTGGATCCTTTCTCTCTGCCTCTTGTTCTCATCACTCAGGTTATTGATGAGAGAATCTTTGAGCTTGATATCCACGTCCATCTGATCGAGCTGGAGTCTGTATTCCCTCTGCCGGCCCTCCATCTCAAGCAGGTCTATCTCCTGTTGATCTGACCTTGATGAATCTTCACAAGGCTGGATTTTTGAGGTTTGGTTTTCACAGTGTGTCAATTTGCAAGAGGGAGATGATGACATTTTTTTTTTTTGGTTGGGAGTTGTAGTTGATGTGTTGATAACATACCCATAGGAGGTCATGTTGGTTGTATCCAAGTGGCAGTGGGTATGTGCATTTAGTAGGCATGCACAGGTTGGTCGTCATGGGAAGGGAACAGTTCCATGAGGCGGTTGGTGTGATAGGCAGCAGTTTTTGATACATGGATTGGCAGATCAATCACAGATGTTGGCCAATCAGTATATATATATATTTTTAGGACAGTATTTTGTTTGGTGTTGAGTGGTCGGAAGGTGGGCAAAGAAAGGTAAAATGCAATTTGTAAACAAATATCAAATAAAACTACTTAAAATAGAAAAAATAGATTAATTCATAACTAAATTACTTTGAACTTTACACATCCCTTCATTTTATATCTGAGGTCCAACAAGAAACCAACAAGATTCTTTGTTTAATTTTCATCCATTGCACAGGCACATCAAGATATATTAATGGAAAAGTTTTATTCTTTTTATAATTCATATAATCTCAAAGACTGGGCACTCGCATCATGATATCTTCAATTAGAACCCTATTTATTAACCTCAGA
>NC_051404.1:40846717-40847450 GCF_015228065.2 Penaeus monodon
CAGGTAACGCTCATTGCCTGTGACAAACGTTCATCTAATTCTAATGCTTCAAACATGTTCAGGATTATCATGTTACAGTCTGGTAATTCATTTAGAAAAAGCTTTTCATTAGGCCAGTAAATCCTGAGGCAGCATTTTGAAGTGGCTGTATTATACAAATTATAAGCATAATAAACCAAAGACACAGATGATAATGAAAAGGAAGAGAGGGATAAAAGGGCAAATGTAATGAAACAATCAGTAGAAAAAGAAAGAAAATGTGAGAGGAAATCAAAGAAAAAAGTAGTTAGAGAAATAAATACCACAAAATACACAAATAAATAAATTAGAATTAAAGAAATGTCAAAGAAATAAAAGACAAAAAATGTAAAGGAAAAATCATGTAGATAAGGAGAAAAACAAAAAAACAGAAAAAATCAAACAAGAAGAACACAAATAAGGAAAGAATTCCATGATACAGACAGTCAAAAAAGCATAACAAGGTGTAGGTGAGAGCGTTGGGTTGGGGGAAGCAGAACAGACGACGCAGTGTGAAGACAGCATCCGGCAATGCAGGGGGAGAGAGAGAGAGACGGCCTGTTAGTAAACACAGCAGCATGCGGTGATTCTCCTATACAACTGGCCCCTCAATCTCCATTACAAATTTCCACTACCTTTTCCTTTTTTCTCGCACAAACACTTTCTCTGTGTCATTCAGTCACGAAGGCCCCTCCTCATGTTCTATTCTACAGTG
>NC_051404.1:40847490-40849150 GCF_015228065.2 Penaeus monodon
GTCTAGTTCACTTCCATACATGGATGGATATTATATGACATTCATGAAGCCTAGTTTTTGAATTTCATAAATTAATTAATTCTATAGAGTCTATCTCTGAACAATAAACTATTCTTTATATGATGCATTACTTTTTTTTAAGAAAGAAAGTTAAAGTGAGTTTCTTTGTTAAGTTCTGTAAAGCATTTACCTTCTGATTACTTTACAAGAAACTTCAACTGACAGCACTTTCCATGGGCATAGATGAGGAGTTAATGATATCCTGCTTATATAGTAAATAACAGCAAAATAAATCTGCCTTTCTGTTTCTGAGATAATTAAAATTCCCAGTCCACAACATCCTTCCCTTTCAGACATCTGCCACACAGGGAGAGGGGGGCCAGGACATGCTGCACATATTAGGAAGGAACTGGAATATTTAAGTCTGACAACATTTAGTCATGCTGTTGTTGACAACACAGCTCTACTCTACATTACTAATATTGTCATTATTCATTCATTAGTACAAGATCCCTAAAGCCTTCACAGTGAACTGACAGTTAGTATATATTGGCATTTCATTATGCAAGCTATGGGATATCTGTCTATTCCATTGAGTAAAATGAGGTCAAAGCACCATTTTAAGACACCTAAACCTTAATATACCAAGTAAATTTCACTCTGCAAGTAAAGTATTGTAAGATTCACTTTCTTAAAGCCACTGAGATGTTATTGTGGTGTATTTTGGGGAAATATATTTTGAGATGACTAGCATTTATACAACAGTTTGCCATTTACTAGATTTTCTTCTTTTAATAAGGACATGATGTAAGTTTAGTCTTTTATGATTTGACATTTTCCTTTTTTCCTTTTCAAACTTAAAATATAACACAGAACAAACTGTATATACCCTTGTATCATAAGTAGAATATAAACACATAATAAATATTGTAAATAAACACTGAACAAATAATCCATACCCTTAAGAAAAACAAGAAACACATAATGCAGTCATATCAAAATACACTGTTATGTACCTGGATAGTTGGTTGGTAAAGTGTGAGAAGTTATTTACTAGATGTAGAGTGAAAGGAAGAATTCTATGAAGTAACTGTTAAAAAGACAAGGTCCACACTGAGCTCCCCACAGGAAGAGGTTGAAGAGTGAAATTTCGGTCATACAGGGAATATAACATTGACAAAGAAAGAAAATATACCTGAGCAACATTCTTTGCTTGTTCTAAAGTAGCCTTTGCAGCTTCTGTTGCTGCAGTTGCCTTTTCTGCTGCCTGCGCTGCCATTTGTCCTGCAGTCTGAGGGCCTAATGCTGCTGGTATGCCATCCATTTTGACTGGAGTGCCCTGAGTGGTTGGTGTTGCAGCTGGCTTCTTTGGGGGTCCGCCTGGACCAGGCAAAGGACCTCCTCCTCCAACGGCTGCAGGATGAGGGCTGCCACCAGCTGCTTTTAGGGCACTGCAAAGGTAATTACAGTTATAAAAATGCCTCCTGGGTAGGTAAGCTACCTATATAAAGTGTTGGTATAAAAACTACATCTGTCAATAACTTCTGATATGATATGTGAGTATGAAGCTGCATTATTACCTTTATCTCTACTGACTGTGGCTTGTATTGTTTTAAGAATAGAATTTAATTATATACAATACTACAAACAAACATGCACG
>NC_051404.1:40849251-40849571 GCF_015228065.2 Penaeus monodon
CGAAACACAAAAACAAATATGCATAACCAAGCCATGCAAACCCTAAACCTTTACAGACATCATACACAAAAAACTTACTCTTGTAGCTCCATGATCGTCTTGTCCTTAGCAAACTGTTCTTCCTGGCCCATCTGCATCACCTGGAGTAGTCTCTCTGCCTCAGACTGTGCTGCACGGACATCTGATTCTGCCTTTGCTCGTGCCTTACTAAGTGCGTCAATTTCTTTTTCCTTCTCACCAAGTGCCTTTCTCATTTCTGCAAGTTGCTTGTTGGCTTCTGATGGTGGAGCTCCATCTGCTGCATGGGCCTGGAAGTTCAA
>NC_051404.1:40851640-40851927 GCF_015228065.2 Penaeus monodon
CTTCCATTATAAACCACATTGTTATTTCTATCACTAGTATCATAAAAGGCAATCAAAGCATAAATGTCACTTGTGCTGCCTTCATATAGCTGCACTGTACCTTTGCAAGTTGTTGTTCCATATTATCTATCTGTTCCTTCTTCTTATTCAGTCGCGCATCAAGGTCTAAGAGTGTCTTTTCTTTTTCGTCTAACTGTTTGTTCCTTTGTTCCAGTGTTCGTACCTTTTGTTCCACCGCCTGGAATGGAGAAGTGAAAGGCATTAAAGAGGAGTCAATGGACAGAACT
>NC_051404.1:40852061-40856880 GCF_015228065.2 Penaeus monodon
AGAAAGAGTAAAAGGTGCCTCATCCTGATCCGAACTCCCGCAAACCTCTCACTCTCCCTTTTCCACCCCAAAAGCACGCCCGCACTGCCGTTATTCACGAGCGCCGTACCTTCATCTGATCGTCCAGTTGCCGCTTAATCATCTGAGAATCTTCGCTGGGCCGTCCACCGTTTTGAAGCTTCTGGTTGGCTTCGTGCAAGTCGAGCTGTGTAGAGTGGCATAAAGAAATTATAGACTTACAGCAAACGGGGAAATATATTGCTGTATGAGTACAAACGCTCTGCTTTCTTTACATTCCCCCCCTTTTTTAGTCCATAGGAATATATATTTTTAGTATTATTCACGCATGCAATTGAATATTCATATAGAAATGTAAAAAGGGGGAATAGCAGAGCTTTTCATGTACTCAACAGCTCTTTTTTTAATTTCTCACAATAACTACATAACATTGTGTAGTGATTTTCTCTCTGATGATCAATGATGATATGGTATGATGTGAATATCATGTTTAGTAAACAATCTAAAACATTCAGAAGTAAATTTAATTGTAGAGGAGATGTTAATTCAGTTTAAAATCTGAGGACTTAACACCTGTACTGCATATCGTGTGCAGATTTCAACATTTAACTTACGTGAATACGTGACATCCCTGAAGAGGATAAACATCTATACTACACTGAAATAACAAAGAAATGAAATACAACAATAAAAAAACATCAACTGCTACACTTAAAATACACGAATGAAACTTAAAATAAAAGAAAAAATCAATTGGGGGAAAATGAAAAGAAACCAGAGAATCGAACAACGAGAACACAATGAACACACATGACTGATCCTATGGCAAAACATAACAATGCTCATAAAAAGGCAGAGCATGAAGGAAGGGGTTGGGGGGAGGGAACACATAAAGGAAGGACACAAAGGTCAGACAGGGTCACCGTGACAAAAGAGTGCAAAGGTTGAGGTCGATATTTGATGCAGATTTGCAACCACATTTGCAACTGTTTATTGTAAAATAAGTGGAGTACATTCTATAAACAAATGTGACTCTGAATATATATAATTTTTTTAATTAGACAAAAAGGAAAGCACGTACGACCAATGCCCAATGCCGACTCTGAACCTGAACACAAGAAGTCACGCAGCGGATGCATCAAACTGAACGGACTTTGATCTCTGGTCCCTCCATTCCCCCAACTGACCTGCTTTCTCTCCAGCTCTGTCACCAGCAACTCGAGCTGACTCTGAAGCCTTTGCTTTTCAACAGCTGAATTCTTCAACTCTGTATTGGCTTTGTTCAAGTCTGCCTTCAACCTCTGTATCTCCTGGCTGTCTTTCGGGTTGTTGCTTTGGTTTTGTATGATCTGCTGCTGTTCGTGTGTTTGTTGGAGTAACTGTTGTATTTTTTGGGTCTGTTCTTGAAGCTGTTGTTGTGTTTGTTGTGCTTGTTTTTGTAGCGTTTGATTTTGTTGCTGTAAATGTTGATTTTGTTTGTTCGTGTCTGCAATCTGTTTGTTAAGGTCCTGATTTTGTTGATTCAGCTGTTGCACTTGCTGATTTATTTTTTGGTTGTCTTGAGCCATGGTCTGCATTTGCTTCTGCATTTCCTGCACAGCGCGTTCTGCCTGATCTGCTCTCTGTTTCTCTGAGGAGATAGTTTGCTGAAGTTTGGCGCTCTCGCCCTCTCCCTTTACAGCATGATCCTCTACCTGTTTTTTCAGCTCTGCAACATCTCGCTCTGCCTTTTCAGCCCGCAGTCTTCCCTTCTCTGCCTCGCTGCGCATGACCCCCAGCTCCTTCTCTTTGCCTTGCAACTGAATGATCAAGTTCTTAAGCTCCTTCTCAGCCTCCTTCTGGATTAACCCTGCCTCCTTTTGAGCGGCCTGTGCCACCTGCTGAGCCTTTTGGACCTCCTGCTGAAGCCGCTGCACCTCCTTTTCCGCCTCGGCTCGCAGGGCATTGAACTCCTTTTCTTTGGCTGAGAGTTGCCCTTGCAGCCTTTGGATCTCCTTTTCTCTGCCTTCCAACATTTCTTTGGCCCCTTGCTCCATCTCTTTCGTGGTGTTGTTCAGCTCTGATTTTATTCGCTTGTTCTCGTCCTTAAACTTTTGTAAGTCTGATTCTGACTGCTTCAGCTCCTGTTGGAAGTTCAGGAGCATGTCTTGGGACTTCTCTAGCTGTTTCACAAGCTGGTCTCTTTCAGTCTGCAACTGCTTGAGGTCCGTCTCGAGTTTGCTGATCATCTTCTCGCGTTTCTCTTGTGTCGTATTTAGTCTCTCCTTTTCTGTTCCGACTTTACTGAGCTCGTCTCTAGCTCTCTCTAGTTCCTTGTTCAAACGTATGATCTCTTCTTTACATTTTTCGAGATCTGTGTTGGACCTTTGTTGATAGTCTGAGGCCTTATTCACCATGCCCTTTGCTTCGTCCAGATCTCTCTTGAATTTTTTGTTCTCCATTTCTAATTTTTCTTTGGTGTCATTTGCTCTTCTGAGTTCTGTCTGAGACTTTTCTAATCGTTCGTGTAACTTCTCGAGTTCAACAGACATTCTCTCGAACTCAATTTTGGCTGATTCATTGCTCTCTTGGTATTTAGACATGTGCTGTTGCGATCTCTCCATCTCGTGCGTCAGTCGTTGGACTTCTAGCTCAGCCTTTTCCCTTCCGGCCTGAGCACGAGTGAAGTCAGCCTGAGCACGGTCTAGTTTGTCTTTTAATTTCTCTATCTCTATGGAGGTCTTTTCAACCTCGGTCTTGTTCCTGTCTTGGGCCGTGAGGAAACGCTCGAGTTGATTCTGGCTCATCTGAAGGTCGCTCTTGAGCCTCTCGTTCTCACTCTCCAGTTTCTCCACCTTCTGTTGTGATTTTGTACATTCGATCTGGGCTCTTTCGTATTTGTCTTTCATCTTCTCCACTTCGATGTTCGCTCGTTCAAGCTCCCCTTCGTACTTCTCCTGGCTGCTTGTGTACTTCCCTACTCTGGATTGCGTTCTGTCGAGCTCTGATTTCAAACCATCCAGTTCTTCTGACAATTTCTCATTCAGGAGCTTCGCTTTCTGTAGTTCAACCTGGCTCACGTCATAACGTTCCCGTAACCGTTCGTTTTCACTCGTGAACTTCTCTACGTCCTGCTTGTTCTTCTCTGAGTCAAGCTGATATTTACCTCTCTGTTGGTCTGCTTTGTCCATGTCAGTCTTCAGCTTAGTCACCTCCGTCTCGTACTTCTCTCGCAGCTTAGCTTCTCGCTCCAAGTCCATCTGCGTTTTCTCTAGCTTGTCCTTCACTCTTTCTATCTCGATCTTTAGCATCTCATAGTCTTCTTTGGTCCGCTCGGTGTTGTCCTGATATTTACCCATCCTGACCAAGACGCGGTCCATCTCTGCCTGGACGTTCTCGCACTCCTGTTGCAACTTCTCCTTTTCACTCCTGGCTTTAGAGAGCTCCATGGTGTTCCTTTCGTATTTGTCTTTATATTTTTCTACTTCTATCTGCAATCTAGCAATTTCCTCTTGGTTCTTTTCCTGGCTGTTCTGTGCCTTGCCATACTGGGCTTGGGCTCTTTCTAATTCGAACGTCAGTTGGTCGACGTCATTTTGTAATTTCTCCTTCTCGCTTCCCACGCGTCGGAGCTCAACACTCGTCTTATCATAACGCTCCTTGATGATCGTTATGTCCACGTTTAATCTCTCTATCTCCTCCTTCAACTTCTCCTCTGCCTCCTTCGCCCGAATGCACTGGAGACTTGACCGATCGTACGCCTCCTGGATGCGGTCGTAGTCTTCTTGAAGCTTAACCTTTTCGTCTTTAATCTTATTGAAGAGGATTTGCGTCTTCTCGATTTCGACCTGAAGGCGTTCTTGTTCTGCTTGTGCGGATTCCAGTCTAGTTTGTAGCCGGTAGTTCTCGCTTTGGGATCTGTCGTGGGGATAAAACGTTAAGAAATTGATTAATCATTGGTGATAGAGATATAATATTTTTCTGCCATGCTGAAAAAAGGGAAACATTTACAAGTAATGGTATGGATAACTTAGTATAACTGATGCACTTTGAAAACTACAAATCCCAATCCTATAAAAACATCAGAGTCCTACGCACCTACAGATCGGACTAGATGCCTACGGTCTACACTATTATATAGCAGTCACATTACATGCACACAGAGGAAGGGAAAAGGGGGGCCCCATACTTGTCACATTTCTCAAGAGCCCTTTCAAACTCTCGGTTAGCGGTCTCCTTCTCATCCTGGGCTCGGGTGACCTGCGCCTGTGCCTTCTCGAGCTTTTCTTTCAGGATATCCACCTCCGTGGCTCGGTCATCTCGCTCCATCTGTGTTTTGGGGGAGCAGACAGCAGGTTGGTCACGTGATGCAGTGTTTGTGATCCTTACAACGGCATGTTGTAAAGATACTCCTACGCCTAATTTAGTCTTATTGGTATATACATATGAATAAAGTAAAATCCTTCAATACTGTCATCAATTTATTCTCCATTTATATAAATTCATTCCCTCAATTTCTAAAAATATAAACCGTAAACAAACAATAATCTTTAAATAGACCTTAAACCTACATGGATCGTAAATAGCCTTAACTGGTCTCCTCCTCTGTCCTATCATATCTCTTCCCTCTTATTCTATTTTACTTTCCTCTTTCATTCTTCTTTTACGAACTGAATGTAATGCCTGTGCCAAATTATATATGTTCCTCTGAGTTATCTGATTTATCTGATTTAGCTCCGTCTCTATCAAAGAATCCAAATGCTAGTTCTACTTAATACTGTCATTTTGGTCTTTTTTTAGCATTTTTCCCATCCTCTACCCG
>NC_051404.1:40856924-40857500 GCF_015228065.2 Penaeus monodon
CCATTCTAACCCCGTCTGCACTGACCTGAATGTCCCTAACCACTTCCCTAACTCTAAAGCCTAAAGAAAAGACAAAAAAAATATGTATATATACTACACAAAAACAAAACAAAACATAGCCCTGACTTTCCCAAATAATCTACAAATCTACAGCCGAACACGTCAGGTAGACACGGCAGGATGCGACCTCTTGTGACGTCATAAAGAGTCTCGTGTTCTCGTTTTCTTCAGGTAAAAACTGCGGGAAGCTGAGGATTGGCATCATGCCGTGCTTGGCTTTCGCGTCTCTGGCTCATCTGCGGTTTTCCCTAAAGTCCCTATGAGAACAAAAAAATGCAAAAATAGACAAAAAAGGACCTTACCTATCCACGTGTGAATAAAAAAAGGAAAAAAAAAACTATATATATTTAGTATGAAGTTAGTTTTTAACAGCGAGATCATATATTAACAGATAACACATGATCTCCCACCGAACTATGGCTAATGCAATGATCCAACACAATCCTCAATAAGCAACTCACCATCTGTCAAAGTTACCAGCTAGTCCGAGGTCCACGTCTCTTGTGTGACGCTTCG
>NC_051404.1:40859449-40859578 GCF_015228065.2 Penaeus monodon
CCAGACAACCAAACCTTTAAGGGGATAAGTCATTAAAAAGAGATCATTAGAGAGGCAAAGTCAGTAGGGGTACGGAATCAAATCAAATATGCAATAGCAAGAAATCTCAAAGATCTTGGAAAACAGGCT
>NC_051404.1:40859663-40862086 GCF_015228065.2 Penaeus monodon
AAAGGTGCATGAATTGCGAAGGGAAAATATTGCGGAGAATAAGAGAGTGCCGGACAAAGAGAAATTTTGAGTTTGGTTGTTTAGTGCCGTTCCTCACTCCATACTCAAGAAAACAAATCATTAAGAAGAATCCATATGCATGTGAAAAGTGGTAAAAGCCAGAAAAGAAAAGATGATGCAGATTTTTAAGACTTTAAATATACTGAATTTTTTTTTTGGGAAGTCTAATAAAGAGTTTAAATGATGCAGACGGCAAGAATGGTGTTTTACTGTGATTCTCTCTTTTTTTTAAACTGTCTCTTCTACTGAAATGGATTTCTTTATCCAACTAATTTAATTCTGGATTATCAGAGATTCAGAACCCATCTCTCCATTTATCTATGACTGTCGGAGAGCAAGACAACACCTCAGCGTCACAGGGAAGCGCGGAGCCGAAGCGGAAGAAGCTGAATACTCACCCTAAAACACATTTTTTTTTCTCTCCATTTTTTTTCTTTGGGAAAGCGTTTCTTTAGCTCTTAAATCAACTCGCATGCTTTGCTTTCAAGTTCTGGACATCACAGAATCTCCATGACTAAACAAAAATAAACTTAGATATATATATATATGGCCATTCCATGCAGACTATGCTTAAGTGTTAATGGGTGTGGGAGAAACTCATGAAAAAAGGGATACAAAAATGAATCAATGTTAACTAACTTCACCGCAACTACGGAACAACAATTTAGAAACATTTCTCAAATTCTAAATCGTTTCAAATCTTCAACTTTACATTAATCACGATTCTTCTACAAAGGAAATTAGAGGAAAAAGAAATCCTGGTCGAGTTTGCTCTGGAAATTAGATACGTCGGCCTCTTTACTTTCATTAACAAATCTGTGAGGTTAAATTTGTTAAAAAGAGCGAGATTTTACTGAACGATTGCATTTGTGTCGAGCGAAGGCCTGAGAACGATCTGTGTCTACAACCCGCCGGCGAGGTTTCTCTTCAAACGCTCAAGGTGTCGGTTGCCGAAGAAGCCAGATTCGCTGATGGTCTTTGCTTGTCGAGGTTGTGAGGGTCTGCTTATCGCTCTGTGCACTAGCTTCCCCTTGCAAGACTAATGTCAGGCTAAATCTCAGTGAAGCAGTCTGTGTCTCTAAACCGTCAGTGCTCTCCTATCTCTAGTGGCTGTTAATCCGTTTTTTTTTCTTCTTTTTTTTAATAGGAAGACCTACTGAGGACTATCCAGCAGAACCCTTCGTGCCCCCACAGCTATCCCTCCCTCCTAGCCCCGACCCTCTCCCAGGCCCTCAGCGCGAGTCGGTGTGGAGGCCGTGAGATTCCTCCAGCAAGCATCACCCACCATGAGTTTCTGCGTCTGAGCCGACGTCTTCTCGTACTTTTCCTTGAGCAGTTCCATGTCCCCGAGCGCGTTCTCTCGGTCCCTCTGAGCCTTGCCAAGCTGCGCCTGCAACAAGTCCACCTTCTCGGTGAGCGTCTCCACCTCGGAAGCGGCCGACTCCCGCTCTTTCTGCAGGCGCGCCAACTGCGTCTGAGGGAGAACCAGCTGGTAGGTTAGCCAGGTGGCTTCAGAGGCAGGTGAGGGGAGGAGAGGTATAGGTGTCGAGGCTGGCGATGCTTCACGTATAATCAAAGCTCAGTTCTCGCAGTAAGCATGAACGACTTTTATCAACATTATTATTCTGTCAACTCAAAAAGCCTTGCAAGCTGGATGCACCAGGATTCCAAGTCAGCTAGCATTAAAAAAATCGGGGGGAGAAAAAAAATAATATATCAACCATCATAAAATAAACAGTTCCAACGTGGCGCTACATACTTCTAGAAGCTACAAAAGAAGCCTTCGGTATTGATATATCAACACGAGGTGCTGTGATGGCTATGGCGTCACACCGGACTTCGCATGCTTGGGGCACACAAGCAGGCTGGGGGTGGAGGGGCACGGGCGAGGCGGCCGACTTACCTGAACCTTGTCGTGCTTCTCCCGCAGGCGGTCGGCCTCCAGCTGCAGGGCCTCGCGCTCCTTGGCCAGCCTTGCGCTCTGGCCATGCGCCTTGTCCAGCTGGCTCTGGATCTGGTCGTAGTCGTAGGCCAGCTTCTCGCGCTCCGCTTGGACCTGTGGGAGGAAGAACGGGGTTTCTGCGTCAAAGAAAATGTGACCGTGCGCTCTCCCTACTTCAGCTGTTCTGACCTAAGGGTCATTACTAAGTTTATTCCCGTTAACTGTAACAACACTGTGCAAACTCAGACCCTCTGAGAGTCGCCGGAAAAGAGAGAAAAATCCCCCCAGGAAAATAGATCATGCGAAATGTCCAAGACGTTTGCAGGAAATGCAAGTGAGCGCCAAGATCGCAGGCTGGAGGACACCGGGCACGCCTGTAGCAGGTCGTCACGGACACACGGGAGCTGTGGAGGACGAAGGA
>NC_051404.1:40862119-40862448 GCF_015228065.2 Penaeus monodon
ACGGCTCTTGGCTTGCTCTCTAAGGCGTTGGAGTGGACGCAGCAGACATGAACTGTTGCCGAGTTTTAATGAAGGCAGGCCGTTGTATGCGCTCTTACACACCTTCGCATCAATATTTTGTGATATGCGTTTTCCCCAAAGGCACAGCTTCACTCCAAGGTTGTTAGAGAGCACGGTATACTATGTTGGTCGGAAAGGCGAGGTCGAAGGATGAGCTAAAGATATAAAAAAGATAATCATAATGTCAGCAAAAAAATAGGCTGAGCGAGAGTTGAGAGAAGAAAATGATAATAACGTTTTAAAAAACAAGATGCAAGTTTGGTAACTCG
>NC_051404.1:40862491-40862645 GCF_015228065.2 Penaeus monodon
TCTTAAAGACTCTCTAAATATCCTTGGAGTGAAGCCATGACACAACCTTGTTCATATCTTGTAAGATTCACCACAGATCTTTTCGGTCCCTCTACTTCTCTTACTCCTTGATTTCGAAAAAAAAAACAGTGACAGCCCGTAAGTAACCCCTTCT
>NC_051404.1:40862681-40862799 GCF_015228065.2 Penaeus monodon
CTTCCCCCCTATCCTTCCCTTTCCCCTTAAGTGAGCCAATAGGAAAGTTATCTTTTTCAGTCCAAGAAGTTTAGAGAGTGGGAATGGAAAGAAGACCAAGAAGATCCATAAACCGAGA
>NC_051404.1:40862837-40863186 GCF_015228065.2 Penaeus monodon
CGTTCACATAACAAGGGAAATACATGAGCAAAAGGTTTCGTTCTTTGAGACAAGGACCCAGCACTCTTTGGGTCAGGCGATGTGTAAAATCCGGCGGGGCCACACGCGCGGACGCCGGCTGGACCTGCTGGTGACGCGGCGCACGGCGGAGGACACGTGGATTTTTACACCTTGCTAGATCACGACCTTTAAGTTGTTCCGTAGAAATTCTTGTACGTGAATAAGGACTCTGTATACTGATAGTTTCTTATAAGCAAAAGTAAATGTGAAACTGGTTATCTAAATTTTACATTCTATGTTCTTGTGAATGTTAAGTCCAAAACGGCAAATGAATTTTCAAACAGGCGAA
>NC_051404.1:40863297-40864040 GCF_015228065.2 Penaeus monodon
CGGGTAAAAATATTCCCTTTCTGCCTTGTTCTCCGTCAACCGAGTCTCTCATCACAGTTATCCAAAGAGGGAACGAATTTCTACTCTTACGCTGAAATTACTATTGCCTTTGATCTTTAGACAACGAACCCGAGATCCAATATTTTACAGAGAAAGGGAGAGAAAAAAAACTGTTGATGACAACATGGAACACTACGAAACGGAATGCATTACTTTCGACGACACGGAATCGTAAATAAATGTAAGCGTAATTTGTAAACGTAAGTTATATCAAAGTCGCAAATCTATTGACGTGTAGGGCCGGCTGATGGCAAACAGGGTTGTCCGAACTAGGGTGTTAGTATTCAGGTCTGTCTATCTCACTTTTACATACTGTCTCGTTTTCTCGTTTACGAATCGGGAGCCAGAAAAACGGAACGTACACTGCTCTTGTCTTTCTTCTACATCAGTCGAGTGTCTCTCCAAAAATAATCGAAGCGGAGGACCACTGCTACCCGGTGGGCTCTAGAGGCGTCCAGGAAAGGTTTTCGCCGCAAAAGTCAGCCGCCCCAAGTCTACCTGGCTGTGCAGTGGATTTTGCGAACCTTTTTCAACTTTCCCTTTGTTTTCGCGGTCTCTCTGGTAAGAGCTGCCAAACGGAGCCATGCTGGCAGAGAGAGAGAGGTCAAAAGGGGCGGGGCAGAAACCATGCCATGAAAAAGGTACCAAAGAAACGCGAGCCAGCCTGGCCAGCACTTTCGTCT
>NC_051404.1:40864094-40864577 GCF_015228065.2 Penaeus monodon
CATGGACGTGTGGTCAGCGCTGAACATGCCGCTAATGGGCCGGGCCACATGCAGCTGACCGGGCCACGATGCAGGGCCGTCAGCAACACCTGTGTGAGGCAACACCCTTTCCTCGACCCCCACAACACCACAGTAGAGCCGCGAAGAAAAACGCTTATAACCAGCGCGTGAGTCAAAGTGAAGGCTGACGGGAGAGGTGGTGCGGAGATCGAAGAGGAGACGCTGCCTCCGCCAGGGCTGTGGAAATGACGAGAGGAAATGCAGAAAGCCGACAGTTACTTCTTTATCTGCGCGTCCCTTGGAGTCGTGGCGCATCGCACTAGTCTCCGCCTCGGGCAGCTGGGACGGAAGAGGCCGGCGTTAGTGGCGCTGCACCGCGCACAAGGGCTACGTGTCTCAAGAGATTCATTCGTCTTGCATGGAACAGGAAAACTAGGAAGGATATCCTCACAGAGCGGACAAAGTCCCGTTTTATCCGGTGGT
>NC_051404.1:40865745-40865911 GCF_015228065.2 Penaeus monodon
TGCTGGATCAAGGAAGAGGTATGAAAATATATTTCTAGTACAGTCTGATGATTAGTCGGTATTTGTATCGTGTTTCATGGCCGTGAAAAAGATTATTTCTCAAGCCCTAAGTAAAAGGATCTTCTGATTGACCGCATGCATTTTTGTTTAAATACTCTAGTGTATG
>NC_051404.1:40866167-40867128 GCF_015228065.2 Penaeus monodon
CCAGTGAACTGACTGAATCATACCCAATAATCTGGAAAGACTAATTACCAACAGTTAATTGGATTTCCACTGTAAGCAATACGAAAGTCATGACCCCATAATTGACTGCATTTTGACTGAGACTTAAGATCTTTTCTTACGAACAAGAGCACAAAGAATAACGCAGTCTGACCTTCTTCATTGACGTTTTCTCTTAATAAATAAAATTACCGGACTTTGGAATCTGGCTCCGCGTTACCAGCGAAACCCATGCAATTATTTCTGATTATACAGCAAATTCTTTCGGGCGGAATAGAATGCGCGGCCGTTGCATTCACCCGCCCCTAACCCCCCACTCCCCTCCATCCACCAACATCCCCATCCCTTCCTCCTCCCCTCCTTCCAGTAAATCCCTAACCCCTGCCTCGAAACCCCCCTACCCTACCTCATGCCCCCCCAACTCCCTCTCCCTCCCTCCTCCAACCCCACCTCTCTCTCCCCCCTTCCTCCTTATCGACCCTCCTCCATCCCCTACCCCAATCCTCCAGCCTCCCCACTCTCCCCTTCCCCAACCCTCCTTCAGCGCCCACTCTGCCCCACCACTACCCCCTACCTCGATCCTTCAGCCCCCACTCTCCCCATCCCGTACCCTCCTCGCCCCCTCCCTCCGCACTAACCCCTCCCCCCTGCCCCCGCGCCTGCACTGATCCCCTCCACATCACTAATGAGGCGTCTGCAAGTATAACGCGCTAATCGGCAACTGGGCGCGTCTTGTTTACAGCCACGGGAGTTTCGCGGCGCAGTTCGGCCCGTAAATTCTCTCTATCTGCCTACGTCTTGTTTATCACTTTGTATCTTCAATTCTTTCTTGCTTATCGTTTTGTATTTTTCTCTAACGACGGAAATTGAAGGAAAGCCAAGGTATATAAACAGGAAGAATTCGGAGCTCTTTCGCGTCCTTTGGTTGATAACCGTCTTCGGC
>NC_051404.1:40867225-40867557 GCF_015228065.2 Penaeus monodon
ATGACGGCGTCCGTTCAAATCGCCATGAAAATAGATAAATCATAATCTGAATATCAACCGGAATCTTCGTCATCCGTTCCTTATTCTAGGTCTTGCAACAACGTACAATAAATAAAATGTGAAATATTTCACACCAGACGCCAGTTATCCCCAGCACACGCGTTGCCAATGCTAGATTCCTTTCTCGTGTAAGATGCGCGTTAAGGAAATTGGTACGATGCTAAATATAATTATATTTCTCTACATAATTTTATTCCCTTAAAAATTTCCCTTGGATTCGATCCCCGGCAAAGACATCGCCCCTTTCTGGAAGAACGTTGCGGTCCCGGTCT
>NC_051404.1:40867633-40868818 GCF_015228065.2 Penaeus monodon
GAGCAGCTCCCCCTCGGCCGCAGGTGGAGCGTCTCCTCGGTTCAGGGTCTTCGAGGCCAAGCATCCGCGAGCGACTTGTAACTCCCCGCTGAGCCTAAACGAACGGTCGCCATTAACTTTCTGCCTTCTGAATATCAATAGCGGTAATTCAGCTACAGACCAAATAAGAGGCCAATAACAACGCGCAATATATGCTCGCTAAGTACCAGTGATCTCGTGTTCGCGTGCGTGTAAACGAGCGAGCTGTGAGGGCGAGGGAGCCCCGCCGCCCTGCCAGCAGAGAACAAGGAGGCACTGAATGAGGACAAGCAATCTGCGGTGAGCGTCTGACTAATGTGGCACACTGCTTGTGCTACGCGGCTATCTTAATGACTTAATAGCGCATGAATTTATGAGTTAATGTTCGCTGACGCTCGAGCGAAATGTTATGGTTGTTTTGAAACCCAGCATGGAATTAGGAGATACTGGGGCTGAAGTAGCGTATAAATCGATTATAAACAAGGGCAAAAATTCACCTGTAGCTAACCCCTGTGGACATGCAGGCGGCAACCAAGCTCCCCTCCCCCCCCCGTCCTTTCGTTATTCAGAGCAGCGCCTCGCCCGCGCCCCTGAGACCTCCTCGTTCTTCTCTGTCAAGCGAACTGCAGCTGCAGCCGATCTGACAGTCCCGCTGTGGCTGCTCTTTGACAAGTTTTCAAACCCCGGGTGACCCTTCGCTCGTTTGTCTGTCAGCTTGCACTGCGTGTCTTTCTTTTCTCTCTTTATCAGTATTGTTCATCTGTCCTTCCTGCAAGAGCAAAAAACACATTGGCGCCTTGGCCTTGTCCGCGGAGTTGTCGGTGGGCCACCTGCGGCAACGCCTCGGCTACTTACCCGTCTGACCTCGGCGCTCTGCCTCTCGTAGCGCTCCTGCAGCTGGTCGAGCTCGGACTGAACCTTGTCCAAGGACGACTGTGTCTTCTCCTGCGCGATCTGGGCCTTCCCGACTGTCGCCTGGGACCGCTCCAGCTCCTCGCGAAGCTTGTCGACCTATGCAAACGACATCACATTAGTCAAGGGATTACTGGGGGATTGCGAGCTTGCTTGAGGGCGGGGATTACTGCAGATTACCAGTAAGGTGGGCTTGGTTTATTGGCTTTACTGAAATGGAAGGTGCTGCGATTGGGGAAGAAATTGTCATGGTAA
>NC_051404.1:40868853-40869213 GCF_015228065.2 Penaeus monodon
AAAAATACAGGGACAATGAGTAAAATTCAGAGATGGAGAAATATAGCCAAAACAGACACACACATACATGAACAAATCTTAAAAAGGAAGATCAGAAATGGAACAAAGAAAGAACCCGTGGCACTCACTTCATTGACCCAGCGCTCCCTCTCGCTATGCTGGCGCGCGACGGTGGCCTGGGCACGCTCGAGCTCCTCTTGGACGCTGTCCTTCTCGCTCTGGGCGTTCTCCAGCCTCGCCTTCAGCCTGTAGATCTCGCCCTGGGCCTTCTCCACCTTCTCCTGGAGCTGTTCCACCTGGGTAGAGCGTTGGGAGTCAAGAGATTAAAAGGCAGGAAAGATATAACTATTAGCAAAATCC
>NC_051404.1:40869241-40870131 GCF_015228065.2 Penaeus monodon
ATCCTGTTCTTTATTTTTTTCTGAAGTGAGAGATAAATATGATAATGTTTCGGTCTTCAGTGCAAGCAATTTTATCGATTCTGTAAGAATTAAAAAGCAAAGGGCATTACTGCTCCTTCTGCTGTGCGACTCACCTCCACGTGCGAGCGCTCGTAGTCGGACTGGTTCATGCGCAGCTCCGCCTGAGCCCTGCGCAGGTCCGCCTGACACTTGTCGAGCTTCTCCTGCAGCCTCTCCATCTCCGTGGACGAGTTGGGCATCGAGGGGCGGCCGTAGGTGGGGTGGGACCTCTCGAGCTCGTGGTGCAGGCGCTCGTTCTCGGTGCGCAGGCGGTCGTTCTCCATTTCGATCTTGGTGAGGCGGTGTCGGTACGACTCGTAGTCGCTCGTGCTCTTGCCCACCTCGCCGTGCATCTTCTCGAGCTCCGCCTTGGCCTTGCCCAGCTCCGACTGGCTCGACTCCAGCTTGGCCTCCAGTTTGTCCTTCTCCGCCAGGGAGCGCTCGAGGCGGACCTGCAGCTTCTCGACCTCGCCCTCGAGGGTGTGGAGCTTCATTTTGTACTCGGCAATGTCTCGCTCGTGAAGGCTCTGCTCCTGGTGTCTCTCCTGCTCGGCGCGGTCCCGCTGCTCGCGGAGCTGGTTGATCTGCTTCTCCTTGTCGCCGATGGCCTCCTCCAGGGACGTGAGCGCGCCCTCCGACGTCGAGTGGTGGGCCTGCACCGCCGTCAGCCGCGCCCTCGCCATGTCCACCTGGTTGTCCTTCTCCCGCAGGAGGTCCTCCAAGTTCTCGATCTAGGGGCACGGGCGACAAGGGTTAGGTTACGGCCTGAAGTTGGTTTTACTCATTACAGGGTTTCTATGGGCTTGCGCGAGCGTACACAACTCGCATAA
>NC_051404.1:40870177-40870348 GCF_015228065.2 Penaeus monodon
GCGCGCGCGCGCAAACACAATCTAAAATTACGGAAAGAAACAAGGAAAGATGTGACAAGCAAGGGCCACAAGCATGAGGGGGAAGCGACCACGAATAAGGGTGACGAAGGGCACAAAGACGCGAAAGCAAAGAGAAAAAACCCGCAAGGGAGAGGAAATAGAACAAAGGCT
>NC_051404.1:40870655-40871118 GCF_015228065.2 Penaeus monodon
CACACACACACCGCAGCGAGGAGTGAAAGAGTGCCCCCCCACCCGCGCGCGCGCGCACCCAAGCGGCGGGCGGCCAGTACCGCCCTTCGCTTCCGCCTTTCATTGGGGATTCCGGTTTCGCGGGCGGAGGGGAAGGCGCCGCGAAATAGGCCGGTTATTCGAATTACACGAGAGAACTCTTAATTCGGCGCCGGATATGAATGCGTAATGGGGATATTTTCAATCGCTTTTCTTTTTCTTTTTCTCTCTCTTTCTTCGAGGGGGGGGGGTAGTTGGATGGGCGGGTCGGCGGAGTGTGTGTGTGGGGTGGGGGACGCGTTGTCTTAAAGGAGCTATGAATTTGATCGGTTTCCGTAACGTAGACAGTACTTATTATTTTTCTACATTTTCAGCAAACTTTTAGTTAAGGTTAAATGCGAATCTAGCGCTTTTTTTTGCGCTGCAATTATGATTTTGCAACGTG
>NC_051404.1:40871193-40871325 GCF_015228065.2 Penaeus monodon
TATCAAAGAGAAAAGCTTTTATCCCGCCGCAAAATCTCTCCTTATCCAAGGGTAGAAGGAAAGGTGCCGTTATTCCCTCTTTTGAAATCTGAAATTCTGAAATTGATGGTTGGTCTTCCCGTCACAACTCAG
>NC_051404.1:40871353-40871555 GCF_015228065.2 Penaeus monodon
ATCAATCAAGACAGGTTTATCAAATCGTAAAATGAATCACCAAGCCTCGGGTGAAGGTTCAGAAACAGGTGACGAAATAAAAGCGCGGTTTCGTGTATGATTTTGTCACAACATCCGATCGCTGACAAGGAAACGTAGGAGCGAACATGAAATATGCAACAGTTCTCTTGTCTTTATTGGACAACGCCTTTTCCTCTCTCTC
>NC_051404.1:40871580-40871661 GCF_015228065.2 Penaeus monodon
GCGTTTCCTTTTTTTTTTTTTACTTCCGCCAGAATGAAAGCCGATTTCTGAATTCTTAACAAACCAAGTTACCGCGCGTGA
>NC_051404.1:40871719-40871798 GCF_015228065.2 Penaeus monodon
GTATATAAACACTTGCTGGAAAGACCTGCTGGAAAGGCGCGGAAAGCAAGTTGGTGAGCAGACGAGGAGGAACGTCTCA
>NC_051404.1:40871828-40871977 GCF_015228065.2 Penaeus monodon
CTTGAAAGGGCATACAGTACCTTCTAGTAGTTGTGCAGTACCATACGGGGGACACAGGCAGTAGCGGTAGTGTTCGAGGCACCTGGAACCAGCTACACGAACCAGCTGACTGCATACTGATTCTAAGAACAAAACTGCAGAATAACTTA
>NC_051404.1:40872008-40872675 GCF_015228065.2 Penaeus monodon
CTTGTGAAAAAGTAACACTAATTAAAACCAAATATAATATACCAAATAAAACCAGGAGTGTCTTTGTTAAAGCATGCGAAACAAATGCACAAAACTTAACCAAAAAAAGTAAAATCAAGCAGACAATCTAACAAACAAGCAAAATCAAGGCACGCAAAACCACCGCAAACAACCACAGTACGCCATTTTGCTTTCTCACATGCACGCTCGCAATTCCACGCACTCGCCAGATACTCAAGCACAATCTCTACACACCGGGCCAATCTATATGTAAAATAGTTAAATATTCGGTTCAGAGCCGTTACTTGTTCGCTTGTTAATCTAGGCCGGGGAAAACGCGCCGGGTCATGCTTGCTTGCTTGCCCGACTAACACCTGGGAGCAACTACTGCGGGGTGGAATGGAAAAGCCTAAGGCATTGCTGTGTACGACTGAAAGCGAGAGTTTCTAAATGTATCGGTACGTTACGAGGTAAAAGGAAAGCCATTTATGGGATGTATGTAGGCTAAGTGGGCGTTAATGGACTATTCTCTAGACTTAATTCCTGCTTTCCAGTTATCGAAATCATTTTTTCACTTCTGTTACTGGGTTTAGCAGGCTGGAAGGTTAAAATAAATGGAGGCCTTTAATACTTAAGGTGTCATTTTTCTCATTGAAGGAGCTGCACC
>NC_051404.1:40872886-40872997 GCF_015228065.2 Penaeus monodon
GAAAAAAGAAATTGAAGGAAAGCTTAAAGAACGGTATTGTTAAGCGAACGCAAAGAAACGCAAAGATAAAAACACATTAAATGAAATTAAAGACAAAAATGAATCCCCCCC
>NC_051404.1:40873030-40873473 GCF_015228065.2 Penaeus monodon
CACTTTAATTCCATCCCTAACGAAAAAAAAATCATAAATCAAATTCACCTCCACCGCAAAGCAACTTGAATTTTCCTCCAGCCGGCAAACCCTTAAAAATCTCTCATCGAACTCTGCCTCCACATTTCGCGTTCCCGACAACCGCCCCTCGCAGGTCCCCAGGCTAGCAGACAGACCGGCTTCCTCAGAACGGCCGCGACGCCTTTTACTCTTGGTGAAACGAACGGGGGGAATGGCGGATGAACAGAGTAAATATATTTATCTTTTATTTTGCTTTTCTTTTATCTGTGGTTGTTGGTGTGATTTAAGAAAAAAATAGGAGGTCGATATATTAAGTTATTATTTTTTAGACAGGGGGTGTGGGGATGGTTTGTGTAAATTAGAGCGATAAGTTTTATTGACAATATTATACTTTTTTCGAGGTTAGGTTGAGTGGGGCGAAA
>NC_051404.1:40873508-40873686 GCF_015228065.2 Penaeus monodon
CCTGAGGGCGGGAAGAGAAATCTAATATATAACGTTTATCATTTTTAGGACGGGGGTATTAAAAACGTTATGTTTTTACGGATAGATAATAAAAAAAATCCTCCGTTCTTGTCCACCGCGTCACGGCCATGCAATTGTTAGTTGGTTAATACAACAGAGTGTTAATTTCACGCAATGC
>NC_051404.1:40873714-40874003 GCF_015228065.2 Penaeus monodon
CTTCCTTTGGGTGCGAAAAATAACACATGACAATACAACTGAATTCGTGATTTGCACCGACATCTGTAATACAATAAGTTTGAGTGACGGGTAAAATATACAGTGACATAATTGCCAGGTGTCATCGGTCACTCATGACTGATGGTGACGCCTGATGTATGAACAAAATCCATTCGTATGTGTATGTTTATGGATAGTGAACTCTGAACTGGAGCAATCATTTTACCTTGATATTTCACCTGTATAAAATCACTTGTATAAAAAGTTTCTTTATTAAAATCTCAATTAC
>NC_051404.1:40874567-40875236 GCF_015228065.2 Penaeus monodon
TTGCGTGTCCACGCGCGTGTATGTAAAACATACACCATTACATTACTATCTCACTGCCTCCCAGCTTGCCCATCCATCCGGGGCTGTTCCCTGACCCCAGCCGGTAGGCCTACAACCCGCGGCCAGGCCCTCTGAGGTTCATTCCCTTCCAAATGACCAGTCCCTTTGTTCCGTCCGGCCGACCCGCACTCAGATTAGGTCATCTGTCTCCCAATGACCTGGTATTCCGTGCGGGTCAATGTCATTTGTCTTCTTAAATCCTCGGTACTGTCTTCTGTCTCTCTGTCGGTTACAAGGTTGTCTCTTTATCTTGTCTGATTTAGGGCTTTTTTTTAATTAATATTTTGCGGGATAACGTCTTTACTCGTATATTGTAAGTACTTTTTTTTTTTTTTCGGGGGGGTACACAGAGGCTTATCTATTTTCTTGTTTATGGTCAATACTGTTTGATTTATATCCTGTTAAATTTACAATTCTTCCGTATCTATCCATCTTTTTTAATCTATTTATCGGATTTACCATCTACTGACTTAAGATTTTTGTCTGTTATAAAAAAAAAAAAATAGTATTAATACCAATAATTACAGGATGCAGTCCGTTCTTGCTAGTACAGGTACACACACCTGTATATTCATTGGCCGTCACATGTAAACAGTTGAATATAAGGTG
>NC_051404.1:40875555-40877143 GCF_015228065.2 Penaeus monodon
ACATAAACCAAACTTTAAAATTGCGTTTTTTACTGGTTATTATATTGGCAATTCATCTCCACAAACTACCTTTCACTAGAAGAAAATGGAGCAGTGGCATGAAAAGATACAACAGTTTTAACACAAAGTCCTTTAAAATATGATGAATAACTCACAATATCCATCTGCTTCCTCCATCTCCCGAGGGAAACGTTTTTTTTCGATTTTTTTTATAGTTTAAATCACTTTTTTTTTCTCTTTTCTACTCTTATTGTGGCTCTCTTTCCTTATTATCTCAACACCAGCCACTTCCCCGGATCGCCTGTTCATCTACGTAAAAGCAAGAATGAACCGCATGAAAAATAAACCCATAAAAGCTTTATTCCCTATAAAATCAGACAAGAACATCATTTTTTCACATGAATAATCACGTCTAGCCCGATTATCGTCATACTTTGGACCAAACCTACAGAAAAAGGATTCTACACTGAATTCTGTCACATGAAAAGGCCTTCCAAACTAGAAAAAATACCACTGTGTTCGTAACTTCCTCGGACTTCCCTTTTTTCAATAAAAGGCAGCTCACTGAAGACTTGTGTTCCTGGGTTTCTCGCAACAGCTGTCCCGTTATCAGAGACATTGAGGCCATGAAGTGAGGGTATAATCTACAATTATAGCAAACTTCCCGAACTTTTGGAGATTCCGGGAATAATGGGTATCGAAAGCATCCTTGAATATATTTGTGAGCTCAATAACACATGGCTGGGGGAACCTGGACTTACTAACGTCATACATAAGACCATCAGGCTCAACGATGAACAGGTCAGCACACTGATAACCTTGCCACATTCTGCAAGACAAAACTGATTGGTAGCTGTGACCAGTTCCTTACTGGAACTTGCAAACACTTAATAGCTCCTTACTGTCACCTTTCTAGAATATATATGTACCAGATGGTCTACGAATCAACGTCATGACATCACTATTGCTTTAGACTTGAATGCAAAAGAATATGCAACATTAATACCCTAGCGTGGTTAAGGTACAAGCAATATCCTACGACTAATTCTGACCTTCAAGCTACCTGCATTCTGACAAGAAAGATGAGCCGGGGAAACCTGATCTGCCCCTTGAATAAAGGGTAATACTAAAAGGAAACGCGTTATGTCTCTAATGGACTTCCGATCGACTACGAAAGACAAGTTCTAATATGCCCGACACGACCCTCGATACAACCGCTCTGGGACGTCGGCTCGGGGGAAAAAATACTTCAACATTCCTCATTTTTCTCCGTAGGCAAAATCTTACGCAGACAGCTATCTGAGAACATTCAGGCACGAGGAAACTTTGTGGAGCGGGTGCCTCCTCCTCCTCTCCCCCGCGCGCCCTTACTCGCCCGCTAATGCCATTCGAAGGTTGATTCTGATCAGAATACGACAGCGCTTGCACTCTTACCAAACACGTAATATAGACGTGTCGGGACTAAGTGTGGGCTAAAGGTACAAAGACAGCCCGAAGCACATCTGGCAACACTGCCTCTCCTGCAATCGCCACTAACTTTTCAGGCAGCGTGGGACGCCCTGACCTGTGGCAATTTAAGCCCGAGGTC
>NC_051404.1:40878758-40878967 GCF_015228065.2 Penaeus monodon
CCCAAGCGACGTGCAATACAGTTATTACGAACTTCACTTGTGTTTCTATTGTGCTGTGAACTTTTTCGCCACTTTGTAGTCTGTTCACGCGTCTCGTTCCATTTCCAATCCTATTATCTAGAGAATAATAATAACAACAACAAAAATGAAAAAAAAGGAAAAATACACCTATCGTCCATTCTCTTTCATTTCTTGCTCCTCCACAAATA
>NC_051404.1:40879104-40879537 GCF_015228065.2 Penaeus monodon
GGTATCGTCTACGCAGCATTAGGAGTGCTATTAGGGGGAAATTATTTAGAAATAATACGCTAATATTTGCGATGTGAATATTTGAAAAAAATGAAAGCAAAAAGAGAGAGAGAATGAAAAAAGGGGACATAAGTGGTCTGTTTCATTTTCTTTTCCACAACTCTTCAATTTCATTTTCTTTTACAAAACAAGTCTACTTATTTTTTTTTTTTACATAACTCTTCCATTTTCATTTTTATTTTCTTTTTTTTTATTCCTTTCCGATTTCCAGCCGAGAGCATGATGTGTTTTCTCTCTCCTCGCGGCTTTGCAAAACACCTTTCCTTTCTCAAGGCTGGACTCACACTAATCATTACGTCGGACCTGCATCCAATCTTAAGACAACTTGCATCTTTCTTTTTTTCTGCTTCTGTTGTATGCCTCTTCCGCTATC
>NC_051404.1:40879593-40880039 GCF_015228065.2 Penaeus monodon
ACATTACCTGCTGTCGGTCCCCTTGTCTCTTTGTCGCATATAATGATCTCCGTCATGTTGTCAGGGATCGTCTCTTGTGTCTCATTATCTACGTCTCATTATCCCAGTCTTTGAGGCTGACTATCGTCTCGTCCTTTTATCCCCGTTTTCCCTCTGCCCTTTCCGTTCTTCCACCCGTCTACCTTTATTTCCCTTCTGTTCCCCTTCTCCCATGGTTTGCTATCCATTCCATCCCCCTCCCTTATTTCCTCCCTCCTTATTTCTCCCGTCCCGTTTCCCACTCCCCGTCCGTCGGTCTTCAACAGCCGAGCCCGGCACAGTGTAATAACTTACCTTTCTCTGCAGGACATTGATTTTCCTGTCCTTGATGTCCATGTGGTCGCGGAGTTCTGTGAGCTCTGAGGTGAGTCTGTTCCTCTCCTGTGTGGCCTGGAGAGCCTGCTGTG
>NC_051404.1:40880069-40880193 GCF_015228065.2 Penaeus monodon
CGAGACGCTGCCGTAACTCCTCCACCTGGCGAGGGAGACCAGGGGAATGCTGTAAAACCAAAGCATACGGCCTCCCATATATCCTGGCGTCTTGAGGGGGATATATGTGTCAAGTCATGTCCCT
>NC_051404.1:40880255-40881354 GCF_015228065.2 Penaeus monodon
GAAGTGCTCTGCCCGCTGTCTCCATCTGACGCGCGACCAACCAACACACGACGAGCGTTATCGCGAAATGAAATCTTGACCCGAATGGAGGTTATGATGTCGGCGCTGATGAAGACGGCTGGCGACGGCAGACCCCGACGCTGATTGGCTCGTATCCTGCAAGGCGATGTGCACGAGCCACAAGCACACACGCGGCCTTGTGGGAGAGCCAATGGCAGCTAGAGTGCGCCAGACACATCAACACAAGCCTCCTCTCCATTCCGAATCAACTTCTCATCTCTCGAAAAGATTCGCTCCCTTTTAGATCTCCGACTGAGATGGAAAACCCCATTCGATGACCAAAGGAGAATCTGCGGTTGTGGCTGTCGGTGTCAGATGGAGGAATCAGCTGTTTACACGAGATCAACCCATGGAATGACTCATGTAAACAGCGCAGACGACAGCACGTGCTCGACAGAAAGAGAGAAAGAGGGAGGTGTGCTCTTGGTGAGTCAAGATCAAATAAGGAGAAGCAATCTGTCTTCGAGCATACTGCGTGAGTGCTAAATGTTAAATCAAAGGCCAAGTATATTTCCACACCTCATGCAGGGTGTTGCAAGATGTTAGAATTACGTACTTCCAAAAATACTTCACGCAAAAGGGACCTCAAGTAATTGTTAATTCTGCATGACTGTGCATTACACTAAAGTGACACTTAAAACTACATAGCAATGCCGGAAAGGGTTGAGTGTACTTTGTGAGGTATGTACTAAGAGAATATGCTAATTGTATGAGCACCACGTTGGTGTAACGGCTTAAAGGGAGTGAGGGAAGGGGAAGGGTGTTCGGTGTTCAATTCTTGCTAACTACAGGTTGTCTACAGCCAGTGCAAAATGTTAACTCGTTAACCTGTCTATCTCTATCGGCTAATAGAGTTGATAGACGGTGGTAGATATTAGACAACGTGTGAGGACAAGTGAGAAAATGAAACAGAATAAAGCAATAGGTAAAGACGGAAAGGAATGAGAAGAGAGATGGAAAGGAATAAGAATTGCAAGAGGACGAGGATTCTCAGCTGGGCGGGGACTTTAATTAGTGAAGGGCATTTTGTACACCCTGC
>NC_051404.1:40882102-40882279 GCF_015228065.2 Penaeus monodon
TGCACAAGGTCTAAGGCTGAAGTGTTGGGTAAATGGACGAAAAATCTTTTTAGACACCCGGATTTTGAACGACGGGGGGGGGGGGGGCAATAAAGCAACCTAAACTAAAGCCAGTTTTAATGTCCTAATATCCCTAATAAGAAAAAAAAATCTACCACTGTAGGTCATCTCCCCTAC
>NC_051404.1:40882328-40882445 GCF_015228065.2 Penaeus monodon
TTTTGTTCATGCATACTGAAAAACGTAACCTTATAAATCCAAGAAAATATGAAATGAAAATAAATAATCACATCTTAAAGATTAACAATGACCATAATAAAAAAAAGGCAGCAACAT
>NC_051404.1:40882537-40882800 GCF_015228065.2 Penaeus monodon
AAAAGAAACTACAGCAGCCAACAACAAAATCAATGTCAGGAATCTCGGCCTTCTACGATATCCTGCAGATGCTTTAAGCCCCCTCGTTCGGATACAGCCCACCGTTCTGTCATCTGCGTGGGACACTCAGCTTTAAAGGGACCGGGGAGAGCCGATGTTAGCGTGGGTGTGTACCCGCTCTTACAACCCAACCGCCTGTACACTAGTAACCGGTGGGTTGAGACTGAGGGCAAGACGGACGCGATGGATTGAGGTTAGGATGC
>NC_051404.1:40883392-40884155 GCF_015228065.2 Penaeus monodon
CTTCCTTCCTCTCTCTTCCTTTTCTTCTTTTTTTTTTTCCCGCCCGGGAGAGATGATTGGATGGGTGAGTGGACAAAATGGATGAAGTAAACGTTCTGTTGTGGATAGAGGAAGGGAAGATATATGGGGGAGTAAGACGAGTGATGATTAGACAGGAGAGGAAAAGATAAGACTGATGATGGGGGGGAGAATTGATAGACAAGGAATAGGTGGTGTGATTGAAATATTAGGGGGGGGGGGGATGAGATCGATAGATGGGTGTGTAGATAGTGGAACGAATAGGTAAGAAAGTATATCGATAGATAAAAGAGGAAAGGGAGAGATGATTTAAGAAATGGGATGGATAGGTAGAATAGGTGACATAACTGATAGATGGGGGAGAGGGGGTGAGATTGATAGATGGGGATGCGATGGTGCATTTGATGGACGGATGAGTAATTAGTGAGAGAGATGTATACGATGAACTGAATAGATAAGAGATGAAGAGTTAAGGTGGTGAACTTGAAAGGTGAAAGAGAAAAAAGATAGTGAGATAGGTACACGGGACTAGATAGTTGAACAGAACAATGGATAGGAGACTAAATGCTTGGTTGGGGTAGATGGTTCAATGTATGGCTTTGGGGACTGATCCTTGAACGGAAGGAAGAGGAAATGAAAGTGTAGATGCGGACGATGGGGAGGATAATGAAGAAAAAAGAAAGAAAAAAAACGGAGAAACGAGAAAAACAGATAAAAGGAGAGAAAACAAGAAAAAGGAGAGGGT
>NC_051404.1:40884223-40884553 GCF_015228065.2 Penaeus monodon
CATGATGATGAAAAAGAAAACATGAATGGCTCTTCCTGGGTACAACTTATCATCATTTTATATCACAAGTTTCTTGAGCATATTTTGCATCTGGCAATATCAGCAGTGTCGTTGGAAGCATCAGTAGTGAAATATGTAGCAGTGGAAGAGGTAATGATGGATATTAATACGAGCTACTGGAAGTAATCCGAAACATGGTCAGGGTTTTCTTGGAGATGTTAGGTGGCTTAGCAGCTATGTTTATGGTAGTAGAAGCTGTAACGGCTGTGGAAGTAGCTCTTGTAGTAGCAGTAACCGTGTCAGTGGTGGCAGTGGTGGGATTATGAATTT
>NC_051404.1:40884601-40885415 GCF_015228065.2 Penaeus monodon
GGAACAAGGACATACTTACATCAGCCTGAAGCATGTTGTAGTGTTCTTCCTTGGCACAGAGAGATTCCTTCAGGACCATGATGTGCCGCTGGTAGTCTGTGTGCTGTTCCTCGAGAGTCTTCATCTTGGCCGAGAGTGCGAGGATCTCTTGGTCCCGCTTCTGGATCTCCAACCGCGACTCTTCGAGCTAGGTGAGGCAAGACAGTTAGCAAGGCTTCTTATATTTCATGGATATGTTTTTTTTAATACTTCTTGCGGATAGTCAGTCTTTTTTGTCTTTTTTTTTTTTAGGTATCTGGAGATTTTCAAATAAATTCTGTCTGCTTCGCTAACTGGCATATACATTCACTCTTAGGCAAAAGCTCGTTTTTCGTCTGGGTTGAGAAAAAAAAGAAACTGGTTTGCTAATGATACATTTACAACTAAATCTGTTCAGATAGGTTTACATAACATTAACTAAGGATTTTCTTTCTATCTGACTTCACTGATACTAGAATGACGTAAAATAGACTAGAAGTAAAACTAATAGAGGCTACAATTAAGAGGCGTGATTGATGTAGCAAAATACATCTACGACAATCATTATGGAAGCATTGTTTGAGAAGCGGACGAAAAACGAAACGAATATTCACCCAACACTTCAAGCTTTTTTTTCGTGTGATTTTGATTGTAATTATTCATCTTATTTCTTTTATTGAAATATACGACAGAACAAATATTGAAAAAACTTATATCAATTTTGCGATGCTTTTTTTTCTGAATGACAAGAAGTGTGGGTTTGAAGGTGGCAAAAAGGGAAGCTAATGCCGACTTT
>NC_051404.1:40887649-40887796 GCF_015228065.2 Penaeus monodon
CTTAAATATGATTTCTTATTCTATACTAAATATTCATATATTCTGTTGCAAAATTCAACTACTGAAAATGCGAATCAAATATCTATGGTAAAAAGTCATGTTCAGATTTACATAAAAAAAAGGTTGAAATTGAGTAAAAGTAAATGC
>NC_051404.1:40887821-40887969 GCF_015228065.2 Penaeus monodon
TTGATGCGTGAAAGTTTCTACACTATAGATGTAAAAAAAATGAATTATGAAACGGTGATCTCTATAACTCAGATTCCACGTGTCATGATCTAGTCTGATGCAAGATGATACAAAATACATGGCCTCTGTGGTGGCCCCCGAGCACGGA
>NC_051404.1:40888088-40889522 GCF_015228065.2 Penaeus monodon
CCAACAAGGTGTGATGCCCTGGTTAAGCTATTGCCCCACGGCGCTTCTTTAATGCCCGCAGGATATCGGAGCTCCTCGGAGACCTTCTTTTCGATAATAAAGAAGAGGTTTGCACCTTGAAATTTGAAGGAACTATCCTGCACTCCTTCGCTCTCTAGGACAAGTGAGGACGAAAACATCTTAGTCACTGTCTCCCACGCGCTTTGAGGCGGTGGGAAGAGAAGGGCGCCGAAGGGCTTTAGGCCAGCACCCAAATCCGGCGCCTGATCGCGGGGAATCCCTTGCATCATCATCTCTTACAGTCTGTACGAGGAGAGACGAAGGAGAGGGAAGGGGGGGAAGGCCTCCTGCGAGATCGGGCTGACACACGCGATCCATTGCGAGTCTTATCGCGGAGCTCCGGCCCCTGAGCGAACACTCAGACGCGCGTGGACGGCGTTGACAGAGAGCCACGCCTCCGGTTCATCACAGACACACGCGGGTGCTCAAAACAAAGCTTGGTTGGCCTCACCTCGTCAACCCTCGCTTATCCTGACACTTCGGAGCCTCAACGGAGGTGATGAATGGTGGCGCGGTATCAGTGACAGGCAGGATAGGCGAGGGTTCATACTTTCTCTTGACTGGTGCCAATAACCATGCAAGCTGGGACAATATTTAAAATGATTAACTTACCTCTATCTACTTAATGGCTATCTGGTTAACAAAAAACGCAAGCTGTGTGGCACCAGGGGCATCATCTAACTAATCAATAATTCACTCGACATAACTGCAAGAAACGACTTATTCCGTGACGCCCCCAATAAACACCTTCCGCCTTGTCATTGTAATTTGTGAAATCTTTCTTGCAGTTTTGCGTGTGGTTGAGAGAAGTGCCACCTGGCGGCACATGGCGTCACACACACACAGTAAACACACTTCCGCCACACCTCCTCTACTACTGCTGCTGTCTGCTGTGTGTCTCTCTCAACATATACCTGCAGCAGCGTGCCCAGTGTGTGGTTCACACTCAGTAACAACCTCTACAAGCTTGTTAGTGTGTGCTCACCACCTGCGCAGGAGGGGTGGGCGAGCATGTTGTGACGTCATCGCCCCAGCAGCCACGACTTACTTGCGTCTTGGCTTTGCGCTCCCGTTCCTGCAGCACCTGGAGGAGGCGCGAGTCATCGGTGGGCGGAGGCGTTACGAGGGAGGCGCGGGAGCCCCAGCGAGAGCCTGAGAGGCCGCCCCCGATGAGGCCCCCTCCGGCCAGGCTCGCCGCCCCTGCCGCAGCCTCCCTGGCCATAGCCACCTCCCCCTCCAGGAGCCCCACCTCGCGCTCCAGGGACAGTATGCGCGCGTCCTTGGTCTCCAACAGCGCCGTCAGCGTGGCCGAAGTGCCGGCATCAGCAGCGGGGCCGTTGAGCCCCCAGGCCCCCCCGAAGCTATGGTCGTGCT
>NC_051404.1:40889618-40890847 GCF_015228065.2 Penaeus monodon
GCACCATCAACACTACTGCCGCAAGTCCGCGGCCAACACTACCCGGCTTGCTCACCACACAACAATCTCTGAGTGTCGCGAGGATGAGGAACGACTTCGCGTCTTGGAATGTGCAAGCACTCGCTTTGACAGTTATTTGCTCCCTTTAAATGAAGGAGCGAGGCTGAGTCTCTATTCGCCGGGCATTTCCAGCCCGCCCAGTGCAATCGACATTCCAAGACTGTCTTTAATGAAAATCGAGTGTTCCAGAGCTCTCCGACATGCAGAAGCTGTAGCGTGGTGCTGTGGGCGTCCTCGGTGTGGCGAGGACGCACTACAGAGATATGGCTCCGACGGCCGGGCGGTCACCCACACATGGACACTGCCACTGTTACTCCCTCGGTCACGCAGGGGTCATCAGACGGTCGCCTCGGCTGTCGAGTGTGAACACACTTTGTCTTGGCAATGCACAGTGAAAGAAAAGCCGTTGTGGTCACGTGATGTCGCAGGGTGTCACTCTACCCCCTCGTGTCTAGAAACCCTCGCGGTCCCACAGAGTCCCTACGAATCTCAGTCTAAATCGCACGATACAGGGCGGAGTATGCTAATGTCTGAGTCTCAAGATGTCTTTGTTGCTGAGGTCACGAACTGTAAGCTGTGTTATGACGTAACCACAAAGATGCTCGTGAAAGTCAAGAGGATGACAAGACCGTTGCCTCAGTCACCAGTCTCAATGACGGCTGCATTGACCTTGCGAGAACATCAGGCAGGTACCTCGAATCACGCAGGGTCAACCAGTCAAAGTTGCCTGGGTCAAACGAGGTCACCACCCGGTTGAATTTTGGTGAAATAAGGGTCACGAGATGCTCAACAACACACACATTTTCGCCTAGTAAAAGCTGAACACATCAAGTCTAGCCTTATCATTAAAAACAGGACGGTACATGCAGGCAAGGGTAAGTGACAAGCGGAGTTTCCTTACGTTAAACATGGACTATCACGAATGATCTAGAGAAGGGCAGTTTTTAACTTTATATAGATGTTTAGAACACTAGACTGGGCGACGCTGTTGGCTGGCTCTTAGTGCAGTGCAGTTTCAAAGTTGTTGTTACACTACAGATGAAGCTTCTACCATGACAGACGCACAAATGAAAAATCAATAGCTAGTCGGATTTTAGAAATGCTTCTAACGACAGTAGTTTGCTGTCTTTTTTTTTAAGTGAAAATGTTTTAAAACAACAAAGAGAGAA
>NC_051404.1:40890870-40892185 GCF_015228065.2 Penaeus monodon
GACTAGTAAACACAAGAGGACTGGCGGCATACTCTGAATCCAATGCAGTCCCTTATAGTTCTGAAATGCACTTAACAATGAGCAGGCATCTTAGTATATAATGACAGAATTTCACAAAAAAGGAAGAGGGAAATTTGGCTCATTGGCAGCCGGACAAGTGTTAGAGAACAGGTGTTCAGTGGAGGGAAAACTAGAGCAGTGAGTAGAGAGGCAGATGGAACAGTTATGATATAGCAAATTGAAAGTCAGAAGGCTATTATCAGAGAAAGTGGGTGTGAGAGGGTATGCTATAGGCAACTAATCTTAAAGTTTAGTAGGGATTTAAATCAGGTTATACCCTAGAGTGAGAGAATGATTTTGAGTCTCTTCGGATGGAAGTCACTTCTCTTTTTTTTCTCTTGTTTTATATTTTTTGAAGCCTTTTTTATATGCGAGTTTTGACATGTGTGTGTGTTTAGGACCTTAATCCTTCTCTCTGTTGGTCTAGTGGTGGGTGGGTGTGGGTGTGGCAGCACAAGTCTACATAAACCCGAGTACATATCTACATCTACCCTCAAGGGAAGATCTCCTCTACCCAAGGTGGAAAACGTGATACCTGCAACGCCGTACTCTCACCCCAACTTTAAACCCAGCGGCCGGGGGGAAAGCGGGGCGGAACACTCTTAACGTGGGAGATAAATTTCCACGACTTAACTCTGGCACATACTAGCTTCTGGGGATTAGTTACAGCAACCGGGGCGCCGAGCAGGCAACGACGGTTTACTTTACGCCGCTAGAATTACACTATTTTCGTAATCCGGTGAGGAAAATAAGTTCTGTCAAAGGAAAAAAGGCTTGCCACTACTCGGTCGATCTAGTCAGAAGCTTGTCCTCCCCTTAAACAGGAAACATTTCTCTAGCGAATTCTATACAAATCAAATAAGGGCCTTGCTGTATGATACTCGGAGTGCTCTTTTTATATTGATTTCGGTCTTGTCACCAGTTTATTCTGATATTTGTTTCCGACGGAAATATTTGCTGAATTCGGAGTGAAAATGTTATCTTATATACTTGGCAACTGCCATGATCTAATTTACCATTTTTGTGTAAAAATCAGTCTATGTTTCCATCTATCTATTCACCTATCAATATATATATTTTCTTTTATAAATCTTGTAAATATGAGTCAAAGTTACTGTAATGACGATTTTCACATCTGGCCCATGAACACTCGACCACGACTGAACACATTAAATAACTTAAAAAAAAGAGGAGAAATAAGGTACATTCCTTATTTATTCATTCCTATTCTTTCTCCAAACTCCGCATCATCCTG
>NC_051404.1:40892437-40893093 GCF_015228065.2 Penaeus monodon
GGCCGGCAGACAGAGGCACGGACGGAGCGCGTCGGCGGCTCCCACGGCCTGCGGCTCTGAGCACCGAGTACAGGCAGGTATCACGTGCAGGATGTTCCTCCTTGAGCCCCGCAGGAGCAGAGGGCCTCCCCAGGAGAGTTCATGTGCAGGACTATACTCGGGTAAAGTCTACTTGGTCCCGGGCACGAGTCTCCCATTGCCCGGGCACTTGTCAACCCTCACCACGAACACTGCCAATGTGTCGGTCAGTCAGTCACGTCATGAGTGTCATGTGTTGTGAACTTGGGGCTCGGATAGACCGTCTAGAGTGCTGTGTGTCACCGCGTGATTACGAGGCTCAGTTAGTTCAGTGACATGGTCTAGGAGATGAAAAGCATTATCATTGTGTTAGGTCTTATCAACGCTTGTGATCAGTAAAGAAAACTTTCGATATATATGTATCTTTTAATTTGATCTATTTTAACTATTATCTTATAAATTCTTTAAACTTTTTTTTGGCTGGCATGGAACAATCCGGAGAGTTTATTATGACTTAAATGGCCGAGTTTTATCATTATTCGCCTTGATTGTCTTTAAAAACCCAAATAAGAGTTTTTTTTACAAGTATCGCGGGCGGCCTCCAGCCTTGTGAACATTTGTATGGGCGTCTGACTGGT
>NC_051404.1:40893143-40893430 GCF_015228065.2 Penaeus monodon
ACCAGGCTGGCGGGGGGGGCGGACTCGCGGCCCGGGCTGCTCTTAGTGACGGCGGACCATGGGAGTGTGGCCAGGTCGGACCAGGTCTCGTTCAGCGTCTAAAAGGACGTCTTTTCCCTTATATATGGAACACATATATCTCTTATATGTTTTTTTTCTTTTCTCTCCTCCAACGCCCCCAGTTTAAAATGCAAATACCCCTGAAAGAGGGAATCCAAAGGGGGGGGGGGCGAGGGCACACTGCGCGGGGGCTCCTGTGCATGGACAGCGCCCTCGGGAAGCCCGGC
>NC_051404.1:40893448-40895707 GCF_015228065.2 Penaeus monodon
TCTGAGGGCGGCCCGACCTAGCTACACCACCTCGAGGAGCGGACACAACGGCCTACTCACCTGCCGCAGCTTTTGGTTATCGTCTTCCCGCTGGCGTAGGGTCTCCTTCACGCGGTCCAGCTCATTCTGGGTCTCCACCAGGCGCGCCCGCGTCTGTTCCAACTCTACTGACCCTTCCTCATCTATATTTTTATCACCTATAACAACATGCAACAGCGCCATCAATGTTTTGGGCAGAGGCGAGGCGCAACACCATCGACACTCAACAACGGCCACGCGCGCTACTACATCTGGGAGAGGGCACAGCCAGCGGGTGGGGGAGGGGTTCATTCTGCTTCGTCGCTCGGTTAAGGATACGGGGCAGACAAACAGGGGTTCTCCAAAGACTGGCATTTGTAACTACTAAATAGGGGATAATATAAAAGAGAGACGTTAATTGACTAGCATTACACATAATGTAGGCTCGTGGGAAACCCGCCGAACACTTATAAATGATTAATTCATAAAAAAAACCCATGTCGTCAGTGATTCCAGGGTTGAGGAAAATTCTTCCAGCCCGCTTTCTGTGCCCGCCCCCAAACTACTGTCTCAGTCCAACAACTCTTATGAAAGAGACCTGCAAATGTGATCGGAATGCTTGCCATATTTACTAAAGTTACTCCTCCAATAAAAAGCAATTTTCCTTTATTACATTCAGTGGGGAACTCGTACAAATGTCAGCAAAGCAAGGCATTCGCATCCTCCTGAATACCGCATTTACTCGGCGTCTGTGATGAAGAGTTGCTGGACGCTGACGTAATGCAGGCTGACGGAGGGACACAGCTGGTACCGGAGGGAGGCCGTGGCGGTGGATCAGAGGATGTGAGTCGTGGGAAGCAAGGAGAGACGTGGTCAACTCGCACGTCAGAAGGTGCTCACGTGACGTGTGTGAAGCTCACAACTCTAAACTGATTCCAATCAAATTGTAAGCGAGTATCAATCGCCCATAGTGTGTGTATATATATATGTACAGTACGTCCGACACTGGTATTGTTTGAGAAGTCAGAAGAATTGAGACAGAATGGGATGCTTGGAGATTCTCGAACAATAGCCAGTGTCGGTGGGCGGAATGTGAGAAAGAAATGACGACAAATTTAGAAGGCCAATGGACCACTTTTATTTTGTACAAAATGTGCAAAGCAAGACTGTTGTGGATGTACGATAGTTACTCTCTGCACCATCATTTCTGTGCATGCGGCGGCTTGGGTTTTATATCTTCGCGAGGGATCAACATCCCCCAACCACCGAGACGGCCATACTGTATCGGACATAATAATGATGGTAATGATGATAGTAAAAGTAAACATATAATAATAAATACAAGACCAGGGAAGCTGCACCTGTTTCTGAAATACTGCCTGCATCTGTTGCATCATCGCCCGCTCCTCCTCCTTGCCTGAAACACAGTCGGGGATTGGTCACCAAGTCACAATCGGCTGATGACGTCATAGCCTCAATTAACCTATGGCAACGTTCCGCTATCCGGTGACGTCATAATTTCAATAGCCTACGGGACGATGTGCCAGCAATGACGTCATAGCCTCAACGAACGGAGACAAAAAGCGACGAGGCAATCTCAGGGCGCTGCTGTTGCCAGATGCAGGTGACTATGTGAAAATAGGAAGAGTAAGCAGAAGGGAAGCAAGAGAGAGCTGACGCTGGCTCTTTAATCGCCAGCCGCGTGAGAGTGAAGAAGAGGGGGGGGGAGGGGGGAGGGACAAAAATCACTCAAGTGAAAATAAAGAGCCTTAGAATTAAACGTCATTGATTCACACAGCCTGTTGACATGAAATTTTCCTGATCATACATGGGAAAGATCGAAGACAAATCAATAGTGCCTTCATGGTATACATAATTATTAGTGTAATCATGATAATAATTGAGTAGCGAAGCTCTGCGCTACAGACCTACCTGGTTGGGGAACACAATGGAGGGGAATTTGAACAATATATAAAAAAGGAGACATTATCCATCTAAAACAAATATAAATAAAACATTTGACATATTTTAAAAATCTCTCTTGGATGCAGAAAATTTGAATGGGGGGAGGGAGAGGGGGTGGGGGGCCTCTGTACCTTGGATATGGTGTCGGAAATCTCCTAAACCAAAAATCCTCTATGGGTAACCAGACCTGTGATAGTGCAGGCAAATAATATAAGGAAAATCTTAAATCTAAATTGAGATGCCAGCATTATTATCAGTAAATAAAAAGTATATGAT
>NC_051404.1:40895996-40896935 GCF_015228065.2 Penaeus monodon
GTTTTACCAAAACATCACTAAGCATCTTAACTATAGATCTATCAACAATAATACACTTTGAGTAAGAATCTCAAAAGTGAACGAAAATGATTATATTCCTTAAAATAATAATTACTATTTTCCTATTTGCATCAAAACATTGCATTAATGAAGAAGGCCTAAAGACTAAATATATTACCACAAAATAATTTAATCAGGTCTTTCTATCAAAGAATAATAACTGAAAACCATCCAACTTTTAAAAAATAATAATCCCTAACACAATAACATGCACATAATAACTCAACAAACTATCACAATCCAAGTACATGAAATGGATTAAAACAATAAAAAGAGAAGAAAAAAAAATCCAACGTTGTATATACTCACAATCTACAGTGTACTTGAAGATGTGTGTAAATCAACACAAAGGCTAATTCTGCCAGATCGAGTCTAAATCAGAAAAGATGTAAGAAGCACACCATAAATTGACATTGAATCGAGTGTGTTTCAAGTTTATGTGTATTTATGCTAAGCCTACATGCCGTGTCCGTGTGTAAGTTGTGAGAGGTACAAGCCGCATTATTAAAATTACCTTACCGAAAACGTTCAGGTTGTATTAATATCGGTCTTACATAACGTTTCGTATTTCATTTTTAAAAAATCATATGTTTTTCGTATTTGTTATTAATGACTGGTGTTATATATCGATACCATAAATGGTGGCTAATTTTATGTAATAATGACACTTCCTGGTGGTATATATACACTGAAACAATATTTTATTGTATGCAATATCTTTTTGTATGCAATTTTGTGGATGTTTGTCCATAATATTGTGAACTATTGCGCATTACTTATTCACTGGATATAGTAGAGGTAAATATCAACGGTAAAACAGTATGTTTTTTTATATATGTGCATCCTCCATAAAACATAGGAGAAATTATTTTTTCGTTT
>NC_051404.1:40896975-40897063 GCF_015228065.2 Penaeus monodon
GTACGGATGTATGTACCCGCGTGTACGTGTATATGCACAAATACCTGTGCCGAAATGAAACGCAGCATTAAATCATTGGACAAGCAGC
>NC_051404.1:40897093-40897563 GCF_015228065.2 Penaeus monodon
CGCAAGACTGAATCAGAGGACAAACAGCATTTAGGCGTGTGTGTATTACGCAACCGTGTTGTACACGCGTGTGCACGCAAGGCTAAATCATAGGCCAAACAGAATATGGGCATGTGTGGATACTTATCCGTGTTGTTGTATGCACGTGAACGCAAGACTAAAAATCATAGGCCAGACAGCATATGGGAGTGTGTGTATGTACGTATCCGTGTTGTATACGCATGTGTACGCAAGACTAAAAATCATAGGACAACCAGCACACAGAGGGAGCGTGCGACCTCTAGAGCGCCTTACCTATGCCTTTTTGCTGTAACATCTCCAAGAGCTTTTTTATACTCTCGTCTCTCGCAGATAAAGTCTGCTTTTGGGTCTCTATTCTCAGCTCCAGTTCCTGAAAATATGAAAATGATTAGCATATTCGATTTGTTCTGAGGGGGGGAGGGGGAATAAGAAAGGGGGGGATGAGATCT
>NC_051404.1:40898044-40898979 GCF_015228065.2 Penaeus monodon
ATTGTGGAAGAAAAAAAAAATACATAGAAATATTTTTTCTACCTGTAAGACAGCTTAGGTTTTTAGCAAAGCGAAAATTCTACAGAAACACTGCAATCAGTTCCTGTAACCCAACTCTTTGAGGATATAATCTACAAAAAATACATTGACATGTATATATAAATATCTCGATCCACAAAATGTAAATAAAACGAAAAAAATATTCAACTTAACCATTTATCTCAAAATGTTTATTGGAAAAAAAATGGAAACTTGACATTCATGAACTAACTTGTGCGTTCATTAATTCTAGCAAAAACATACTATGCTGTTCCTAACTAAAGCCTAAGAAATAACAGCAGAAACTAAAGTAAAATCTAATAAAATACATATTAATTTTCTTTTCTCGAGGCAATCTGGATCGAAAGGTCAGCATTCCTAAAATGATAATGAGATCATTAACACGATATTCCTGGATAGATATAAAACATCAGCACAAAAATAGATTTATTTATCTCACCTTTCAGTAAACTCTATTTGAGTAATATTCTTTTTTAAAATCTTCAAACGCATGTATACGCCACCACAAGATTAAGTACAATATAGCACTGAGCTGCCCATTCCGTTTTTTATATATATACACAATCCTAGTTTTATCATAAATTAAGCTGACTTTTTTGGAGAAATATCATTATAAAAACAATAAACAAAACATACCTGAATCTGATCTTAAAGGTTAAATCACAGACGAACAGTACAGAAGAGAAATTAACCATAATGCAAGGCCTGTGATATGTGCAACTGCATGCTTTCTTAATAAATTTATGCAAATGGAATTACGGGCTTGTGCGATTCCGCTAAACCGACTCTCATACCATTTTCTTTAACTAAGGCATACGTGAAAGGGGACAAAAACAGAGAACATGTCTACTCCTGTTGCTATGCGTAATTCGGTC
>NC_051404.1:40899154-40899447 GCF_015228065.2 Penaeus monodon
CACTAGCTACGAATCAACCAAAAACCTATGACACAAATAACTTCTACGCCGAAATAAATAAACAAAATACCTACTGCGGCAACTAACGTCGTAATTTCATAATTTTTCCTTCCGTTTTTCGTGCGCGCGGGATGAAGCATATGTATACGCGTGCGTTCAAGCGGCTTATCTACACTGGGAGATAGTTTATGTGCTTGCAATCGTTCGAAAGATCGGCCTTTCTGGCAGCTGGGTTGAATCCCGTGCTGCCCTTCGGTTGTTGGCTCATATATAGTACAGCGGCATACTTTTAA
>NC_051404.1:40899562-40899870 GCF_015228065.2 Penaeus monodon
ACGTGTGCGGTGTGAATGTATGCGCGTGCGTGTATGCGTGTGCTTGCACTGCGTTTACGTGGCTGTGCCGTGTTTATACTGTATTCATGTAAGCTTCTGTGCGAAACAATAGAGTACTACTCTTGTTTTCAATAACTTATAGTAAAAAAGAGAAAAAAGAATAAAATGAAAAGGAGCTGTCAATCATTTCTCTTGTCACAAGCACTCCGGGGACAGCGACTCCCCAGACCCGCTTAAGAGGGATGTTCCTTTTGCATTAAATTCCCAGCTGCTTTGATCAAGACACTAGTCAGCGGACAGTGAGCTCT
>NC_051404.1:40900293-40902113 GCF_015228065.2 Penaeus monodon
AGACTAACTGTTCGAGCATACTCTAGCAAGTGTAAATTACAGTCTGATTACATCCCTTGAGACAAATCAGTAAGATTTTATGAGGGAAGTTTAAAAGAAAAACCTGCAAGTTTGACTGGGAAGGTACAATGACAAACATACAATTAGTATAATTATTCTAACAAATCGTTTTTACACCATCTACACCTCTACCAAGGCAACTGTTCCGCATCTGCTTGATACTGAGATTGCTTGAATGTCTCCTTCAACGATCAAAACATCTCGTGGCCAATCACTGTAATATCACTCCCTTCGCAAGCAGTCTAGAAACCTGGCGTCCAGTGATCAGTCAGCTGAGTCGAGGTACAGCGAGAAATCTTCAGCTGATTTCTATGTCTCCTTTCTCCTTTCTATGAGGGTGGGCACTGTGGCGGCCCCTCCTTTGTACCACGAGGGAATCGCGGAGGGCTTGTTTGCGACGACGAGCGAGTCCTTTGCTCATTTTCTCTCGGAGGATGCACTCCTGTAAGGGCGAAGACTTGAGGTCGGTAGACAAGTCGCCCTTGGGGTATCTTGGTCCTTAAGAATCACGTCTTCCGGGACAAAGGGGACTCCAGCCCCTTAGAATCACAGGGGGTGTTACTGATGATGCATTTTATGGCTTGGCTTGAGGGTGTAGACTTTGCCACTGACAATTAAGTGGAGCAGTCTCTTGTTAATTTTTAAATCTAATAATTCAATGCGCAATGAAGTTCTTAAAAATCTCATATCTGAAAAATATGACAAAAATTATGCAACAAGACCGAAGGAAGAATCTTAAATTGATATCCTTTGGATCCCTAAAGACTCCGTAGTTTCTACTATTTCCAGAACTCTGAAGTCACGGGTCCTCATCTTGCTGGATTTACAGCCAACAGGGGACAGCTTAGAGCATAATTTGAGATTCCGCAGTCGCGCTCTTGTAACCACATCCTTCTGCTGAGAGATGGATCCTAGTGGCGGAAACATAAGCAGGAGTTTTGAAAAATTCTGACCAACAACTAATTCAGCCGATGATCTCTACGATCTTTCAGATGAAGAGAATGAAGCTAGACGCCTCTAATGTGTCTAAGAAGGTACACAGAACTCCGTTTTAAAAACATTGGGATTTACAGATATGCATACATGGTCTGCAAAATGGCAAAGACTTGTACATTTAGGTTTCATTAACTGAACAGTGGAGCCTAACTATATGAGAACTAAATTCAGGTCTGCAGCCGAACAGTTCTCAGTAACAAGTCACTAAACGAAAACAGATTATCAATGATATTCTCCAAAGATAATACAGAGGTGCTTATCGCAACGGTATTGGGACTTCAGTGCGATAGTGTGTTCAGCCCCATAAGTAAAGCATTTCCTTTGAAATACAGGCGAGAACCAAACCTTCAGAGAAAGGCTAAGGATGCAGAGGGCATGAAAGACTCGCATCACAGAAAGCCTGGAGAATCGGAGAGGCGCTGTTGAGACGTCTACCTCTGAATGACGGCAGCTTGGAGACGCTCATCAGATCCTGTGTAGGCTGCCGTTTGATTCTATGGTGTAGACGAGGTAATGCCTGCACAACTCCTACTATGCATTTTTTTCAGCGGAAGAAAATCATTTCCATCGCTGCAAATCCCTTGAGTATGTCAATAGTTTCTGCAGGTTTCCAGAAGTGGCTTTTCATGAATGCTGTACAAGTGTCTACGCTTTGCTGTCAGAAGATGTCGTTTTGATGAGTTCTTTAGAAAGCTAACTTAAATATTCTCGTATTCCTTAAAATTACGTACACACACACACAGAGCGAGAAGCATAGAAACATG
>NC_051404.1:40902231-40903413 GCF_015228065.2 Penaeus monodon
ACTTCCAACACACTCTCGCGATACTTGCACATAAATCTTAAGCTTCTACTTTGCATGTCATCACCATAAAAGGAGCCGGCATTACGATCCCGCAGGTATACAAACCCAGGGTCGTTGTGTAAGACCTAAGTAGCATCCAAAAAAATATTATTCATGATCTCATTCTCTCTACTCTTTGTCCACGTTTTTGAGTATCATATTCATCACTGGTAGCTTTATTTACATATTTTCGCTCCAAAATTCTAACAAATCTTAAAGTGATATTTGAAATAATTACAAACGTGTAACAAAGTACTAGTTTACCCTTAAGAATATTTATCATATTATTTATTCGCTCGCTTTTTTAAATAAGAAGCCAACAGGTCTTATCCACTAATGTTCCTATTTGGATAATATATTGAACGGCCAAATTCTTCAACCCTGGACGGCGTTCGTGATATCGTCAGCTGATTTTCAGTTCTTAATTTTATAGTCTTCCAGGTTCTGTTTCATAATTGCCGACTCTCGGATCCGGCTTTTCCGTCTGCCGACTCTCGGATCCCGCTTTTCCGTCTGCCGACTCTCAGATCCGGCTTTTCCGTCTGCCGACTCTCGGATCCCGCTTTTCCGTCTGCCGACTCTCAGATCCCACTTTTCCGTCTGCCGACTCTCAGATCCCGCTTTTCCGTCTGCCGACTCTCAGATCCCGCTTTTCCGTCTGCCGACTCTCAGATCCGGCTTTGCATTTGGTCGACTCTTGAATCCGACTCTTTTGTTAACTCTCAGATCTGGCTTTGGATTTGGTCCGACTCTTGGATCCGGCCTCTGATTCCGTCAACTCTCAAATCTGACTACTGTTGGTCGCCGCCTCATACCTACATTCTTGATTCATCTTTCTCCTTATCCTCAAGCGATTCACTTTCCGAGGAGAAGGCTACGTCGCGCGATTTGCGTCTGTCGGCGATCCTTTTCCCTTCCTTCCGACGCCCTGGGTTGAAGGCCCTCAACTCGCGAGTCTTTCCTCACGTGAGAAATACCGCAGGTGGTGTAGGCCTTCAGCATAGTCTCGGGGACATTAATTCTGCTTTTTTTCCTCTTCAAGTTTAGAAACGATTTGTAGTGTTGTGAAGGAAGGGGAGATTTTGTTTATATGTGTATTTTGTTTATGATCTTATAGAGCACAGTGTAAAATGTCTTCGTGGT
>NC_051404.1:40903790-40904191 GCF_015228065.2 Penaeus monodon
CTTGCCTGGACTCCCTTGCCTTGCGCACCACGAGGGAAGACAGTAATCACGGTGCAGGTGCTGGAGCCCGAGTTTACGACCTGCTAAATTACCTCCTCCCGTTGTCACATAGACCTCTACTCAGCAAATATTTGCCAGCAACGGAGTCTTCGCTGGAAGGTGTAAATTCGTTCCTTGCATGGATGTGTTTCGCATTCCGTGTTACAATGCAGTTCAGGGCATTTTGTCGTTAGTTGGGCACAAAATCTACCACTCCCATCTACCTCTACAAGGTCGTTAGGTCTACCAATAAGCAAGACTACATTTATCATACTTCATAAACAGCTCTCTCTCTATCCCATTTGGACAGGGGCTGAGGAAGCAACAGGAGCTGAGCAACCCTCTCGAGCAACCTAAAGATT
>NC_051404.1:40904267-40904787 GCF_015228065.2 Penaeus monodon
CTAACCTCATCCCCCATTAAGGAGAACTTTTATTTTCTTCTTTCTATTTAGATTTGATTTCTTTCTGTCTATGTCTGTGTTGCCATACCTTTGTTGTCTCCCTGAGTATGGCGACTTCTCGAGATAACTGCTCGTTTTCCGTGAGCAAGCTGTCGCGCGTCCCTTGCTGTCCCTGGATCTCCCTGGCGCAGCGACGCTCCGTTTTCTATAATGACCCGCAGAGATTTTTGTTTCTTTTGACTTCGTTTTGAAATTGCTAATGGCTGGTGAATTTGAGGGTTATCAGCTGATTTATTATGTACAGTTCAACTTATTTCCTCGATAACAGACTTGGAGCGGAACTTACTTGTTATAATATATTGTTTAATGCTAGGACACCTTTTTTTTTTACACTTTTCCACACGCGTTTAGATTACAGACCTACTTGAGCCACTAGTTTATAAAATCCTATACTTCGGAATTGGTTTAGTCTTTTTCTCTATACTTGTAGTTACTTAATTCTATCTATCTTACCATCTAT
>NC_051404.1:40905270-40905522 GCF_015228065.2 Penaeus monodon
TTTCTAACGGACAAGCACATCAGTTTCCGGTGGACACGGTGATGCTTCCGTCAAGAAGTGTAAAAATGCCAAGACGGAGTTTAATTTCAACTTTTAATCGTTTAAGCTTCTTATACTTACGGCTTCCGGCCATTTTTACTGCAGATGTTTTGCCTATTTCAACTCTCAAAATTTTAGCTCAGTTATCCGATGCACGGCAGAAGTGCTGACTGATTTAAAAATATACAAAAGATGATATTGGATACAGGGTGA
>NC_051404.1:40906045-40906265 GCF_015228065.2 Penaeus monodon
GATAAATCCATCATCTCGTGTTACTGTCAACTACAATATCAACAAGAGATATAGCGCCACTATTTGATCGCACATACGGGGTTGTCTGTATACTTCCCTAATGGTCTAAATAAAACGAATTAGATAAAAATAAACATAGTTTCACAGCCTTACTTCTATATTCAACATAATGGAAATGGAGATCGCCTGGTCAAAGAAATACTAAATACTTATGATTTCT
>NC_051404.1:40906314-40906434 GCF_015228065.2 Penaeus monodon
ATTTTTTTCGATCTTTTTCTGTTGTAAATATGTTGAAAAATGAGACTTAACTTACAAGACTACCTAAGTTATTGACACTTCGAATTTAATTTCCACCTGTATTTGCAAAGCACTTACTGG
>NC_051404.1:40908802-40909442 GCF_015228065.2 Penaeus monodon
TCAACAGACGTCTTTATTAAACGCTTAATTACCCCCAACAGCGACTTCATTAAATATGAGGATCTAAAAATCCAATTGCCGTTTCTGGGCGTGTATCATCTGCCGATGTTCCCGCCTGCATTTCCCTGTGGGTCTTGGCCATAATCGATTCATTATTTTCTCCTCCTTTCGTTTCTCTCCTGAGCTACTGGGGATTTCTTCTTGCCAATTTAATTCCCAATCTAATTTAATATTTTTGTTTTCCCTGTTCTGTTTCCTAGTTTACTGTTTATTGAATATTTCTTGTCTTGTTGACCAATCTGCTGAATATTTTTTCCCAGGTTATTGAATATCGTTTTCACCTGTTCAGTCTAGCAATCTCTGAATATAATTTCCATGTTTTGTTTCCAAATATAATGGATATATCTTCCTGTTTTCTCTCCTAACTTTTCTTTCGTATTTCGGGCATTGTGTATTGTTTACCCCAAACCCTCGGATTATGCTGGTCTCTTATTATATTTGGAGCTGATTTTTTCCCCAGAAAATGAAATCTTCCCGATCGATACAGCTCTCGAAATCTAACTTCCTCTTCAGTATCCTTCAAATCCTGAAAGCAGATCCTGGAAAGATCCTTTAAGCTAGACCAATAAACCTTGTCACT
>NC_051404.1:40909485-40910191 GCF_015228065.2 Penaeus monodon
GGATGAAAACGAAAACTCTTTATTCATTACCGCTAATTCGATCGCCTAAATTACTTAATATGCAGAAATCGGAGTTCCATAAGTGGCACTGAAGTGAGTCTCGGGAATAATCAAGTGAACATTGTAAAACGGAGAGGATCGTTATCCTCTCCTTAGCCTCGTGGAGAGAGTGGTATCAGATCCTGTTCACTCTGCATCTGTTAATGGCATACTTGTCCCTCATTTCAACTTAATCTGTTGGGTAATTACCTATACGAAGCACCCTCTCTTTCTTCTCTTCTACACCCCTTCTCTCCTCCCTTAACCACTCTACCTACAACCCACCCTCTCCGCCAAGACGCCATTACAACCACACATTCAAATCCGAATCACAACGAACCAGCCCGACGAATCACGTTTCGCCAACTCTGCTTCGAACACAATGAAACTAACCCGAATCACTACGAACTAACCCGACGAATCAAAAGGCTTCGAACAGAGGTCAAGTAAATACACCCGTTATTCCAGCCCGTCACGAACTCCTCTTGGAAAGCAAGTCGGACGGAATCACTCCTGAATGGTCGACGATCAAGAGGAAATGAGCTCGAAAACAAGGAAATGAAGCCTCGAACACTCTTCATACCTGTGCGATTTACGATATTGTTGCACATTAAAACAATCGATGGCGCTTTAGATAAAAATGAATTATAAAATGAAGTATTCACAG
>NC_051404.1:40910331-40910419 GCF_015228065.2 Penaeus monodon
CACACACTTTATTTTACTTTATTTTTTCATCTTGGCGCTTGGAAATTCCATGCAAAAATCACATGGTGCGTGGTAACACACTCTACCC
>NC_051404.1:40910494-40910756 GCF_015228065.2 Penaeus monodon
AGTTTCTATGGCAGAGAAATCACCAGTTATGATCACCAGTCGTACTTGGTTGGCTATATTTCTGGTCAACTTAGAAAATACATACAAACTAAATATCATAAATGGTACATAACTGTATAAACTGAATATACTTTGCTCATAATGCATAATGTATAACGAACCACTAACCTACAGATGTAATATCTCTCTATTCATATTAATACCTATCTGACCAATCACACCTACATGAACACATAAACAAGATATACTGACTAATATACGA
>NC_051404.1:40911197-40911701 GCF_015228065.2 Penaeus monodon
CCAATAAAATTAGCAGTGACAAAAGAGCACCCGCAGAGGCCGACACGCACCTTGATGGTCTCCCTCAAGATGGCGACCTCGCGGTTGAGGTGGTCGTTCTCCGTCATGATGTTGTCCATCTGCGACTGCACCTCCAAACTGGGCCCTCGCGTCTTCTGGTGGCGGAGCTCCTCCTCCAGCTGCCTCACCAACATGGCTTGTTTCTGCAAAGAGAAGGGGTCCTCCTTAAGAGTCTCCTTCGGTCACCGCCTTTGTCGGGCCTGGGTGCGGCTGCCTGTTCTCTCTGACCTTATGACTAGTGCTTTACTCGATTACTTGTGCCGTGCTGGGACGGTTGAGAATGCAGCTGTGGGATGGATTTGGCCAAGACAATGCTGGAAGGCAAAGCACAGCTGATTTGCTCGGGTGCACGCAACACAGACGCGCTTCGAACCTCGGATCAACTCCTTCACACTTGAAGTTTTAAGCCGAAGAAGCAAAGGAAAATGGCACCGGTGGATGCTA
>NC_051404.1:40911842-40912039 GCF_015228065.2 Penaeus monodon
TCTTTTAAAAATTTTACTGCCGTGCTTTACGCTGGAGGCGACGACAGAGGAAATCCCACGGATCAACTGTGCCTACTTCCAGCGTGAGAACTTTGGTAATTTCGAGATCTAGTCGTTTAAAAAATCCCAGTGTTTGGAAGTCCTCTCTACTAGTCTATCGGTTTTTCTCTTTAGTTATGGGTGAAAAAACCGTTCGT
>NC_051404.1:40912932-40914027 GCF_015228065.2 Penaeus monodon
GTAGGCCTCTGCCCGATTTGCCACACCACCTCAAAGTTGGGGCCCCGAATCTTGTGCTGCCGCAGCTCCTCCTCGAGTTGCCAAACCAACATCGCTTGTTTCTGTGGAAGATGGAAAAAAGAAGCCATTAGTTAGAAAACTAATGCTCGAGCGGGCGCAATGCATGTGAGGTGGAGTGTGTAGGTAGAGTGTAGATTCAACTGCGAATACGTTCATTTCGCGTCGTGTCAATCGGGTTTCCATCTCCGTTGCGTGTTGTGTGGCAACGTTAACATAATTGTTTTCTTGATGTTGGGTTTAAGTTCCTTAATGGAAATAATATCTCAAGCAGGAGTGCTTTTATATGTCGAGAAAGCAATTAAAGTGGTCTCAAACGAGGATACTAAAAATATGTTTTTAACGAGAGTGAAAATAGCCAGAGAAAGGTCATTTCGCTAAAATAAATGATCAGATAATAACAAACGAAATGTTATTCCGAATAACTAGTACTGAAGACATCGATTTCAATAAATCAAAAGTAAATGTAAAATAACAGTATTCCTATTTTCACTCCATCTGACTGAATTTAACTGATAAAATGCAAATGCGACATTTTTACAGCACTGTGTTCCAACTCTTAAACTTTGTTTTTACCTTTTTCGAAAATGAATGTTAATTTGCATCTAATCTCGTTTTTTCTTACCGAAAAGAGAACGCTTTTGGAATGTAGAAAAAAAATACATATTCTTCGAGATCCTTCGTCAGTGGCAAACAACTTTAAAATGAAAGTATTCACCGTTAAATCTTTACTACCTACAACTCAACAACATCTGCAACAGGTGTGGCTCCAGTGGGTGTGTAATATATTCTGTCAAGGGCGTAAAAAGGACTATGTTCTTTCTTCAATAAGCAGGGAAATACGCGATGTTCCCATTCACACAAAGCAGACAAGTGTGAGTGTGTCCTCTATCAGATGGGCAGACAAGTGACAGCTGCATTTCATTCACACATGCAGGCAGGAACAGCTGTTTCATACACGCAGACAGAGAGTGACAGCATTTTTTCTCATTCTGGCTAGGAACGAACGATTGTGTTTCCAGCGCACAGGCAGGTGTC
>NC_051404.1:40914128-40914239 GCF_015228065.2 Penaeus monodon
ATGAGCGAACGTCTCATTGGTAAAGGGATCACTCTAGATACAAGTGTTTACATTCTCAGAGGAAAGGATAGATAATCAAGAAAAAAAATCAACAACATTAGTTGGCGTTTC
>NC_051404.1:40914260-40914925 GCF_015228065.2 Penaeus monodon
TGGATACGAAATGCAAAAAAACAGAGCATGGACAGAATCACTGAAGGAAAAATGTAAAGAGACAGATAAATGGAAATTCAGACAGATACAGACAGAGAACCGTAGCATGCATAAAACTCATACTGTCTAGATTTTGTTTGGTGTAATCTGGACACATTCGGAAACTCACGGAACACCATCCTGTGTACAAAGTGTAACATACAAGAGGCAAGTACTCTATCAAAGGTAAGTTAACTACAGAGTGTCTCGTAAACTCGACTACAATTAGGTGTAGCATCAATCGATATCATTACACTACGGAATTCTTACATAACTACGATGATAATAGATAAATTCGAATAATCATAATAACATACAATACCAATATATAAGAATACAAAATATATCAGACACAAAAGACAACAACTGTATACTTACACCCTCTTGCATAAATCACGGCATTACACAGTATATATACACACATGAGTTAGGCCTATGCCAGAAACGGGTTATGTACATTAATAGGGCCTAATTCCAGTGGCATGGTGAGTGATGGAGTGTTACCATGGTATCACCACAACCCAGCGTAAGGAAGCTAAAAAAAGGGCATACTTTTTTTTTGTCCACAATCAAGAAAATTCGTGGCTTGTTGATCACGGCCGTACGTGTGGATGCGGGAGTTATTA
>NC_051404.1:40915851-40916130 GCF_015228065.2 Penaeus monodon
TCACATCAACTCTTCCTCTCCCTCATCACTCCTTGAAGACTTTGCATTTCATTTCTCATGCCTGTTCCAGACGCCATGCCTCTCCTGCAGTCTTCTTTTTTTAAGATATTCATGTCGGCTGATAATTAACTTGATTAGTGCTTTCAACTATCTCGACAAATTTGACTTCGCGGAACTCAGTCACATCTCGCCTGCGCTCGGTTCTCCCGTGTGAGGAAACAAACTCGGGTCGCAAAAAACACTTTCCTGGATTTGTTGTAATATTATCATAGTAGTAAT
>NC_051404.1:40916228-40916564 GCF_015228065.2 Penaeus monodon
TAGACAGACAGATAGTTCACGCTATGGTCCCATCACCACGCTACGTTTACCGCCCTCATTATCCCTCATCAAATGCCGGTAAATAATTCTCATTATCGAGTATCGTGAAATGGATAAACTCCGCTATCAGATGACGTTTGATCCTTATCATCTCCCATCACCTGATCAACCTCAGTTATTCCTTCTTTCAAAAGGATTCATCGATTTTATATCTCATATGGCTTTTCATTTTCTTCGTGATATCCTATAATGTGATCCGTTTAAGATATCTTAAAAATGACTATTGCAATTTCGGGGAAATCGTCAATGTCACATACATGTACTTGTGCGTGCGTA
>NC_051404.1:40916703-40917134 GCF_015228065.2 Penaeus monodon
TATAATCACTATCATCATGTATACATTTTATGAAAAAAACCTTGATCATGATCAGTCTACAATAATCCTCCTCCTCATCATTAATTCCTCGTGTTTTGCGTCATAACATTATTATCTTTTCCTTTTTTGCAAGTTTCCTTTGTCATTACCCTTCCATATTTCTCTTCATAAAGCAAATTAATAATAACAAAAACGATATTTTCTCTCCAATCTTTACATCTCTTAACAAACTTCATGGACAAAGGCCTACCAACTTTTGCATTAAACATCAAAGCAAGAGTAAGTTTAGTTGCAAACACGTCAAAGTTTTGCATAAAACGTCTACTTTGACCTACATTGTTTTCTTTTGTTCTAATAACGTAACTTAAACACAAGTGCATACTTACAACAAACATGCTTTCACAAACATACAAGCAAACACACGCACACAG
>NC_051404.1:40918397-40918554 GCF_015228065.2 Penaeus monodon
AGAATAAAAGGGATTTAACAAGTAGGGTCATGATAAAGTTAAATAATAGCACAATATCAATAATAATATCAAACAATTATACAGTTAAATCGTTAGTGTTGTTCTTACTAAAGTAAACGATACTTAAAACGACAATAATGGAAATCTCAATAACAAA
>NC_051404.1:40918837-40919174 GCF_015228065.2 Penaeus monodon
ATCCTCAACCATACCATCTGTGCGAGGCCCTTCTGTCTCTGAGCCGTCGCCGCCTGTCGCGCTGTCCTCGGGCCCAGTTCTCGCCCTGATCGACGCGCCGAGAAGAGATCAGAGCCACAGCAGCCCACGATACAAGGCTAATGCAACAATGTTGTGTGAAGTGCACTGGTGTTGCATATCATTATCTCCACGCCGGCTCATCGTAGCGACAATGAGTGACCGTAATGAGGCTCTCGGGACACCTGCTCATAATAGCCGCTTACACTCGAACGCCAGGCGGGCTCGCTGTCTCCGAACACATGCACGGCGGCTTCGTTAGTATGGAAGGCTGTTTTGG
>NC_051404.1:40919371-40919778 GCF_015228065.2 Penaeus monodon
CGGCCCCGGCACGCTGCTTTCCCCGCAATGACCCAGCCTCCATCACCCTACTTGGAACTCCTGTCAAAAACTTGGTGCCGCGTCAGCGTTTCTCGCACGTTCTCCCAGCGACATCGGCCGAACGCAGCTGCGATCTCGCCCCAAAGTTTATTTTCTGCTGCGCTGTCCTCCGACTCTTCGCCTCCTGACATCGATTTCATTGATTTGTTTAGATATGGGGGTACGAATCAAGAGAAGGGATAATAACAGAAACTGGGTTTCGTTTTGGATAAACGTCGCATTGGATTTAACATTTCATTCCGCATTATCACGTTTACCATGAATAAGATTACTATCTCCAGCTGGATCTTCCTTTTATCTCATACATGGGTAAAGAAAGATATAGAAACACAAACACACGCATAAAG
>NC_051404.1:40920062-40920533 GCF_015228065.2 Penaeus monodon
CAGAAAAAGACAGGAAAAGAGAAGAAATACAAATTATTGACAAATGCCCACATCATCGACGAACCCGTGTGGGCAAGATCGGGACCAAGGATCGAGACCGACCTATCATAGCCCTGTTTTCCCGCCTGAAGGACCTACGGCACTGGGTCGGAGATCTCGCGACGGCAACACTAACCAGTATTCCGCTGTTGCCATACGCGGTGATCACCATTCCTCGGTGAGTCTGGCGCTGTAATTATACTGGTGAATGTCGGTGTTATGAATATGCCGGTAATTAGAATGTGAGCGTAAAAGACGCGTGCCATGAAAAAGACATGACAAAGGACTCTCAGTTCATTTTGATTTTCCACTCAATTATTTAAATAATGATAAAAAATGGACGGCTTTACAGGGTTAGAATAATGCTTCGAGTGCAGAAGGGTGCTGGATGTAGAAACGAATGAGAAAGTAGATATGTTAGAGGGGAAAGGC
>NC_051404.1:40920623-40920837 GCF_015228065.2 Penaeus monodon
CACATAACCGGATAAACGGAGGTAACAGAGACGAGATGGGGGAGGGAGAGGGATGGAGGGGGGGTGGAGGGGGGTCCTTCAATCACGGAGCACAAAAGGCATATTTTTATTTTCACTAATTAATACTCAGTTCTTCTTACAAAAGGACTGCCTTTTGTGATAATAATAGTGGCCTTTTTTAGCGCCAGGTGTGAAGAACAAAAAAGAAAGACAA
>NC_051404.1:40921052-40921193 GCF_015228065.2 Penaeus monodon
AAAAAAAGACGGGGAGGAAAAATCCGTGTCCTGTTTCAAGTCTTATTCGCTTTCCGGCGCAAGAGACAAAGGCCCCCGAGAGATAAAGAAAGAAATAGCTTAAGCAGAAGAAAACACTTCGCTAATGACATCAAGATCCAG
>NC_051404.1:40921319-40921545 GCF_015228065.2 Penaeus monodon
TTACTGCTCAGATCCTCGATGCTTTTAGATAAATGAATTCCAGGTTTTGAGTGTCTGTGACATCTGTTACCCGACTTCCAATTCCTCGAATCTTGTTAACCTTCGATTCGATGTTAAAAGTCTACGGTCAGCGATTCGCGTTTCACTACCTTGAATTGAAAATATTCTTTTTTTCCCCTGGGTTTATATGTATAATGGTGAAAGAGAGAAGAAAAAACCTATATGC
>NC_051404.1:40921771-40921876 GCF_015228065.2 Penaeus monodon
TACAGCGTCAAGAACCTCTCAACCTCTTTGCCTTGCGCCTGTTCAAGGAGCATAAAACGGACGTGGTTTGAGGAGAGGGGAAATACGGGCAAAAGAGGAAACCAT
>NC_051404.1:40921912-40922260 GCF_015228065.2 Penaeus monodon
TCCTCCACTGAATAAAGGAATGTACTGAATAAACCGAATCACTTCGAATCTGCGTCACTTCTTATTCGCTTCATGTCACGTAACGTCTAAACCATGCCTAACAAGTGCAGCGATAAATCCTCCCTTCAAAATTTCTATCGTCATTTCTAAATTAATTGCTATTTTTCAGTTTGTTTGCCTTAGACGGTGAGATCATAGCTCCATCTGCACGATCGATGAGCTAAATTAAGTCACCTTCATGAATATCAATGGCTTTCAAACTGCCCTTTCGTGTCTTTGATGTTGAAGAAGTGAAGGGAATTTTCCGAATACTGAAGGAGGAGAAAAAATGGCTTCGGGAGAGGTATA
>NC_051404.1:40922633-40923720 GCF_015228065.2 Penaeus monodon
TCCCCTCCCCACGTAGACCTAATCTCCTAACAACCTGCGCAAACCCCGCGAAGATTCCTCCTCTCCGTGTGTGTCGGAGTGCCAGCCTAAAGTTAGAAAAGTCGATTGGCACTCCTCAGTGGCTTGGAACTTGCGTGGGAAGGAGAGAGGGCAAGAGAGAGGGAAAGCTTGGGTTGATGGGAGGGTGAGAGGAGCAAGAGAAGAGAGAAAGGTTGAAAGAAGGAGGGAAGGAGGAGGAGAAGAGAGAAAGGTTGAAAGAAGGAGGGAAGGAGGAGGAGAAGGGGAAAAGAAGAGAATAAGGTTGAAAGAAGGAGGGAAGGAGGAGGAGAAAAGAGGAGAAGAGAGAAAGGTTGAAAGGAGGAAGAGAAGAGAGGAGGGTTGAATGGAGGGAAGGAGGAGAAGGGAAAGAGAAGAGAGAAAGGGGAGCGAGAGGAATTAGGAAGAATAGGGTGAAGGAGGGAGGGGAAGAGGGAGTAGAATTTGAAAAAATGAAAGAAGAGGGAGAAGGTGACACAGGGAGGAGAGGGAGGTGGAAGAAGGTGACAGAGAAAAGAAGAGGGAGACGATAAAAGAGGTGGAAAGAGAATAAGAAGGTTACGGGGTGAGGGAGAAGAGGGAGGAGAGGATGACAGAGAGGAGGGGAAAGGGAGAAGAAGCTGGAAAAGTGAGGAATAAGATAGTAAAAAAAGTGGAGGACGAGGGAAAAGAAGACAATAAGCGAAAGAAAAATAAAGGAAGGAAAGGGGTACAGAGTGAAACCAAAGGAAGAAAATAATGAAGGAAGACGAAACGCAAAAGGAAAAGAGAGAAAGTCAAACGACGAGGGGAAAAAGAGAGAGGGGGGCGGGAGACACGAACGTGCCACCAGAGTGCCAGGTAGAGAGTGCCGATGCAAGGCTTTTTCTTCCTGCATCGTCAAGAGCTTCAGCAATGGTTGCTTGAGCACTTGCCCCGGATGAAAGGAAGTGCAGGATGCAAGTGGAATAAGGGCATAAACTTGACGTAGCACCGACACCGTGGGTCGAGGCATATGGAGACCTAACGATACGAAAAGGTGTATTAGAATTTGGTAGTGAAGGGGGATAAT
>NC_051404.1:40924012-40924474 GCF_015228065.2 Penaeus monodon
AATCAACCAAAACTGCTGCTGTACTCGAGTGCAAAATAATAGCTCCGTCCACCGCTATTTAATTAAAGCAGTGTGTATACAACAGGGCGCCAGGGTAGAATAGAAAGTAAGTTTTTAAAGAAATTCTCGACTTCAGCGCATGTATCTCGCCATCAGTTACAAAGTGCAGCAGCGGCGGTGGTTCCGAGAGACGCAAAATGAGCAAACCATTAGAAAAAAACAACAAAAAGACAGAAATCCAGTAAAACTTGAGGATAAAGTTTCTGAATGCAAAGCAACTGCCGCTGACGAAGAAGTAAAACGCCTGCCGATCCGTGTAATAAAGGAAGAAACAGGATAATAATAGTGTAAGATATTCACTTTGCTTGGCTGAAGCTTGTGTGAGTTTTCCGTGTCTTGTCGGAGAAAGAGGGGAAAAAAAGGGAAAACGTGAAAGAAATAAAGCTTTAAAACTTGCTTAGC
>NC_051404.1:40924506-40924695 GCF_015228065.2 Penaeus monodon
TCTTAAATACTTAACCATAATTCAATAGACCCAGTTCTAAAGATGCAGTCCAAACTGAAGCTATAAATGCAATGACGTCAGCGTGACGTCGCACAGCTGCCCCACTTAAAACAATAAACGAAAGCTAAAAATATAATGTACTAAATAAAGTGAACATGATTGTAACTTCTCCGAATAAATAAATCCTAC
>NC_051404.1:40924779-40925643 GCF_015228065.2 Penaeus monodon
TCTGCAAGTCAAAAAGCTTCACCAAGCGTAAGCCCAAAGCACATCGACCTTGAAGGAGGACTCGAAGCCAGCAAAGCCACATCTCAAGTGAGGACACCTTGCCGTGAGCACTTGATAAGCCCCTTTGTGATAGACGGTCATCCCGCAGATAAGCCCTAATCTCTTTCATAAACTTTGATCTTTCTGATAAACTTTGATCTCCCGACAAACTTGGATCGCGATAAGCTTTAATTTCGTCTTGATAAGGATGATAAAGTTTAATCCAGCCACTCATAAAGACTGATTTATCCTCGGCCTTGCATTCATTTCTCTGTGTGGTGAAAACTGCAACTCCTGACTTTATAAATTAACTCTGATGGCATTTCAAACATGATAATGAATTGGAGGAAAAGTGTATACATTATAATGAATATTGATCCCACGACAAACATTAATGAGCTTTCGAATATATCTGTCAAATTGAATCACGACATGAAATTAAAAAAATAAAAAGTACATCACACCTCGTAAAATCGAAAAATCAAAACCAATCGTTTATCAGTTTTGTTCAGTTTAGTTCAGTAGCTTCAAACATACCGTGTCTCATGCAATCACGACCAGACAACGACGGAATAATGGTCGCCGACAGCGTGGGTGTGGGGGCGGAGGACAGGGCTGGATCCAGTTCAGAACTACTCGATCAGTGAAATAGATCAGATATAATGGAATTGTGGTCCGCCGGTGAAAACCTCCTTTGGCGAAGCGTGTACTGTACGCACAAAAACAAACATGCATGTACGTACTTATACACATACAAACAAATGCGCACAGTATACATCCATATGTCTACTTTACGAATGTCGGATTTAGAGGAGAGGAGAAACA
>NC_051404.1:40925736-40926237 GCF_015228065.2 Penaeus monodon
AGAAGAAGAAAAACACTCAAGAGGGAAGATGACAATGACAAGGACCTCCTTGTGGAAACTACTACGAGTACAACACCGATATTCCGGCAACCGATAGTCCGGCACCTCTTTTCATTTGGACAAAATTACCTGCAGACACCAATGCTTTCGTACCAAGGACTTCTTCGACAGCAATATAATAGCTTTCGCCATTCTCATCTGAAGAGACAATAATCAGAATCCTCGGTTTTCTTCTGATCATCCATTAGCTCTTAAGAAAAAAAAAAAAAATGCGAAAGGCGGTTGGCATTAACAACAACCTGGAAAACTATAAAACGATAAATAAGCTTCAGATTCTTTAAAAGATCTGTTATTCCTTCACGGCTATCACCTCCTTCCCCTTATTCACTCATCCACTTCATCACAGCTATAATTCCACATCAAAAAATGAAAGTAAACACAAAAGATTTCTAACGCAGAGAGGAGTACGGCAAGAAAGAAAGGTGTTACGACAAGACAAAC
>NC_051404.1:40926352-40926581 GCF_015228065.2 Penaeus monodon
AAAGAGAACTGGGAGGGCGTGAATGGGAAAATGAATACGAGTCCAGAGCGAGACAAAAACCGCCACGGAAAGGGTGACGCTACTAACGCAAACACTGCTCGTAAAGATGAAACAATAGGTGGGGGTGGGGGGAAGGGTGGCAAGGCTGAAAGGCTGTAAAAGGAATATAAACATACATAAATGCACGCATGTACACGCATGCATACAGAAATGCATACTCCTTTAAAAT
>NC_051404.1:40926686-40926873 GCF_015228065.2 Penaeus monodon
GCACGCACGCATGTCTCCCGCGACTCCCTTGGATCGATTTCCAATGTGGGAGAGGGGGGGGTAAGGGCCGTGTACCAGACCTTGCCACACCTTAAGGGCGGAGACTTGGGTAGGAGAGGCAGGAGTGGCAGGAGAGAGGGATATAAAATATATACTTATATTACCTCAAGTACGTGGGCGCGCGCGC
>NC_051404.1:40928136-40928268 GCF_015228065.2 Penaeus monodon
TACGGCCGTTTCTTTAGATTGGTCGGGGTACGTTCGACAGAAGGGAAATTGGGCGCTGTTACGTGCAAACGGCGAAGTCAAAACGAGGATCAAGATATGGTGTGTGGGGGCGTACTTGCATGGGGGGGGGGG
>NC_051404.1:40928636-40928914 GCF_015228065.2 Penaeus monodon
TTAAAGACGAGGGATAAATACAAGAGACAAAAAATCAACAGAGAATAAGCGAGAAGAAAAAACTGCCCACGACTGCAATTAAAAAGCAAGGCGGTTAACGCAGCGAAGGCCCACTTTAATTAGAATCTGACTCCGTGCGGCGACAGTAACTTATCCGCGGACTTGTTTCCTTTTTGCTCGTTTACTAAATGTAGTAATTCTAATTTGTTAACCGAAACGACTCTCAAAATTAAAATGAACAAAAGAAGTCGCCATCTAAACTAGCAATAATAGTACTA
>NC_051404.1:40929725-40929944 GCF_015228065.2 Penaeus monodon
CCTCTCTCTCTCTCTCTTCGTACACCTTCTCCCAACTCCCCTCAGCGTGGGTGGCGCTCAAGACGTCTCCCGGAACATCCCGAGACTGATACAGGCCGTGAGCTGTGGTTCTCTCCCTCTGTCTTCGCTCTCCTCGTTGGTCTAAGTATGGGGGGGGGGGGGAGGTAGGGAGGAAGATAAAAGAATAAGATAAAATTGGGGAAAGTTAAAGGATTGGAT
>NC_051404.1:40929977-40930320 GCF_015228065.2 Penaeus monodon
TGAAAGAAGGAAAAAGAAAAGGAATATTGGAATATAAAGAAGTAGAGAAAGGCATGGAAAATGATAAATAAAGACAAGTCTCAGGAATGGAGTACGAAGAAATATGGAGAGGAAAAAAGTCGAAAGATAAAAGAAAGATTTGAGGAAAACAAGAAGTAAAAATAAGATATAAAATAAGTTAAAGAACAGTAATACAAAGAAAGACAAGAAAAAAGTATAAAGATAAAATGAAAGACAAAAGAGAAGAGGGAAACAGAGAAGCCAGAAAAAATAATACATTGAAATTAAACCGAAAAATAAAACTTAACAAAACTATAAAAAAGAAGCTGAAACGCACACACAA
>NC_051404.1:40930358-40930611 GCF_015228065.2 Penaeus monodon
AACACAGGAATGGAAGCTGAAAAAAACAGAAAAAAACAAAAACAAAAAAGCAAAAAAAACATTTTTGATTAAAGCATTCTATAAATAGATAAATGAAAAGTTAACGATAATAAAAGTGGCAATTAAGAATTGGGCGAGGGTAGGGAGGAAAAAAGGGAAAAGGGGAGGGGACGGGGGGTGGATAATCAGAGGAAGAGGGATAACTGGGTAAGAGAGGGAAGAGTGGAGAAGAGACGTGTCGAAGAGGGTGGAG
>NC_051404.1:40930721-40930807 GCF_015228065.2 Penaeus monodon
AAGTCGAGAACGGATCTATACAATTCTGCCCCTTCTTCCCCCCTTTTTTACCCCCCCTATACCCAAAAAAAAGGAAAGGGGTGCTC
>NC_051404.1:40931032-40931298 GCF_015228065.2 Penaeus monodon
CCCCCCCCCCCATTTTTTCCAATTTTTTTATTCCCCTTCCCCCCGTCTTTCCCCCCTTTTTTTCCCCCCCTTTCGTTTAAAAAATTCTTTCCTTTTTTAAAAAGGGCCCTTTTTTCCCCTCTTTTTTTTCCCAAATTTTTTTGAATAAAAATTTCGTTCCTTCCCTCGTCTTTCCTAATTCCTTCCCTCCACCCCTTTTTCCCGTCATATCCCATTTCCCCTCCCCCCCCTTTTTTCCCCCCTCCTCCCCTCCCGAATTAAAATTT
>NC_051404.1:40931457-40931687 GCF_015228065.2 Penaeus monodon
GTTTCCCGGGGGCTCAATACGCCCGGAAAAATTGTTTATGGGGGTCGGGGAGGATTTTCCCCCTGTGAGGAGTGTTGGTTCACAGAAACCTTTATGTATTTTTGTTTTTTTCACACTCTGTTCCACTTCCCACTTTTTTATTACATTATGAAAAGAAAAAAAGGAAAAACGTGTGGGCACCCTTTGTCAAGGATTGTCTTGTCAAGGATTGTCTTCGTTTGTCATTTGAT
>NC_051404.1:40931808-40931872 GCF_015228065.2 Penaeus monodon
AGTTCGAGCGACACAGACGTGTAAGAAACATTGTTAAGAAAAAATATTCAAATTAAATGTGTTG
>NC_051404.1:40931915-40932170 GCF_015228065.2 Penaeus monodon
CACAAAGGGAAAAATCAAGAGCATGGAAATTATTCCTTTTTATTCCATTATTTCCACGCATGAAGCAAAAATCAACTGCAAACATATAAGCAGACAGAAAAAAACGACCCCCGCCATTACTACCCCCCCACCTACCCCCACCTCACCCCAGCACTACCCAGAACGGAAATTTCATTCCAGGGCAATAAATAAATTTTACAATTTGGCTCTTTTTTTTTTTTAAAAAAAAAACTCAATCGACGCCAAATTAAAATC
>NC_051404.1:40933411-40933966 GCF_015228065.2 Penaeus monodon
CGCCGGTACCGTAATAAAGGTGAACGGTTCATACACCTGTGTGGGTGACGGCGCTGAGGGCTCGGCCAATATTCCAAGCCGGAGAGTGGAAGAGGTGGAAGACGAGGGGAAAGGAGGGAAAGAGGGGAAAGAGGGGAAAGGGGGGGGAAAAGGAGAGAGGAGAGGTGAGCCTTGTGTGGAAGACGAGGGGAAAGGGGGGAGGGGCGGGGAGAGGGGAGAGAGATGAAGAAGGAGAGGGGGGAGGTGCGCTAGCAGTGGAAGACGAGGGGAAAGGAGGAGGGGCGGGGAATTGGGAGAGAAGGGAAAGATGGAGAGAGGAAAAAGAAGGAAAAAGGGAGAATAGATGGAGGTGGAAAACGAGGGGAAAGGGGGGAGAGAAGTAGGAGATGAGGGGAAAGAGGAGGGGGCAAGGAGATAAGCCAGAGCATAGAGGAAAGATAGAGGGCGAGCGATAAAGGAAGAGGCGATTGGAAAGGAGTAGAAGGGACCAGCGAGGGGAAAAGGGAAACGAGATGAAACGTGGAAGAGAGGTGGAAGGCAAGAGAAAATGAGGTA
>NC_051404.1:40934096-40934377 GCF_015228065.2 Penaeus monodon
AGAGATGAGCCGGATCGTGCTAAGGGGAGAATGGACGGGCGTAATATTCCCCGAGGGGAAAGTTCGAGCTAAGGGGAAAACAGACAGAAGGGGAAGGGGGAGAGGGGAAAGATCGAAATGCGAGAGTGGAAAAGAGAGAGAAAGAGAGGAAATGGGGTACAGCGTAACTTCCACCAATGGTAGTGTGTATTCCCGATGAATGAGATACTCAGAGGGGAGACGGAGAGGGGAAAAGCGAACCCCCAATGGGAAGGCAGAGAGGGGCGGACGAGGGGAGGCTT
>NC_051404.1:40934407-40934818 GCF_015228065.2 Penaeus monodon
GTCCAACGGCTAGACAGCAGGCAGGTAGCCATGGTCATCCGCAGCAAGAGAGAACTGGGTCAAAGTATATCTATATCGACCTCCACAAGCAAGGTTCGAGCGGGAGTACCATCTTCACGGCCAAGGTGCAGATATAACAGCATGGGATACAGATAAAACAGGCCGAAGAGTACGTTTATCACGGCTATTTTTTCTGATTAAAACTGTGGTTCTCGCGGCGAGCCTCCTTCGCGACCGTGGACGGAGCCTTGACGCGGTAAGCACTTTTCAAAGCAATTACCCCAGATTTTTATGTTTATTTTAGAGGGTTCTTAAGTTTAATGAAGTGCTTGAACTGTATTATAAATTGCATTAAGTCGGATACTTGGAACAGAGAGAAAAGAAAGAGAAGAGGGAGGGAGGCAAGGAACA
>NC_051404.1:40934941-40935383 GCF_015228065.2 Penaeus monodon
ATCACGAGAAAACGATTGAAAAATATACCTCGTGTATGTGAGCGATAAAGACAAATGAGAGAAATACAAAGAACTCGCCTTCATTAAAAAAAAGGCCATTTCAAATTTCCTCTTCCTTGTCTCATTAACTATCATACACACCTATCTACCTCTCCCATCCATCTCGCGCTCTCCACCAACAAACATAATCATAAAAAAAAAAAAAAACAGGAATCAAACTATGCCAAAACAACAAGGAAAATAAAAACACAGAACAAGCAAAAGAAGACATTTCAATAAACACCAAAATGACCCTTTATTGGCCAAACGATCTGCGAATAATATGCCTGAGGATTCGGCATCATTCCCCTGCCTCCCGTTATCTCCCTTTAATCCCACTAAGGGGAACGCGAAGAGGGGAGCGGAGGTAAAAGGGAGGCAAAAGAAGATATGGATTCTCATG
>NC_051404.1:40935497-40935701 GCF_015228065.2 Penaeus monodon
GGGGGGGTGGAGATGGGATAGGGAAGATTAACTGGCCGTCTTGTGTAATTGTGAGGGCGCCATATTGTCCTTAACTGGGAGAGAGGGAGGGGACAGGGGGTTAGAGAAGGGGGGGGGGGAGGCTGGATATGTCATGTTAGTCTCTCTTTTTTTTATTTCTTATTTGTCTGTCTATCTGTCTACTTGCCAGTCTGCGTATCGATT
>NC_051404.1:40935806-40936168 GCF_015228065.2 Penaeus monodon
TTATATGTACATAAATATATACTGCTGCCTGGCCGTCTGTTAATCCAATTTGATTCTCATTTTTTCCCTTTTGAAACCACAATTCTTATATCGGGGTCCACGAATTTCACGGATCCAGCGAGCAGACGGAGAGCCAATGAAAATTAATTCAAACGTAATCGTGACGCAATATTGTACTATGACTACGATGCTAATGTTTACCGGCCTAATAGAGCAACTATCATTTCAAACTATCTGACAACATCCAGGGTAATATCATTCTACACTGAATTAGTAATGGCATATTACCATTATATATTCAGCATTTCGTGTCGATTCTGGGTGGTTTTTGGAATCTTCGTTATTTCTATGATTACATTTGT
>NC_051404.1:40936227-40936668 GCF_015228065.2 Penaeus monodon
AAGATTTTTTTCCCCTGAGCATCAATCTTATCGGTATTGGTGATACGTGTCATTATCAGCATATGTGTTATCGGTTCTAAGTATAATGTGAAAAAAAAAACACGAAAACGCGTCAAATCAATATTCAAACAACACGTATGAGAATAAGATCAACAGAAAATAAAAATTACAATGTTAAATTATGTAACTCAAGGGTTCAATAAAGCCATCCAGTACTTAGCCCGACCAAGGAATAAATTTAATCACTCTGGCAGTGACACTCGCACTGAAATTTCGGACAAAATGTTTTCTGACTTCCAACGAATTGCATTGTTTTGATCGCCTCGGGCCATGACCACGTCCGAACAGTCGTGGCTCAGGCCTCGGATTCCCATTGTGAAGTTTCTGCTGACTTCCATTACACTGAGCTCAGGGGACTTCGTGACGGTGGTGGTTGCAAAG
>NC_051404.1:40936744-40936865 GCF_015228065.2 Penaeus monodon
TCATTATTTTTTCTATTACTGCAAATGATTATAAAGACTATAATGACATCACGGCAACAATATTAACCAGATATTCAAATACCACTCTCAGCCTTTGTTTAAAGAAGGCACAATGTTTGCC
>NC_051404.1:40936938-40937145 GCF_015228065.2 Penaeus monodon
GCGATGCTCTGTCGTTTTCTCCCTGTCAAGCCATAAATCTAGTACGGTTTCCGCTGTCAAGAAGCGTTGTAGAAGGCCGTGGGGAGGGGAGGGGGGGTGGAATGGAAGCCGGGAGGAGGATAAGAACCCGAAAATCTGGCTTCACAATCTCAGAAGAAATGCCAACATGCTCAGCGATCGTCCACATTCGTCGACATGCGCCGTGCA
>NC_051404.1:40937429-40937741 GCF_015228065.2 Penaeus monodon
GGCCACCTGTCCCGGGGTCCTTTCTTTCCCTCTCCCGCCCCCCTTTCTTTGCCAAAAAATCCAACTTTTATTTCCTCCTGATTTTTGACTAATGATGGAAGTCGTCGAGGATGCACCTGCCTCATTATCATCGCGGCTTAATTATGATTATTATCGTTTTCCATCCTTATTTTCGTCACTAATTACTCGAAGATCAGACGCAGAAACTAAAATACCACCTTTATAATAGCGAAGCAAATTACACGCTTCTTCAATACAAATGCGTGCATGTGTGTATCCACACGCACGAACGCACGTTAAAAGCATGTTGAA
>NC_051404.1:40938069-40938456 GCF_015228065.2 Penaeus monodon
CAAGAACACCTCAAGAAAAATAACAGAAACCAACATGACAACAGAGCACTAACACCCCAAGAAAAAAGGAAACCAACATGATAACACAGCCATAACACCACATGAAAAGAAAACGAAAACCAAAAAGACAACACAGCCGTATAAGAGCTCAAAGCAAACCCCTCTGCCCCGGAACACATGACCTTAGCGATGCGTCCCAAAGTGAAAAGCGCTCAGGCAGCATCTCAAATGAGGAGAGTACAAAGATATCCAATTAAGATTGTGCTTCCCAAAGGGCGATGTTGCGGAATAAATGGAATCTTTGCAGCACTACTTCGTTTGCATAATGCTCTGGTGGGAGGGTCCATTCCGCTGTATATACACACCCTTTTCGGAGACCTTGAGTTA
>NC_051404.1:40938955-40939114 GCF_015228065.2 Penaeus monodon
TATATTCCCCAATTTCTCTCAACTTTTTATTCTGTCGTTCATTCACTAACCCAAACGTTCCTATATTCCTTTACCTATCGCCATGCACCCTTACTAATCGCTAAGAAACCACTCGACGAGATCTGGAAAAAAAGGAAAATACATACCAATTCCCCACCC
>NC_051404.1:40939222-40939320 GCF_015228065.2 Penaeus monodon
AATTCACTTAAATCGGCTCAGTTTCCCCTCTTCTCCCCTCCTCTTCCTCTTTATCTCTACAGATGTCGCCACTTCAGACACATTTTTCCTAATCTACA
>NC_051404.1:40939388-40939498 GCF_015228065.2 Penaeus monodon
AACCCTCTTTCATTATAATCATCTCTCCCCCCCCTTTCCCCCCTTTACCTAAAGCCTTTTTTTTCTTTCATCGCAATCATCTCTTTCCCCTTTTTCCTTCACCTAAAACC
>NC_051404.1:40939665-40939752 GCF_015228065.2 Penaeus monodon
CACTTTCCCTCACCCACAACGCCAGATAGCGTTCGTCCTCATATTCAAGGAATGCAACATGGATCGTTGCCGTTTGAAGTCGTGGCA
>NC_051404.1:40939997-40940063 GCF_015228065.2 Penaeus monodon
ACACTGTTTGCGCGTAAGTTTACCTATGAGTGCACACGTTTATGTGAGAGAAGAAAGGAAGGTTAC
>NC_051404.1:40940470-40940890 GCF_015228065.2 Penaeus monodon
CAGGAGCTGAGGGTGCAAACACAATGGTGATGATAAAGATAAAACCCAGCGCGGCCGGCGATAAAAGTCAGCACAAGATTAAGGTAGATTACTCGCGACTCCCACGGGAAAAAAAAATGACCAGCACCAAGACGAAGAGTTTTGGAAGTCATCCATATGGAAAAATGAGAGAGAGAAAAAAAAAATATCAATCAGCGAATCAATCATTGGATGGACTATCAAATGCAACATTTGTTTTATATTCTTTTTCTTACCAATATCGTAAAATAAGTAAATGAATTGGAGAAGAAAATCGACACGCGAGGAGAACACGCCCGAGAGCGCCGAAGAAAATCGAGGGCCGCCGGTGTCAAATTGAAGCATGATTAATCGTCTCGTCCTAATCGGGGTAAATGATACAACACACTGGTGGCCTCTCTG
>NC_051404.1:40941059-40941210 GCF_015228065.2 Penaeus monodon
TTACTCCCGGTGGCGGCGGTGGCTGCCTTTCGCGAACTCAATAGAATGCCATTTCTCATCATTTTCTCGAAGCCTTGACACGCTCACAGACGCTCACAGGCCGGCGATGCCCGTGCATATCGCGGTCTTTGTTGCTGTTCTTGCTTTCACT
>NC_051404.1:40941633-40941898 GCF_015228065.2 Penaeus monodon
ACGAGACCCGCAGCGCCGAGGAATAACCACAGTGCTGCCGTCAATAAGTCACGTGATGTATCTCGCGCGCCAAATTGCCTCCCGAAGCCAGCTGGGAAGCATTTTCGTACTACTCCAGATTCTCGACGCAGTTATTAATCCGCATTACTAATCCGGTCATTAATCCAGGAACACATTTCGGAGAAGTTGCGAAATTGATTCTTGGATAATTACACACACACGCACGCGTATACATGTTATTGTTATTACCACGATCTCCTCGCTC
>NC_051404.1:40941918-40942503 GCF_015228065.2 Penaeus monodon
CGCGGGATATAATTACGAATGTTTCCTTTGGCTTGCAGATGCTCTGTTCTAATTACAGTTTACTAGCATGAACTTCATAATGAAAGGAACTTCGGCATTAAAAAGCGAGAGAGATGGTCGGCGTAACGCTTGAGAATAATATACTCAGACTTAATCAACAGAGAATACAGAGAATTTCCAGCGACCGAATAATACAGGCAATCTCTAGAGACCGAACAATATAGATAACTTGTAGACACCAAGTAACAATTTCTAGAAACCATATGATATGGAGTTTTAAGGAAGCAGATGTTATAGTCAGCATCTAGAAACCGAACAATATAGGTAACTTCAAAGCTAGAGAGACAATTAATATCAGAGACATTTTCTAGAAATTCAACAATACACACCAATTTTTGAAACCAAACAATACTCAATTAATGCATTTTATTATAAATAACTTCATATATACAGCAGCCAATAACAAATGCTAATTTCGCCACACAAAATGCATAAAACACTAAACGAACACTGTACCAAACCCAATTATTTAAAAAATCTAAAATTCAAAACACATTTGACAAAATTAATTTGAACAAAGGACTG
>NC_051404.1:40942970-40943136 GCF_015228065.2 Penaeus monodon
TTCCTACTATGGACCAGCTGCGCCTCATCGAAGGCTATCTCTGTAAGACTCCTCGTAAAATTTAAATCTCGCATTTTTCATGGAAGGAACCAATTGATATTGATGGTGAAGTCTGCGATGGTGAGAACGGAGATTGGTGGTGGGTCTGTGTGCTTCTGTGTGCTTC
>NC_051404.1:40943364-40944081 GCF_015228065.2 Penaeus monodon
GCACCGCCTCGGGCAAGGAAGGAGAGCGCGAGGACGAGAGGCCGAAGCTCCGCCTTTGTTAAGACTCAAACACAGCTCCTGAAGAAGGTACGTCGGGTCGTCATTATCTTCGCCTTTGAAGACTCTACGTCAGGGAAGAAAAGGATAAGGAAGGGAAAGGATCGTGAAGAATAAGATGAACGAAAAAGAAGAACTGGAAAAAACAAGAAGGAAAATGAGAAAAAAAACAATAGAGAAAAAAAGGTGTATAATGATAAAAAAAAAATGATAAGAGAGAAAAATGAAAAAAATCTGATAAAGAAAAAGAAAACAATAAGAAACGATATAAGAAACAAAACAAAAATGGAAACGCAGAATATTGATTTTGAACCAAAGATAATGCATGAAAACAAACGTAAAAACATCTTTAGAATAATCGCTCAATGCAAAAGATAATAAATGAATATAAACAAAGAAACGCTCATTATAAATAAAAATTAAAATATTTTTTTAATCGCACATTACAAAAGGTAATGAATGAAAATAAACGTAAAAATCATATAAAAAAATATTCGCTCATTACGAAAGGTAATGAATGAAAATAAACAATAAAAATATATATATTTAAAATTCGAAATATTAAGAAAAACATCTACAAAAAACACGAAAACCAGAAAAAAAACAGAGTCATAAAGTCATATAAATTTAAAAATCGATATATTAAGAAAAAACATCTAA
>NC_051404.1:40944684-40944853 GCF_015228065.2 Penaeus monodon
TGCATACCCCCAGCAGCGCCTAACAGCTGGCAGTCCAAGCAAAGGTGCAGGGATTTTTACTCTCCTTTCAACCATCGGCTTTAGAACTTTCGGATATTTCCAGTCTGCTTTACGGGGGACAAAAAGGTGTCCAAAAGACCTTAGGTTGCCGCTGGTAACAGGGAAACAA
>NC_051404.1:40944880-40945387 GCF_015228065.2 Penaeus monodon
AAAAAACGGAAAAAACGAAAATCCAACACCGAAATCAATAACAAAACATTCTTTCGATTTTCATTTTCACTTACACAACAGCATATCCTTCACCATCGCTCACAATCCTCGACCATCTTATCAACACAGCCACGTTCCTCCATAATGAAATAAATAAAATAACAAGAAGCCGTTCGCACAGTCGCCATAAAAAAAAAAAAAAAACGCCACACGCAACGCACGCCCAAAACCCGATCAGATTAGCCCGAAACGACCGGCGCCAAAACAAAACCGAAAGTCCCCCGGGGGGTTTCTCGCCAGGAACTTTAATCTAATCTTAACTCGGGGCTTAAGTTAGGCTCAAACGCACACATCAAGCGCCCGGACTGAAGCACGGGCCACCGCGCGAGTCAGATTTGAGTCACTCTCCGCTGACACACACAACTCGCTGGGGAATGGACCCGGGGGGGGGGGGGGAGCCGCCGGATTGTTCTCCGGTTGGATGGAATACTAGGTCAGGGGAAAGAG
>NC_051404.1:40945608-40945792 GCF_015228065.2 Penaeus monodon
TCCAGGGCGGCAAGAGGATAGAGCAAGGAGGCGGGGGGGGGCGAAAACTCTAATAAACGGTGCTAACAAAGGCAGGGATTAGCGGATGGACAGATGATGTTAAAGCGAACAAGATCCCGCTTTTAAATTCATCGCCAGACGGAACAGGACGCCGCCATCACTCACTCGCGGAATTAAAAGCAAC
>NC_051404.1:40945841-40946089 GCF_015228065.2 Penaeus monodon
TTAGGGGGTGGTCAAGGGGACTGGGGGGGGTCAGGGGGAAGTCAGCAGTTCAGGGGGGAAGTCAGGCGGGCAGTCGCCAAGAGGGAGGGGAGGTCAAGGAGGAGTAAGGGGGGTCAGGAGGAAAGTCAGGGGTCGGGTGGGAAGTCGCCGGGGTTCAGGGGGATCAGGGCGGAGCCAAAGGAGGGGTCAGGGGGGTGGAGGTTTGAGGGAATTCCCATGTGCTGCCATTTCCTGCAGCACATGGGAGG
>NC_051404.1:40946217-40946794 GCF_015228065.2 Penaeus monodon
AAGAAACCAGACAGACAGAGACAGAAAAGAAAGACCGGGGGGATCCAAATCCTTATTAACAATCCCATAAAATACACAGCACGCTAAGAACCCAACATTCAAGAAAAAAGGAGAAAAGACAGAAAAATAACAACGACAACAGCACTCCCCTCCTGTCCAACAGACGGAGAGGAGAGCATATTGCTTGCATGACCTTCTCCTGACCTTCGCTGATTGAACGCAGCTTTTAACTCCCGTGATGAGAAAATATTTCCAAGCATGAGCTGAGCTGTTTCAAACACTTGATCCCTTTCACGTGCGCTTAAAGTTTTTGGCTGTCATATAAATTAAGATCCCGGTAAATTTTTAAGCATGCCCGTCGAGGCGAGCTTTTTGTATACATAATTTTTTTTTTATTTGTCCCTTTTTCCCTCTTTTTAAGGTCACGGGTTCGGCAAGCGATTCCATACTACTCATCTTTTCCTCCAAATAAATATACTCCATAAAAAAAACACATGTACGTTCCTATTTTCCTCAGCTAACTCACACCAAACACTTAAAAAAACGCACAGAAATAAAATAAACTTTAAAAATCGCA
>NC_051404.1:40946852-40947013 GCF_015228065.2 Penaeus monodon
CGACCCAACTCCTAAAAACGGAGGGAAATACACTCTCTTGATTCGCTAAACTTGTGGCTCTGGACGCGATAGCGATCTCTGGGCGGGACTGGGAGAGAGAGAGGCGAGCGTGGGTCGTGCAGGTTAAAGAGGTGTTGGCGATGGAGGCGAGGCGGAGGTAG
>NC_051404.1:40947152-40947260 GCF_015228065.2 Penaeus monodon
CTGGTGCACTGTAGCGTGGTTTCTATTTGGAATAAAGGGGGCAATTCGTGAGCTATATGTATTTCTTGAATATACCATCGTTAAAACTACATAAAAAACAGAACATTT
>NC_051404.1:40947396-40947605 GCF_015228065.2 Penaeus monodon
TTTCTATGAAACCAATATATGAAAAATACAACACAGACTTTGTGATTAAAAACAATTAATTAACGCATTCCTGTTATGACCAGCACGAACACGGACCTTAGTTACATATCACCTAAATGAAAGTTCTCATGATCCACCACAATAAAGGGGCATTACCCTCACATGCACGCTACAGCATTATGAGAGCAAGGTAGAACAAACATGCAATA
>NC_051404.1:40947667-40947962 GCF_015228065.2 Penaeus monodon
CGTGCAATAGGAAAGATTCACATTTATAATCACGCTTGCACTCGTACAAAAACAGACAGACAGATACATCTTAACACAAGGACATTTAAACGAAGCTGCAATTACAAGGCAAGTTCCAGCGTCTGGGAATGCTTCCGCGCACTGCATCCTCCCAAAATGATTCGCGTCCCCTTATCTACTGTGGCACTGTGCCTGTCTGGATGATGCTCGCTTGTGTGCCATTATGCTCTTCACAGAACCGTGCTCTGAGCTCTCTATGGCTCTTAGAACTCCCACGTTAAACCACCTTCACGCG
>NC_051404.1:40948306-40948431 GCF_015228065.2 Penaeus monodon
CTGACGATCTCTTTTTGCCACTAGCGACGAGCTCGTTCTTAAGAGCTCTCCTCAAAGTACAGTGAGGACGACGCCACCACGAGACAGAGGACGGAAGAGCACGCTACAAAGACACTTTTGGATGC
>NC_051404.1:40948462-40948803 GCF_015228065.2 Penaeus monodon
AGGCGATTTCACACAAACTGAAAATGTGAAAGTGCGTGAGTAATCCCTAAACAATATGCCAAAATAACAGCTCTGAGGGTGTCCCTAAAATCGATTAAACACAATACCTCCCACCAAAATAATCACATATAAATACACACATGTAAATAAACAAAGAGGTTAACAACAAATAAAAAAACAAGGCCGACGATAAAAAAAGGTTACTCAAGTGTTGCTTCTATAGGACCCCCCCCCCCCCGTGCAACAGGACACCTCACTACCACCTCGATTCTCTTGTTTCTTAAGAGCCTCACAAAAGATGCTTTTCTCTCTCCTGCTTTCTCCTCCGTCGGTTCCATCGG
>NC_051404.1:40949098-40949334 GCF_015228065.2 Penaeus monodon
AAAGAGAGCGGCCGACACAACACAATAAAAATACCCCCAGAATAGTTCCAACTTTCTACAATGGCTTCCTGGCTCTTCGGGGAAGCGCCGCCTCAGATTCTCAGCCAACACGGGCGCCTGCAGGCATGTCCATCTTGCAGGCAGCGAGGGTGTGACCAACAATTTACAAGAAAACAAGTCCTGGAACAATTACTTTAAACACCTGTATAATGGAAATTGCAAATACAAGAATCAGT
>NC_051404.1:40949547-40950423 GCF_015228065.2 Penaeus monodon
GCACACCTTGGCTCTGGCCCCTCTCCTCGTCTCACCTTCATAACCCCCTAATCCAATGGAGATGAAAGAGACGCCGCTATGAAACCCTAGACGAATCCCTCCGATAAATCCCCTGGCAGCTCGTAAATCCCCGCGCAATACTCGTCTCATTAATGGCCATTATTTGAGTTGAGGTCATCACTCACAGCCTAATGACCCTCCGAACTCTGAGATGATCTTCTCGGTCATGAGAAGGAGAAGCTTGCCAGGTCAGGGTCTCGGCGTGGCCCCATTTCGAGTATCTTTTTTTTTTTTTTTTAAGATTTTTCTTGCATTTTTCACGATTAGCGTCGATATAGATCGCTGATGTCGCACTCTAAGCGTTATCAGCATCACTGGGATTTTTTTTTTTTTTACGATCTCTAATCGACTTTAAATATATCTACTTAACGCTGCTCCACGATTATTATCTGTTTACCACGATTTTTTCAAATGCATTTATCATACATCTTAACGTCGTTTTCCACACATTTCAATATACAGTATAAAAGACGGGTAACGATCTCTATAATACCTTCCAGAATAATGTCGATAACTACACCTCAGTCTGCCTTCACTGAAACGATCGTCATTACCGATAAGCTCTTGTAAAAGCGACGCAAATTGACTCGTCATTTCGTAATTATTCATCTTCATTGTCCCTCATTTCATCATTTAATTAAAAGGCAGACAAATTCCCGCTGACGGCACACCCATATCAGCAGTGAGGCGATGGTGGCGAGTACCTGCAGGCGGTGACTCTGATAAAAAGGCATCTTCCGTTTAGAGGCCACGAGTGATGATGGATGGGCACCAACTTATCTTCCGCGACGAAGACTCGTGTTAATTGGAGTTTAA
>NC_051404.1:40951672-40952454 GCF_015228065.2 Penaeus monodon
CAATAAAGAATAAACCCCGCAAATATGTACTGCGTTCTTTATGCAAACCATATCAACAATGAAAACAAAATACGGAGCCAAATTTGTAGACAAGTCAAGGCGGATGAAAGTTGGAAATTCAACACTGAAATTTAACACTGAAACTTAACATTACAGGTTCCTCCAGGCATATACATTACAGAATAATCATACTCAACGTTGGAACTGGCATACAGATGCGTCAAATATCTAACTTATCAAGGGCATATCAGTGAAACATATTCTTATACTTACACGCCATAAAGTGATATGGACCTGAATGAGGGATTGGTGGAACCGCGTCTAGTATTTACCTGCAAAGACAAAACAAAAAGGAGGTCAATAAAATGCAAAACAAACGTTAGAGCGGTCATGCAAAGACATGTTATGAGTAAATTTCCCCAGAGTAATAAAAGTTTTATTTATCTGTAAACAGTATTTTTTTTATCACATCGTGCAATTTGGTGCCGTAATGGGAGTGGAAACTAAGCTATAAAATGAGTTTATATTCAGTCAGTGTAACGCCTTCAGCCATGACAGAAATCAGTGACGTTATTAATCATGGAGGAATTAGTGACGCCAGGAACCATAGAGACCAGTGGCGCCAGGAATCCTAAAATGCCCAAAGGGCGTCGGGAATGACCAATATAAATCTTGTTAAAGTACAGATCAAGATTTGAGAGAGAAACAAAAATAATTGTTGTTAAAAAAATGACAAATGTCATAAATTCCATGTCCTCCTTATCCCCCCCCCCTCCAAAACA
>NC_051404.1:40952556-40952729 GCF_015228065.2 Penaeus monodon
CCGACACCTCACAGCCAGTAAACACACAATGCACCCGAGCTGAGGGGGCATGCAGGCGCGTCTCCCTCCGAAAGGTGAAGGGCCACCAGCATTCCCTCCGCCGTGACAAGCCTGAGACTTCTTGATCCGGGATTAAAAAGCCTAAACTTTGATTATTATTTTCTTCTCTTGGC
>NC_051404.1:40952811-40953176 GCF_015228065.2 Penaeus monodon
GTGCAGGATCTAGGATTCATCACTTGTGACTGATGGCCTTGCGAGAGGGGATGACAGAGGACGAAATTAAAAAGACTTCTAATTTGAATGTAATAAAAAAGACTTCTGAATCCTTCGTGACTTTTTTTTTTTTTTCTTGGGGGGGGGGGGGGGGTTAAAAGGTGGATGCCATGTCTGTCTCTATAAAGATATCGCATGAAATGTGAAACGTATTCCTCTGCTTCTCTCTTTATCTTATCATTCTTTGCTTCCTTCCATTCACTCGTTCATCATCTTGTCCACCAATTCCACGTTCACTTTCTCGCTTTAAGTAAAAATAACGAAATATGAAATAGGTCGAATGAATGTTGGTATAAATGAATTGT
>NC_051404.1:40953340-40953505 GCF_015228065.2 Penaeus monodon
AAAAGACGAACTTTTCCTTTTTCCTTTTACTACAGCCATTAATCCCCCTTCGCAGTCGGACACCCATCAACAAAAATGCGCTGATGACGTCACGAAGAAGAAATCGGTTAAGGGAAAATATCTGGAGGCATTTACTGTTCTATTTATTACGTCGGAACGAAGGAG
>NC_051404.1:40953558-40953660 GCF_015228065.2 Penaeus monodon
CGTCTGATGAGAACACATCTCTTTTTGTTTTTGGCGGGAAATTTTGGAGCCTCCGGAGTTCTCTTTGTTAGTTCTCTCATCTCTTTTCTCTCGCTTCTCAGA
>NC_051404.1:40953709-40953836 GCF_015228065.2 Penaeus monodon
GCCGATTATTCTTGTTTATTTTTAAATTTTCTTTTCTTTCCTTTTTTCCTGTTTCTAACTTTTTCTCAAACTTTCTCTTTCACAGAAATGGAGACATCCACTTCTCTTCCCTTCCCCCCCCCCCCCG
>NC_051404.1:40954248-40954463 GCF_015228065.2 Penaeus monodon
CACGCCCTCCCACGGTCTCCACGCCTACCAGTTACCTACGCCCACACGTCGCTTCATTCTCGCAATTCATCGTCGACCGCCCACCCGCCCACCAAATCCCACCCTTGTAAAGAGAGCTGTAAATAACCCGCACGCCCATGAGAGGAATTAAGATTTCTGGCACGTAGGAGGCAATCTTTTATTTCCTCTTCTTCCATGTCTTTTTTATCTCTTCT
>NC_051404.1:40954665-40954863 GCF_015228065.2 Penaeus monodon
AAGAGACAAGAAAGCGCACGATGTTGATACAGGCAGGAGTAGGAAAGGCTCCTTTTGAAAAAAACAAGGAATTATAATTATCTTGCTTCGTGGCATAATTCATCCTCGTTCTTGCTTTTTTTCAGCAGCTGTTAACAATGTATATTCAAATTAAAGAAGTGTAAAGAACCAGCAGAAGAGGGGGGAAGGAATAAAAAG
>NC_051404.1:40954904-40955298 GCF_015228065.2 Penaeus monodon
CGCATACACTGTTGTTACATAGCGATGATGAACACTCTTCCTCTGTATACATGCAGCTTCCTAAAAAAATGTTCTCATAAAAAAGGTGTTCTTATAAAAAAAATGTTCTTATAAAAAAGTGTTCTTATCTAATTCATACGAGTCTTCTTACACAATTTTCGCCGTAAGTACACTCAGCCGTCATACTTACCACGAACATGACGTACTGTGCAGAATCTCCTTCCGTAATGCAAGACCCGGCTGCAGCGTTCGATAATCCACAGTGGGTTTTCAATCACACTGACCTTGAACCAATACCCACAACATTGCAACCCTTGCAATAGCAATAACAATGTCTTCGCCCCCAAATAAACAAAGGGAGGACGTGAGTCGCGAATAATCAATAAGGGTTGCG
>NC_051404.1:40955395-40955552 GCF_015228065.2 Penaeus monodon
TTTTCGTACACGCTGCCTGAAGTGACGCAGCTGACCCGATAACACCGAATGTGCGACGCTCTCATGCGCAGTAGTGGATGTGTAAACGGAAAACCGTCAGTCTTCAGAGGATTTGTTTCACAAATATCACATCTGATAAAACAAGCATGCATTCCCT
>NC_051404.1:40955817-40955898 GCF_015228065.2 Penaeus monodon
AAGTCTATATTTGCGTAAAGAAAAACGCGACGATGCAGAGACTGTGTACAACTCACACTAAAGCATTTTACACCGGTTGTC
>NC_051404.1:40956063-40956349 GCF_015228065.2 Penaeus monodon
AGGCAAAGGCTATTCTTATCTATACATCCCATTTCCCCGGCGGAAATTTAATACACTGTCTTATAATATATAGTTATTCAAGTCCGTGTTTCATCGCCAACAAAGAGAAAGTAAAAAATCCGCGCGTGGGCCATTTCAGAGCCAGACGGATATAAAGGGAAATATTACGTCATGGATTTTATGTTTATTGCGGATATATAAATAGGAGGCCGTGTGTTCTTGTGCTTGTGCGGCTCTGTGTCTGTTTTTCTTTTATCGTTTTATTGCTTCTCTGTATGTCTGTGTA
>NC_051404.1:40956445-40956765 GCF_015228065.2 Penaeus monodon
AAAAAACACGAATATAACAGCATACTCAAAGAACCTATAAATGTAGGAAAAATAAAATAATTTTCAAGAAACCAGAAATCAAAAATAACTACATTAATGATTTATATCATTCAAATGACTTCACATAATTCAATGTCTATCAACATTAAGGCAAAAAACGCATAAAAAATCTACAACAAAAATAATGGAGTAAAAGAAATAACAAAATGCGCAAACAAAATCGAGAACAGAGAGAAATTTGCACAAAAATGAAACATTTCATCAACCCAACCTCATTTTTGTGCAACACGGACTGTGAACTCAAAGAATTCCTCAGGAAT
>NC_051404.1:40957086-40957254 GCF_015228065.2 Penaeus monodon
TCTTTCGTAGGCCTCATGCATATAGGCCTACGAAAGGATCATATCTATGGCGTAATATGCGCGGAACTGGCGTATGGGCGTGACGTTTCTACGCTTACAGCCAATCCCGAAGATCCTCCCACAGGAAATTTAAGATAGATAGACCACTTCTGCGCCTCGCGGGAGTAG
>NC_051404.1:40958022-40958145 GCF_015228065.2 Penaeus monodon
GCACACAATCCTCTTCCTATCCTACCGTTAACCCATAACCGCTAGTGTTGTGCGGACTACTCCTGTCGCCAAAACATAGCCTGGGACTGAACGCCTATCAATAATCGCCGCTCTGGAGAACAA
>NC_051404.1:40958362-40958798 GCF_015228065.2 Penaeus monodon
ACTTCACGCGTGTGCTCCCGCGCGCGAATGTATGAGCTTGCACGGGTAAGCGTGCGCGTGCATGCGTCCCAGACCGCGAGGGTAAGAAGGCTGCATTATGCCTGAGGAATGCTTCCACCTCCTGCTATCGCGCGCCGCAAGAGGGTCGGCTCCCCATCTTGGAAGGGATCCAGTAACCGAAGTCTAAGGCGCATCGTCATCGTCGCCCGTTCGAACATATTTACGGCCCTGCAGCCTCGCCGTCGGCAGCGGGCCTTGGCGCACCACCCCCGAAATTGCAACATGCCTCTGAGAGTTACTCTGGCGTCAGGTTACATTGAGGTCAGGTCGCGCGGAGGTCATGTCGTGATGGGTCTGCGTTACACTCGCACCGTGCCTTGCATGGCTCACGAAACTTACAGCTTGAAATATAAGCTTAGAATTCCTATTGCGAAAT
>NC_051404.1:40958908-40959712 GCF_015228065.2 Penaeus monodon
GCTAACAACCAAAAGCAAACGACTCCCTCCATCATCCCAACCTTTACTAAAACGCACGATACGGATCGCAAAAAAGGCGATGCAGCGTGAACATCCGAAAAATGGCTCGGTTTCCGTGCGATAAGGCGACAAAACCCGCTGCGAACGTCGCTTGTACATTACCGCGTCAACCACGAGAGATAAAAGCTAGTAAAGTGACACCAGACGAGCTGATAAGAGGCTGTCTCGCGCACGAAAGGAAGACGATAAGAAACGTTGTTTTTTTCTTCTTACACTTAACCCTGAAAAAAAGACGTAAATATAAATCACAAAATATTAATAAAACCAACCAGTATTCTATACAGCGCATTTCTCCCATCCCTATGGAAGTAAACCAACAGATAAATAGATAAATAAAAGATGCAAAAATCGCTTCAATGACAATCCATTAGTGACGATCAAACTTGCTAAAACTCGTGATCAAAAATGTTGATTAACCTGCCCATCACACGGCTCTCCTTCCGTGCCCTCCGCCAAGGCCAGAGGGACATGCCCAGCCGACAGCAGCGATCGTGACAGAGATAGAGCCTGCATTCGCGATCGATGAGTCTGTTGATCAATGGCAGCGTTCGGGGAGCTGGGAAAGATGAACGGTCCGCGTGATGAATAATGATGATGATGAATGCAGTGTGAATGAAAAAAGTTGTATAGATATTTTAATGGATGCGGTATTGTGAATGTCAAGCGGCCTGGACTGAAATCGTGTCCGGATGCTATCAAATGTGAAATATTGGATGGATATGCAGGGATATTGCATCATCCGGA
>NC_051404.1:40959746-40959821 GCF_015228065.2 Penaeus monodon
AAGCAACGAGGAAAACATCAAATAAATGGGAGCTATGGCGCTGCACGATCTCTTTTGAAGTCCCCCTTTCAATTG
>NC_051404.1:40959840-40960266 GCF_015228065.2 Penaeus monodon
GGACCATCATGAAACGAGGCAAATAACAACACAAGGAAATATCTCTTCTCCTTTCTGCCTTTGACTGAGGTCGAGATCTCCTGACACGTGAACACAACAGCCCTCGCCCACTCGTGATAGCCGATAGTCAGATGTAAACAAGCCCTGTTTGAACAGTTAAAGAGAGAACTGGAGGCAGGAAATTGGCAATTGGTGACCTGACTGCGTCCCGAACCGAAATCATTTCCGAAAGCAAGCAGGCTTCACAGTAGACAACCGAAATTAGCGTTGGAGGAAGCGAAGCACCGAGAGGAAATATCATGAGCTTGTAGATGAGACATGGTAATGTGTGAATGGAGAGGTATGGATGGACGAAGGTTACGTGAGTGATGCCTTGTTCGGCGAGTCATGGCATCATGCGTCGTGAACGAAGCATTGTGTTTACCA
>NC_051404.1:40960539-40960731 GCF_015228065.2 Penaeus monodon
CAGGCAAATCATCATTCTTTCTCCTCTGCCGTCCATAATAAATTAAACAACTGAAGCTTGAAATTCTGTCAATATTCAATAGATTACCCAGTAAAGTGAAATGATTTTCCGCCAACATCTCGGAGCAAACTTTTAATGAAAGACCTATTAGAGAACTTTGATCCCATTAATAAATATGTAAAATAAAAAGAA
>NC_051404.1:40960848-40961211 GCF_015228065.2 Penaeus monodon
TAAACTCAAGGCAATTACATATTCTCTACACTCCAGCTCAAGTGAATTCAATACCTCCTGAGCAGGACGTCACGATATGCCTGCATTTAGCAAGGATATAAATTCAGCCGTCCAAACATATACACCCATTCACCAATGTCCACATCTAATCGGCATGACTTGCTTTTAATCCCTAGACTAAACACTAATTCACCGATAAATCATTCCGAGGACTCCAAAAAGCTCTCATTCGCGAAAATAAATTGCGCAAAGTCAAGCACATGTAAATAGCTCTGTTTTCTCCCAGCGTTTCAAGATAAAATGTGATCTCTGTCGTCTGCAAAGAACACGATAGTCACCATGCGCCAGTCATGCAAGGTCTGG
>NC_051404.1:40961595-40961928 GCF_015228065.2 Penaeus monodon
GGAAGGCCGAAGAAGATTGGACCTTGCAGCTTCAACATGCAAATTTCAAAATTTTCTTCCTGCTACTTCTTGAATAATTTTTTCGCCTTCCAACGGAGGCTGGCGTTGGACTTGGAACCTCGTGGGGGTTTCAGGCACGCGTGCAGACACAGATAGACAGATAGATATGTATAGAGTGAGAGGAGGAGCGAGTAGGTGAGTCGTCGAGTGAATTACTTTCGCCAGACAAACTGAACATGACCTACACGTGCGTCGACAGTGGCATTAAATACAGAGTAATGCTGATTCTTTTCGGGTGTCCTGTTTAGCGCAAAGTGTCCTCATTTCATGTGC
>NC_051404.1:40962177-40962524 GCF_015228065.2 Penaeus monodon
GCGTGCGTGCAAACTCACCTCCGTGACAGGATGCGGTCATGTTTTCTTATCCGTAATAATTTTCTTGCTGAAAGGCCAGATATCATAATCCCAAGGCTTGCCCGATCAATAGCCAAGTTCCCGTGAAAAAGACATGCTGGTATTTCCATGCCGAGCACAAGGGTTGTCTCTCCGAGCCCCCCCCCCCCACCTCTCTCTCTCTTTCTCAGCGCTTTGCAGGTTGGCAAATGCGAGCTGGTGATGCTTCGCTTATCTGGGAGAGAGACTAAGGAATTCGCCAAAGCTAAGGAGCTGAATTTATCTGCTTGTGTCTCGGCCTCGTGCACGCGGATGTGTTTGATATGCTC
>NC_051404.1:40962659-40962870 GCF_015228065.2 Penaeus monodon
CGTGCATGCATACATATGGCTTAGCATGTCCCCTTTATCAAACATAAAAATTGCACACGCACACACATACCCCACATATGCACAGAGACCTGCACATATATGCCAACCCACATCGATAAAAGACTAATAACTTTAACATAAGCTTCATACTATAACCAATATCCCGATGTTCAAATATAACGTTTTGTCCTCTGCCTCGAGGCAATTAGTG
>NC_051404.1:40963470-40963555 GCF_015228065.2 Penaeus monodon
AAAAGTTGGGGTGGGGAGGAGGAGGTCGCGGACTTCCATGGATATTAAGGTCTCTTGTCTCGCTCCTGGCGGTTTGGTTCCATCC
>NC_051404.1:40963595-40963671 GCF_015228065.2 Penaeus monodon
TAATTTACAGTGTTTGAATAATCTCTTTGATTGAATTTCATTCACGATGGACGAGTATGGATGCATGGATGAATGA
>NC_051404.1:40963852-40964730 GCF_015228065.2 Penaeus monodon
CATCCGTTTTATTAAGACCGAAGAAGCAAGGAAGCAGCAATTCCACAAGCCACAGGTTTCGAAGCGGACGACACGGCTGGCTGCCTGGACTACAACATATAAAATAGTATATTGTGATATACTGTAGAAAATAATAATCCGACCTTGCAGTTCAATAAGATACAGCGATGTGCGGTATTGTAATACTGTCGAGTTTCTAGAGCAAAATTATATTTTTGGGCGGGAGATATTGGGATTGAAATTAGTCGCCTGTTTGTAATATATGCGGATATTACCAGATATTCTACAATGGCGTAAAATTTATTTATAAAAATCACTTAACTGAATCGAAAAACGAAAAAAAACATTGGTAAATAGATAAAAATTCAGATGTATAGTGCATCATAATGTGCATAAATCTACGGTGCTTGCAACCCACATTTAACTTACTCAAACCCAAAATTTCCCCGAATTGTTTCAAAAGGAAGAGAAAACGGAAAAAAAACACCTATAAAATGACATATACTAAATCCAAGACTCCTAATATCTTCTTTATTAGTGCGCTGGGCCAAACGGGCTTCCTCATCTTAAGAAAAGTTCCAACATTCTTAAAATTGAAGTAAAATTATTTCGACTTCGTTTTGGTATACGATTATTTACGTCCCCGTTCCTCCGTTCTCCGATCGCTTCTTTCTCCTAAACTGCAGCCAAGACTTAGCTTTACCTTATTTTCTTCCACTTCTTTTTCCCACCTAATCGCCCTTCCCTGCTTCCCACCTCGCTGTCAAATCATCCATCACGCAAATTCTGGGACTTAAAATTTACCTTCTTCCGCCACGAAGAAAAACTGACGAGAAAATAACGATGGTTTTATATAATTATATGCATAAGAGTAATTC
>NC_051404.1:40966461-40966988 GCF_015228065.2 Penaeus monodon
AGATCATTACCATTACATGTACAAATAATCATGAACCAAAAAACAACAGCTCACTCCATAATTAATTATTCATAATTCACAGAAGTCATTATATTGTACACAAATTGTATTCTTTATTTTTCTGTATAAACAATTCCCTTTTTCATAGCTCATAACAAGCGTAGTCACATGAGTCTTTTTAGCAATTCTCAATATTTTCACTTACAATATATGCTCATTTATTTCAATTATATCCCCAATATCCCTGTCAAATATGTTAAATATGCCATTCAAAGCACAAAATATGCAAGTTGCAAATGGTATAAAATTCAGCGGTCGTTAAAATGGATTTTGTAGCATTCCTATTAAATTAGCAATAATGATTCTATATTGCATTCCTTGTGAACATGCAAAATTACATCACATGCTGGCTACATCAATCGAATGACACATCATTAATAATGTTTAACTTACAACTTGCTCGCTTTTAACGGAGATACTAAACTTCCTTGTGATATCCCCTTTTTTGAGAGGGGAAGAAAAAAAGA
>NC_051404.1:40967163-40967579 GCF_015228065.2 Penaeus monodon
TATATACACACATACGACTTTTCATAGGTCAAACCGAGAAAACCGACAATAAACAAAGAAATCATTAAAGAATCAAAATGCACACCAACATATCATGAATAATTAATCTCAATTTCTCCCAAGCACGGCAACTTTCAGTGGCGCCAGAGCCGGGAGTCACGTGACCTGAGGCACCTCAGCACGAAAATAATGCTGACAGCAGGCGACCTGGTAATTCCAATATCGATCAACGTGACTCACTATTTCGCCTCTTTTATTATTCTGAAAGATATCAATACTATATCTTATCAATAATCAGCTCGTATGTTGCAACCTCATAAAAAATGGACCTACACTAAAGGAGGAACTGAGGGGAAAGAAGAGAATGCGAGGGAGAGGGAAAAGACTGACCGATTACGTAGAGGGAGGAGAGGAAA
>NC_051404.1:40968551-40968731 GCF_015228065.2 Penaeus monodon
TCTCAAACATTTTATGACACCACAGTGAGAAATAACACATTTTTAATATATATATATAATTCTTTTTAAATCTTGCACGGAAATTTCGTCTTCCCAGTGGCTTTCCAGAACCCATAAAATTGCGCACAGACATAAAGTACACATTTTCTTGATGTGACTTTCTCATCGTTTCTTTGCCAC
>NC_051404.1:40968763-40969468 GCF_015228065.2 Penaeus monodon
AAGTATGATGACGATATGAACCTTCTCCGACCCCCCCCCCCCACGAAAAATCAAGGTCAATATAATCGTAAATAAAAGAGCCAAATGACAAGAATGTACACATATAGTGCCACTATATGGACATCCTTGGGTTGGCATCATTCTCGCGGCCGAAATGAAGATTTTCCATTCAGTATTCATAGCCTTCCAGCTTCTACAAAATTTTCTGAATGTGATGTTTTCTCGCTCAAGAAAGTCGATGGCGTCTTAGCCAAGATGATATACATATTTACTAAAGATTCGCTGAACAGACGAGTTAATTACGTATGTAGTATATCCAATTACTTATATCAATAGTGCATCCACTTAATTGTGTGATTATATATACACACTTAATCATATTACGAGTACATCCAATTACTTACACAGATAGTACATCCAATTCATTACATAAGTAGTACATTCAGTTAACTATATAAAAGGTACACCCAGCTCCAATCACATAGCGTCCTTGATATAAACAATGCTATGAAAAGAAATACTACACATGCGCATCCAGAGAGTCCAAGGAATGATCACTCGCCCATAGAATAAAATGAAACTGTGATTTGCTTTTGGAATAGGGAAGATAGGGAAGGAAATGGAGCAGGAAGGGGAAGAGAAAGAATAAAGAGAAGATACAAAAAAAGAGCATTTAATGTGAGCAGAAGGTAAAAGTAGAGACGA
>NC_051404.1:40969545-40969626 GCF_015228065.2 Penaeus monodon
CGCAAAAGGAATGAAAGAAGAATGAATAGGGTACACACAGCACGGTCAAGGAGAGGCTGCTGGGTATTACATTCACGAACT
>NC_051404.1:40969667-40969950 GCF_015228065.2 Penaeus monodon
TGTACCAAGATAATGATAAACATTCTGAGAAACACTGAGAGATAACGACACGCCCCCAGGTTACTAATAACAAGAACTGGCTTAATAGTCTGTGTTTGTCAGGGGCAAGCCTCTCACGCACTTGTTACAAGTTCTGGCGGCAGGACCTCCCTTCCGCCCAAACTCACGGTGGATTTGCCTGACGGGTTGCCGAGGCCATTCGGGTCGCTGCCGTTACAAGAGGACCCTAGCTTTGTTGTGAGGCACTGGCCATCGAGACCTTACTGGAACGGGAATGGGATTG
>NC_051404.1:40970424-40971209 GCF_015228065.2 Penaeus monodon
TGGGAGAAGCAGAGCCTGTTCGAGCGCACACCACTTGAGAATGAAAGCTAGATTTATGAACTGTTTAATTACCCTCACGGTGATAAATGGATAAGGAGGAGAAGTAGAGGAATTAACGATAGTCGCGCGGGAAGATGATCTCTATTCTTATATCTATTCTAAGCAGAAGATAGTAGATAGCACGGAGTAAATTGAGAAGAGATTGAGGAGCAGGAGAAATAGGAAACACTCAGAACAGAGGCCTGGGCCAACACCTGAAAAAACATTTTTTATTACACATAATTCTACCATAGTTTCACTGTCCAAGCAAACCCATTCTCTATTAGGGATTTTTTATTACGCATAATTCTACCATAGTTTCACTGTCCAAGCAAACCCATTCTCTATTAGGGATTTTTTATTACGCATAATTCTACCATAGTTTCACGCGAGGAAGTCACTGTCCAAGCAAACCCATTCTCTATTAGGGATCAGTAACGCTTCACTCATCAGCTGACTCCTAGATCAAGTCCATCACAATATCAACTAGTCCGTGGACTTCGTATCACAGTCCGTCTTTTACTTTTCGCGGACAAATAAACACCTCGAGAAACCAATCAGATAGCCAAGAAACGCAATATAAAGTGGTAATAATGTGAAACTAAACGAATTCGGTCTAAAAATATGTATCCACAACAAAATCAAAATTACTGAACACAGTTTAAAAGAGAAATGAAAAGGCGAGAGACTCTCCGATCACGGATTGCACATGGTCACGTGACCCGCTCACAGGACAGCCGCAGTGT
>NC_051404.1:40971270-40971944 GCF_015228065.2 Penaeus monodon
TCGGTGTGTGTACGATCAGGAGTTGAATGGATTTTACAACTTCATTCTGTAAATCCAAGGACAGTTCATCACGAACGAACGCTCTTTTTATTTCCGTACAAGAAAGTTTTTAACGGATACTGGGTACCATTTTGAAACTATTGGAAATCCCATGTGAAATGAAGCAGAAATTTCGACTGCACTCAGACACGATTTGCCTCGGCCCTAATGAATATTTCAAATGAAACGCTACATTTTGCAAGGCGAGAACCACGCTCGAAAAAGGGAAATTTCACCAAATCAACCCGTTCCGTACCTTAAGAACTTATCTGACACGTATCACATCACGCCGGCGCTCTCCTCTCCTTGTAAAAAAATTTCCTCCGCCCACGTGAATTTCACAGATCCCGATTTTGAACGAATCCCGAAGTGACACGCGAGACAAATGACCGGAAGAAAAGCAATAAGGGGCGATCGCATCTGGCGGCCGCGGTTCAGCTTCCTTTCCAAGCTCCGGTTTAGCCTACTCACAGCCAGACACTTCGGAAATAAAAGTGAATAAACAGATGTCAGAATGCAATAAGATATTAAAAATATGGATGAGTAGGCTACTAATAACTGGACATTCCGAAAATATAATAAACACGTACTATAAGGGAATTAGAAATGATAAAGCATAGCCCACTCACAACTGA
>NC_051404.1:40971986-40972627 GCF_015228065.2 Penaeus monodon
TTCTAAAAAAAGTCACAAGTCTTCCACCATGAAGTCACCCCACGACACGCAACATTGCAAAGCAATCGAGGTCAAGGGCACGTGCAAGGGCCGGCCCCCTCGACAGAGCCCCCTCACCAAGGACATCTAAGCTACTCCAGGGATTAAATCCAATCCCGAACCTGCGGACGACGAATCCTGCAGCGGTCGCCACCCCCGCCGCTCCCCCGAACGCCGGCATCTGCTCTCGCACGTAACGAATTCCAATGGACTGGGGTGGGGGTGGGGGGCTACGCATGCAATGGGCGAGAAAAATGGGGGGGTGGGGGGGAGCTACGCATGCAATGGGTGAGAGAAAATGGGGGGGTGGGGGGCTACGCATGCAATGGGTGAGAGAAAATGGGGGGGAGGAGCTACGCATGAAATGGGCGAGAAAAATGGGGGGGAGAGGCTACGCATGCAGTGGGCGAGAAAAATGGGGGGAGGGGGAGGCTACGCATACAATGCGCGACGGAAAATGGGGGAAAAAGGGCGAACGATGAAAGCGAAGAGATGGGCAACAATACAATGGTAATACTGAGAGTATTACAAATAGTATTATTAGCAATATCAATAGAGTAGGAAACCGGTTGTATTGTCAGTATCAGTTGTACAGGAATCAA
>NC_051404.1:40973070-40973207 GCF_015228065.2 Penaeus monodon
GCCAAACATCTATTTTCACTCCTTCCTCTGTATCATCACTTAACATCATCACAATCCAAGCAGGGGAAGAGGGGGATCACTAATAATACCTTAAGCAGCAACGCAAAGATAACGAAAAAATAATTTCGTAAGCAACC
>NC_051404.1:40973352-40973449 GCF_015228065.2 Penaeus monodon
TAAGGGAGCGAAAGAAGCATAGATTCAGAGGAGGAGAAAGGGGCTCTGAGGCTGCCCGCTCGACCTCAGCTTCTATATATTGATCCTTCAGTCAACG
>NC_051404.1:40975074-40975645 GCF_015228065.2 Penaeus monodon
AAGGTGAGCCTAGCAGGCGAAGGTCACCAACATGCCATAAAGGTGACAGCCACTACATCTTCTTCTGACTTGAACGCATTAAAACGAACAGCTTCTTGCAACAACTAGCACCAATGGAGCAACAGACAAATGATGTATTAGTGGAGAACAGACATATACCCCGAAGCCAAATTAATTCAGTTTACGCTAAAAGGGGATCAAATCGTATTACCAATGAACAGAGTGACGGCGTGACGGCTCGTAAATAACCAAGAGATGGGTGCATGTTCTCTTGGATAAGGCAAGGCGGAGGGCTATTCTCGTGGATAACGCCGGAATACGAACATGTTCTGGATTACCCCTCGAAAGATGAGGTGGCATTCACTTGAATATGACATGAATATGTGCATGTCTTCCTGCATAAGCCATGGGTGCAGGAGACCCCAGGGGCAGCGAGGCGAGGGTGTGAAAACCGTATCCTAGCGAACGAAAATGGATTTATTGGATAACTTGAACGGCGGTCGAAGAAAAGCGGATAACGAAAAATAATTAAGCGGGTGAAATAACAATATATCTGCTGGCGTCTCAGTGG
>NC_051404.1:40975670-40975912 GCF_015228065.2 Penaeus monodon
GAATCTGGCAAAATCATTATCCAGTTCGCCGCAATAACACCAACTGCCTATGAGACCAGAAGGGCTGCCTATTTATCGAATATTTATATTCAATACACATCTGCATATTATTCCTGTCGACCCCAGCCTTCCAACAAACACTAATGTAAAAGGTATAATGATATGCAGAACTAGCCATCAGAGTGGTAAGCCAAAGAGATAGAAAAAAATCCTAACATGCACATCCAAACCGGTAATGCAAC
>NC_051404.1:40976227-40977174 GCF_015228065.2 Penaeus monodon
CACACAACGCGCAGCGGTCTAATGATCTCTCAAGCCGGAGAGAGGCAGCGGTTGTACACAAAACAAAAGCCGGTCTTTTATCCCCGGCCGGCTGCATTCATCCCCCTGCTGTACGAGGCAAGACCCAGGCTCCTCGCGCGGCTCCGTAGGTCGGCGCTCTCGTCACAAAAAGCATACATAATCGCCCTAACGAACGATTCCCTTTTACTGCCCAGGGATGGCCCGGGATCCTCTTAATCCGAGACTGAAGTTATGTGCAGGTGAGGGTCATTAGCCGGCTGGAAGGAGACGGTCGCCTTCGCGGCAGACAATGAATCTGTGGGGGGGGGGGGGGATCCAAAATCTAAAATTAAGAATGTACAAAAAGAAAGAACTTCAATGACGCGACATTTTCGACTTTATCATACCGAAAGCAAGTCTTGTTGACACCAGGGCTGTGGAGCTGAAGTCGGAGTCGGTAAAAATGTCCCGACTCCGACCCCGACCTCAACATAAATCACAAAAATCCCACTTTTTAAATATATCACGCACTGTATTTCCACCCGAGAGAATGAGAAATCATATAATTTTCATTTTGTCGTAGTCTTATACGTATATTTCAAAGCATAATGAATAGTTTTTTTATTTAGAGAATACACAATAAAAAGGCCACAATAACATAAACATAATCATCTGACTCAAACCTTTTACGGACATGGGGTTAAAAGGTAGCCTGCAGTTGTTATGAAATCCATTTCTTTTATCATTATACCTATACATTCAACAAAAATGGAGAAAAAGAAAAAAGGGGACATGATATTTCCTTTCCTATTTTGACTGATATTTATTTCGCATAAACATATTAAAGCGAAAAGTCAATTGAAAGCGGAATAGATATTAAACAGAATCGGACTTAAACTCGCATTTTTAAAAAACAAATTACTTTCAAGGCTGTAATATATACGCAA
>NC_051404.1:40977291-40977545 GCF_015228065.2 Penaeus monodon
TCTCTCTCTTATAATTACACTATAACTTTACACATTTGTCTCTTTTCAATGACAATAACAAAGTATATAACAACATAACAAAGGAATTTTTCAGTAATAAGCAAAACAATTAATCTTTACCCACAAAAAAAGTTTTGCTCAGAATTTCGGATGCCATTTCTCGCTTGCTGAGACATTTTTCACCGGCCTGACGCATAGAGAAAGTGGGGAGGAAATAGAGATAAAGAACAGAAAAAAGAGAAAAAAAATGATGA
>NC_051404.1:40978145-40978278 GCF_015228065.2 Penaeus monodon
AGTCAGCGGCACCATGCTACGTGCAATCACGCAATTAAGAGTAGACATAGACAAGCTGACCAGGCGTAATTAGCTAAAACGACATAGCTACACCACAGCAGGACCTGAACACACAATACACCACACAAGAACT
>NC_051404.1:40978321-40978848 GCF_015228065.2 Penaeus monodon
AATAAACCACAGCCCACACATTTCCCCTTTCTTTAGAATCCATAATACATTGATTTCTGGAAAAAAAAAACCTGGACGTGGATAGCGTGCTTTAGTGTGTTATCTGTGGCTCACCCCCTTAGCGTGACGCCTGAGTGTGGGAATCCGGGAGTGACTTCGTGCATGATTATCACTTCCGAAAGAGTGTGTGACTTTCACTATCTCAGGGTTTTAAGGAGGACTGTCTGGCCAAATGGTTCGTTTTGTTGTTGCTCTATTGGTAGAAGTTCCTTGGGTATTACAGTCACTCAAAGACATTACGAAACAGGCTACTTCACATGTCTATCGTCATTGAACATTGTCGGTGTCTTCGAAAGGTAAGGAAGTAGGCAATGACGTCAAAGAACAATGCATGATTGAGTAAGAATGTTTTGGGTGCTTAGCTTTTTAATAAAAAATGTTCCCTTTTTTTTCTTTTTGCTCTCTGTTTGTTTGCCTGTTGGCGTTCTCTGTCCGTCAAAAAGAATAATAATGCCAATGTCACCCAT
>NC_051404.1:40978976-40979437 GCF_015228065.2 Penaeus monodon
TCAATAACGACATTGACAACAATAATGACAGCCATAACAACACTAAATAAGAAAGCATGCTGACAGTGCAAACCTCCGCAGCTACTTTCCATCTCCCCTCACTTATCTCCCTCAGAAATCTCCTACCTAGTCTACCCTTGCAATCTCCCTTAATCATCACCTATGAACTCTTAACCCTACCCGATCATCTGAAACAATCTTTCCTCATCAATCTTCATATACTAGTCTTTATAGTAGATCTACTCTTAATTTCCCCTCTAATCTATGGCCCATTGGGAATCTACCCGTAAAAAAACAACTTTATCACGATCCATCAAGTAACTTTTCGTACCAATAAAACAACCATTCAACCAAGAAACGCTGACTTTTACAAGACCTCCCCCATTCGACCGAGACAGATATACAACCAAAGGGATACCAGAACTACCGTTAATCCAACCTATTTTAAATGTTACCGAACG
>NC_051404.1:40979512-40979602 GCF_015228065.2 Penaeus monodon
GCACGAACCTCCCCTTCCCCCCGTCCCGTCACTACTGAGCCGAGATAGATTTTCTCACTGTCAAACCGGTGGAGTGGTTGCCGAGGTGGT
>NC_051404.1:40979829-40980023 GCF_015228065.2 Penaeus monodon
TGTTGAGCAACATCAAGGGCAAAGTTATGCAACAAGACTAAGAAACCTTAATGAACTCGGGGCAAGCATCAGAGATTGTTGAGCAAACATCCTACACGAAATGCTTGTTGATGTCGGGAATGCCTGTGCTAATCGCTGGCTGGAGTGCTATAAGAAGGTGGCTTGCGTGCACAAGAAAACCAAGAATTAAAAAA
>NC_051404.1:40980203-40980602 GCF_015228065.2 Penaeus monodon
CCTAAAACCCATTTTCCTGCAATCTGACCAGCCTCCCCCTCTTTCCACATCCCCTCTCCCCCTCCTCTCTCAACTCATGCAATATCCTCATCCATCATTTTATCATCCAGCATTCTTCCTCTTCTACTTCTCTTTACTGCTTTTTTATCACTCATCTCCAACTACGACCATCTCATCTCCACAAAACCATTAATTCTCCTCGTTAACTTTTTTTTTTTTTTGATCACTTACTAAAATGTCTTTTCACAATCTCCATTTCCTCTTTGTTGCCGTTAAATTCAAGCTAGTATTTTATTGTTGACTTCTGTTTTCCATTTTCCTCATCTACCCATTACATTCCATCTGTATTTTCGTTTTTTTTTTATTGCGTTTGTTTAAAATTTGGAATCTTCCATCCTC
>NC_051404.1:40980694-40980764 GCF_015228065.2 Penaeus monodon
ATCCCCAACATTTAACATACCTCCCTTACCGTCACCCTTATCCTTATTGTTCTCACCTCTTCTTTATCGT
>NC_051404.1:40981019-40981180 GCF_015228065.2 Penaeus monodon
TACCTCACCTTTAAATTTGTCTTTAGTTTTTTCCCCTATTTCCCTATTTTGCTTCTATTCTCCGTTTTCTTCTCTCTGATTTCCTCCCTTTCTAATTTTTTCTATACATTTTGTTTGCATATCTCTTCCCGATGTGTGTTTTTTTTGTCTTCTAATTACCC
>NC_051404.1:40981363-40981608 GCF_015228065.2 Penaeus monodon
AGACTTCCCTCCCTCCCAATCCTTCTCCTCCCCTCCCTCTCCACCTCCCCTTCCACCCTCCCTGCTCTTCCCCACCCTCCCCTCCCACTCCCACTCCTCCATCCCTCCCTCCCCCTCACCCACCATGCGCGTTAGTAGGCCTCTCCGAACTTAGGACCTAATTCCGGCGTGATTCTTTGTCTGGCTCAGTCCAAAATTGGTCCACGTGAGTGCCTCGGGAGGTTGGCGAGGCTGAAATGGGGATG
>NC_051404.1:40981993-40982762 GCF_015228065.2 Penaeus monodon
CCCCCACCCCCCCAAAAAAAAAAGTGAAAAAATCAAATGACAAGTCTCTCCCGAGCAAAATGGATTACAGGAGAACCAAATAACCAAATTCCTTCCCATGAATGATCAAGCGCAATCAGACACCGACCTCCGAGACAGGCAGGCCATTAGCTGAGAAAGGCGACACGGTCTTGTTAGTGCCACAGTGCCATCCTGTGTTGATACTAATTTCCTCTGTGGGAAGGCTGTGATTTCCTTCTGGGATATAATTGCGCCATAAAAGCCTCCATAACCTTGATCCTCTTCATGATATGGGGGGAGGGGGGGGGCCAAGTTAATACAAAAATCCAGTTTTCATTCAACTAGCTAGGCATTATTTTAATACTAATCGAAAACCTCTTAATATGTGCCACCGTAATATGTGCCACACATACCTATTCCGAAAAAAAGAGAAAATAATGACAGCATGAACTTTGCAGCATTACGAGGGCTACATACTAAGCCAACATCCCATTCATGGCATAACTCCTGACTAGAGATAACGGCAGCTCCCATGATCTCCCATGATCGATGCCAGAGCGTTACCGAAGCGCCCTCACCTCAACGGAGTCACCTCGTTTCACATTAACTCATGGCAGACAGCGACGGAGTTCCATGTGACGTTGTTTTGACGTGCCACCTCACCTGGAAAGAAAATAAACGTGAAAATTATTCGGGCTTTCTAAATGGCTGTTACAATTCACAATATATATGCAAAGAGACTGAAGGGTGTATATACAGAGTGTATAAT
>NC_051404.1:40982892-40983185 GCF_015228065.2 Penaeus monodon
CGGACAGATATATAAGTAGATTTTTACCATAAAAACAGCTATGTTACAAAATTCATATGACAATAAAAAAAAATCTTTCGTCTTTTAAAACCTTACTTTCCGTGTGCTTTTCTTTTCTCCTCGAATTTCCTAGGAACGATATGAATATTCAAACGCTACCTTTTGGTGTATACGGATAAGAGTCTAACTTTAGCTTCCCTCGTTTCTGTTACTTTTCTTCACACGTCCCTCATCTCTCTTCCCTATTTTTGGATAATTTTCTCACTCTTTCTCATCATTTCTCTTTCTCATTA
>NC_051404.1:40983415-40983700 GCF_015228065.2 Penaeus monodon
GGCAGAAAATCTCATGAATTAGGAAGCCAGGAATCCCTAACGCGATTCTCTTCCAATCTCTTTATCGTGATCCTCTTATGCGCTGATTTATCGCCTTTTATTGTCTATTTCCCTCAGAGAACACACCTGGCGGTTTCTGTCCTTTGTGTACTTAAGAGAAACATTAACCTTTTTTACTGTCACCTTCGCGATCTCTACAGATAAAAATACATTGATCAAATGAACATCTTAGTTCCTATTCAAATTTCTCTTTGTTTACGTGAACACTCCTCTGTAGATATCTAA
>NC_051404.1:40983752-40983952 GCF_015228065.2 Penaeus monodon
GGAAAGATTGACAGAAAGACAAAAAAATGAAAAGATGTTTAAACATGTATATATACATATATATTTCCTACTATTGTCAAGCTCTCACCCCCCCTCCTTCATCGCCGTCCTCCTCATCCGTCCAACATCTGTTCCAGTATTAAAGAGGGGAAGTTATGAAGCATTCCACGGCGCCCAACCGATGACGTACGACCCCTAAG
>NC_051404.1:40984064-40984639 GCF_015228065.2 Penaeus monodon
AAAACCTCCCTCGGCAGCTGCAGACTCCACCTCACAGCTGACTTCCTACACGATATCCATCTGATCTCCCTGGGACTCTTACCAGATGAAGATGCTCTGCTGGACATCCTTGATTTTCGTCCCCTTCTCTTTCCCTCCTCTCCCGTTCCTCAATTTCTTCGTTCTGATCTCCCCCCTCCTCCTCATCTTTTTTTCATATTATTCCCAACTTCCATCCTTATATCACTTCCCCCCTTTTTATCAACTATCTCCCCCCCCCCTCGCCTTTGTGTCCGCATCCTCATCCTCTCATCCTCCTCCCCGACGGTCCTTGACATCTTCCCCAAGTACAAGCAAACAACTCCCGTACATCTCACTCGCAGCATCAGGTTAAGAGCGGCCTGAGCGAGGAGCAAACAGCGGCGAGGAATCGTGTAATCGGAATGAGAAATCGCTGCTGGAAAGCTCGAGGAGGGAATACGAACAGAAGGAATTTTCCATTAGCTCCTGCTATGAGAGAGAGAAGAGGAAAAAAAAAAGTGATAAGGAGAGGAAGGGAAAAAAGAACAAGTGGAAGAGCGGCTTCTTTGAAGGAA
>NC_051404.1:40984884-40985123 GCF_015228065.2 Penaeus monodon
ACCAGACATCCCCAGAACCTGTTTCACGTCATTTTATTTCAGAAATAAGAGCTGACAGTTCTGGACATGACGTCAGCGGGCTAAACACTGGTGATGGCTGACGTCCCCGGTCAACTTCCGAGAGAGATGTAATTTGCTGCATTTATCACAGCGGCTTTTTGTTTAATTTCAGGGAAATCCTCCAGAGACTGCAATCAACTCCTTCTCATTTTCTGGTCTTTTATCTTCTTTTTCATCTC
>NC_051404.1:40986324-40986959 GCF_015228065.2 Penaeus monodon
CCATGATTCTGAAAATATCAGAAAGCATTATTCATGCTCGCTGAAAAAACACGGCATTTTTTCATTTATATTGTCTTTTCATAATCTGATTAGTGACTCTTTCGTACGATAAAACAATACGTCTGTTGATAATCATAATATAATTTCCAAAAAAAAAATTAAATATATCTAACGAAATACCCGCTGAATTGAGCTCTTTTTTTACCGTCAATCCTAAAGAAATTAACGTTTTTTGCAATATCCTACTTTAGTGCTTCAATCACACGATAAAAAACGTCAATTAATGTCGTTTAATGAAGCCTAAGTGACATCCGGGATTAAAGGCGTAGTGAAATATGCATAGCAATTTCCGTAGACTCGTTAAACTCGACCACAATTTTCATACTTTATAATCGAAGAATGTATTTAATCTTCGGGCATTAGGGGTAACTGAAATAGATTAAACAAATGCTGTGTGTTGGAAATAAGAAAGAAGTCATCATAAGACAAATCAAAATGTATTAAAACCTACGAATAGACATTAAAAAGGTAAGATATCTACTAAATGGGATTAGTATTGCACGGGTAGATTATGTAAAAAAGTTAATAAGTGGCAACAGACTCTCTGGAGTGCCCTATTCGGACACGTAATTGGC
>NC_051404.1:40987465-40987776 GCF_015228065.2 Penaeus monodon
GATGCGTGGATCGCTAACCAAGCACGACTGGAGTTCAGTGTAGACTTTTTATCCATATTTTAAAAAATATATTTTACAAAGATATTAAATACAGTCTACAATAAATCAAAATAAATATGAAAATCATCAACCACACGTTAGTAACACCTCTGTGCATATACATAATGAGCGCGCATCGGGATGTACCTACCAGGGAGGAACAGCAACAAAACATAACACACAGCTTTAAAATCAACGCCTCCTCTCTTCCGTTTCCTTCCGAGAAGAGACTCCCTTCTTCTTTCCCTCCTCTGCATGCTCCCTAAGGGCAT
>NC_051404.1:40987808-40988137 GCF_015228065.2 Penaeus monodon
AAGCATGGGGGAAAATCAAAGCGCATAAATCACGTACAGTTGATCGAAGGACATAACTATCTTCAAGAAAGGTCCTCGACGCTGCCTCTCCAGCCCGGTAGAGGATGGCCCGAGGACTGCATTTTGGCCAAAGTTACGATCCTCTTATATGCATATCAAACAGACTTCGATTTCGATTTCTATCTAATGATGGTAATTGAAGTGCCACTCTCATTATGCGAGCGTTAGGGTGCGAGCGAGAGTTCGCAGAGCATCGACTGCTAGTGGAAGGCTCGGGAGAAATGTGGTGCCGTGACGTCACCCTCCACTCCTTTTTATTTATCTTATTT
>NC_051404.1:40988242-40988651 GCF_015228065.2 Penaeus monodon
CCCCCGATGTATCTCTGTGTGCCTGGCTGTGTGTACGCGTGATCCGTCATTGAAACTAACGGATCTTTTGCAATTAATTACCGACCGAGGGGCTGATCCTTTCGGCCGCCTCCCTGATAGTCCACTGAGGCGGTCAAGCGGAAACCTACCGTCTTCCTATCAGTGTCTGAGGCAAGGTACTTTAACACGTTATATGTACCTTGGTTTCAGGACCTTCGCTGCTAAACGAAGGACCGAAGCATCAACCAAATAATGCAACAATATCAATCGCTCCTCCACGAGTCTCCGAATCATATGTACGTTTCCTATTTTTTTCACCCTGTAGCCCGGCACATGGTAAAGCTTTCGTACTTGTATTGTTAAAAGTATTATAAATATATCAGGAAATCAACTTACAACAATATCAGCG
>NC_051404.1:40988688-40989005 GCF_015228065.2 Penaeus monodon
ATTAATTCAGCCAGCATCACCTCCTTGCAGACTCACCGTGATCTCAATCTCATCTCACATTCTCTCTTTCACATTCTTTGATTAGCACACCTGACTGCCAGACAGACAATTTAATTAACACTCCTGCTTAGCATACAGACGCCCTCGCCGTGGCGGTCTGAGCGGATGAATCCAAGGCGCAGATGGAACGTTATCAGACGGTCGTAAATCCCAAGTAACTAAGTCTGGATAAAAAGGGAAGGTAAAATGGAGGAAGAGAGAGATGAGAGAGAAAATCATAGTGTAAGGATGAAAAGAAGAACGACTAGCTTTCCTTC
>NC_051404.1:40989309-40989626 GCF_015228065.2 Penaeus monodon
AAAGGGGGGAAAAGGGGGCCAATCGAATCTACAGCGACTTACAAAAGTGTAACAGCCAAAAGCTGACGGCGAAGGAAGGGGCTGGAACAGGGGAACACGACAACCAATCACCGCGTGAATGTCCCAGCCACAGCGCGGAAGGTGAGATCGCAATATTCAGGTCGACGTGTTGCAGTCAAAGCCTTCATGCACAATGCAGGCTCGGAAGACACATATCCGATGAGGTCCGATATGTTGTAGTAGTGTGCACAAAGAGTAAGTACGTGCGAGTGAGGGACATACTAGTCACGGTACAGCAGATCAACACTGAAATGTAC
>NC_051404.1:40989976-40990281 GCF_015228065.2 Penaeus monodon
AATTAAGTCTGCATATATAACGTAAAATAAAAAAGACATATTAAACTGATCTCTTTTACTACTGACTCTTTTAATTCTCATCATGATTATAATTAATGCCTCCATCATTACCAATTACCATCACCATTATCACTATTCTCCCATTTTATCCTACAATATTTATCCACCTCTACACTTTACACATTAATTGGCTTTCACAAATATTACTATTGTTATTGTATCCCAATTACCTATCTCTATACCTACCGTCAATATATTTTCACACCTTGCTAATTGTCGATCTCCTTGCTAATTGTCAAGGAGCA
>NC_051404.1:40990549-40990767 GCF_015228065.2 Penaeus monodon
GCCATCAAACCCACTCTGAATTTGCATTCATTACCATTTTTGAAAATCTCACTGTTCGAGAAATGCAGTGATTACCATTACGTTTAGGGTCTTCTGATTTCAATAAGTGATAATTCACATTCTCCCTTGAATATCAAATCTAATTCATCCGGAAGAGTGCATGCAGAAACGTCACATACGTAATTTGCCAGGGTCAGGATATAAACCGCCAGTCTGTG
>NC_051404.1:40990887-40991065 GCF_015228065.2 Penaeus monodon
TAAGCAAAACCAAGCGTACAGGCACATACGTTCATATACATACAGCCACACGCGTGTATGTGTGTATTGCTATAGATATTATCTTGGAACATTAATTGAATTTCGAACTCCAAATAACTGTTACCACTAATAGCATTTCGAAAGCGGACGCGACATAGGAATTTGCGCTTCCTTGCGA
>NC_051404.1:40991220-40991682 GCF_015228065.2 Penaeus monodon
ATGCGTGGGTAATGATATGGGAGTGTGCGTTTAAAATCCTAAAACCACGAAAGTACACTCAATCCCCGCCACCTAGAAACCCATCCTAGCAAGGCCCCCCCCCCCCGTACATAAGTCACGCGAGGTGTACCGTGGCGCCGCGGTGGAATGCGAGAGCACCGACAAGTATGAATGGAGCTTCGCAGGGCGCGTGGCATGATGAATAAACCACCGGCGAGGGTGTCTCAGCGCCCGTCTCCTTACTGTTTTATAGATGGGGCTGCCCTTATAAAGTCACTTTGCCTTGCCTCGTGACTACAACACTAAAAAGAATCGGTTATCGCCATCTACCCGTGCCTGCCAATAGCTTATTGATCCCCGAAGTTTATATTTCAGTTTAGATGATGGTTTCTTCACTGCCATTTTGATGATAATTCACATCGCGCTAACCCAAAGGCGAAACAGAACGTAAAAATATGTCGC
>NC_051404.1:40991836-40992102 GCF_015228065.2 Penaeus monodon
CACATCCACTGCCTGATGTAAACGCACGTATACACGCGACTGTGTGTGTACAGAGGATTTAAGCGCATACACGCACTACACGTATACACGAATTTATAAGGATTGCCATAGTATTTGGCCAAAAATACGAAGGACGCACAGGAAGTATAATTCTCAGGGCAAATGACCCTCTTCGTTATCTATGCCTTAAAAAGCGAAACCTCTTGCCCGTAAAGCGGCTTCGAAATGTATGTTGCTTCCTGGGCCTATCCGGGATTGCTGCATTC
>NC_051404.1:40992426-40992787 GCF_015228065.2 Penaeus monodon
GTTTATGAGAGCATATAGTACATTAGGAGAAGGAGAAATGGGATGCTTAACAAAGTTGGATGCACGGCCACGCGGGGAATATAAATACTTAACGATGAATAAATTCGCTACGTTTTCTTTTCTTCTTTTTTCCTCTAGAGTTTTATCTTTTTCTTTCCTCTAGAGCCATCTTTCAGCTTTTTTCTTCTCTAGAGCTTCCTTTTTCTTCTTCTAGATTTTTTTAAAAATCTAACTTTTTACTTTTCCACTAGTCTTCTAGAACTCCCTAACACCCTTTTTTTTCCTACTAAAATCTCCACCTACCTTTTTTTTTCCCAAATTATTTCCCAACCCTTTTCCACCACAATCTTTTTTTCTAATG
>NC_051404.1:40992805-40992881 GCF_015228065.2 Penaeus monodon
TTCTTCTACATACCTTTAGTGCTTTTCGCTAAGAGGTTAACTAGGAGATGAGCCCGAGGGAGGCTGCCGGCGAATC
>NC_051404.1:40993412-40993576 GCF_015228065.2 Penaeus monodon
CGCTATCCCCATGACTCTGCTTCGGCAAATCCCTGCAAATACACCGAGATGGGAAAGTAAGGGAGACAGAGAGCTCGCGAATGAAGGGAAGGGGGAGGGGGTGGAGAAGGGAGGGGGGGAGGGTAATGTCGCCGAAGTGTCTCTGACGGAAATCATGAAGATGG
>NC_051404.1:40993611-40993694 GCF_015228065.2 Penaeus monodon
CATCGTCTGATTGAAGATGTTGGGCATTTGCATGAGACTTTTTTTCTCTCTCTCTCCAAAACGCCTGGGACTTTCTGTGTCTT
>NC_051404.1:40993919-40994019 GCF_015228065.2 Penaeus monodon
AACATTAATAACAGGCACACCGCAGACTCTCCCTCCTCTCACAGGGACACAATAGCCATCATTATTCACAGTAACATGAAGTCCTAAATAATAGTTAACG
>NC_051404.1:40994097-40994363 GCF_015228065.2 Penaeus monodon
AAACGGATATACATTTTTTTTACATTTATTGAATCATTCGCCTGTCGAACTGAACCTAGTTAAAAAATATAAACGCGCGAAACCTAGACGAGATTATCTACGAAAAAAACAAAAAGAAAGAAACACATATATTTTTTCCTACGAGATTATTGCGCCCGTGTATCGGCAATACGACCAACTTCAGATTACACAAAAATTGCACAGAAAGCAATATGTTCTAACATCATGCCGTTCGATGAAATCTCCGTCCGTGCACGAAAGACCGA
>NC_051404.1:40995166-40995321 GCF_015228065.2 Penaeus monodon
GATGTAAGTAAGATGTGAGTTGCTCTGACCTGGTCGTCATGGCAACGCATGTAGACGCCTCGGCTTCAGAACGAAGGTAATTGATCAAGAACGGAAAGTCTTAAATATCGGTTTTACAAACTGCTGTTCTTGGAACAACTCTTCCAGCCACCATG
>NC_051404.1:40995638-40996690 GCF_015228065.2 Penaeus monodon
TTTTCCTGCGTCAGAGGAGGCATAAAACGGCCCCAAATGGAAATGAAGGAAACCAGCCATATATCCCCCTCTGCTCGCATTGCCACTCGACCGACCGCGCACAACTCGCCTCCAGAGTACAAACTCGTCAAAACAAGAACTTCGGAAAGGGAATGGCGAGACCCGAACATCCAGGGAAAATATAAAACCATCTTGGGAGGAGACGCGTGGGAGCTCCTTTGGTTCGTGAAGCTTCGATAAGAGAGTGAGGAAACGTTACCTTCCATGCAAGTTGAAAGGAGGCATGCAAGCACACGCGTTCTCCTGCAAGCACAGAAGGTCACCAACAGAACACGAAGCAAATCCTCCGTCACTTCCCAAACCTCCCGAGAAGCTCATGGCACTGTAGAACGAGTGACCTTCATCTCGACCCTCGTGACCTTTACAAATAAGCCTCGAATCGCAACGCTTTCCTGACGCAGAAGGACCTTTCTTCAAACAGCTCCCAAGAGACCCAGAGACGAGAGCCGGAGGTCGAGGGTCGCCGCACGGCCGATCAAGGGGACTTTCCTCTCCTCTGCGGACGATGCAACAGCGAGCGCGAGCGAGGGAAGGCGCCGTAACGGGCCTATGAATATTATATGGGCCTTCCCTTTCAAGGCTTTTCCTCAAGGGGCTTCCCAAAGTGGTGGGGCACGCGCGTGCATGGCCGTCTTACCCTGGGGAGCGTCTTAGGTCTTGCTGCTAATCGGAAGACCGCTTCTTAAAGTGCTTCCTCTCTTTCATCTTCTATTTTGAGTGGGGAAGGTAAGAAAAAAATAAAAACAAGAGGAGAGAAAAATAAATATTACGGTCAATATCTACGTCAAACCCCTTTCAATCCTGAATCTGGACACTGTACAAGTTAATAGTTGGGCAATTGCAACGCTTTGCAGATGGAAATAAGGAAGGTGATGCATATCATAACTTATATGCATATTATATGATCGATTAATTCTGGACGTAACTGTTACAAGAATATTTCATTCAATGAAAGCTCGTATGTGGACAAAATGTGAAGAGAATGACAATCA
>NC_051404.1:40996727-40996945 GCF_015228065.2 Penaeus monodon
GAGATGTAAAGATCACCAAACCCACCCTGAAGACGGACCTAGAGCTTCGCCTCGAGGGTTGCAGGTCACCGCCTTGCCACCGGGCGGAAACGGGGTGTTCGCGGGACGAGCCTCAATCACAGCGATTCCCGGGCGCTTTTTGCACTGACGTTCTTTCCCCGAAGCTAGCCCGGCCGCTCGCAAAAATAAAATCTTTACCCGTGACCTTGACCCTAGAG
>NC_051404.1:40997327-40997439 GCF_015228065.2 Penaeus monodon
TTTCGCCTACAAACCTCAAAGCTAAATGAAACCCCCTACTTCCACAACCCCACACTACGACTCAGTGACGACTCCTCGAAATTCCTCAAAGAGCAACACGACCATCCTACTT
>NC_051404.1:40997482-40997624 GCF_015228065.2 Penaeus monodon
AGAAGGATCCCCGTATCGCATCCCTCGTAGCCTTTCAGGAGCGCCTTCGGAGGCCGCCTCACGAGGGCCTGGGGCGAGTCTACACCTGCTTTCTCCCCGCCTTCGTTTGCCGTCGCCGTCCTCGTCCCCGGCTCCCAGAGGG
>NC_051404.1:40998037-40998165 GCF_015228065.2 Penaeus monodon
GACCTTGCTTGCCGACTCCACTGACTCGCTGGAGGCCAGGATGCGGCCGGCCGTGGGACTCTGTGGCGCGGATTTATTTCTTTGCGAATAAATTTGGAAAATACGTGGACGGACGTCGGGGCTTGGTC
>NC_051404.1:40998451-40998858 GCF_015228065.2 Penaeus monodon
AACAGAAGACATAGGCAGAGCTAAAAGATAAAGGGGAGAGAAAAGTGTAAGAAAACACAAACACAAACACACAATTCTTCGTCATTTCCAATGTTCACAATTATCACAACAATTACCAACACTACCATCATCACCATTTCTCCTCCTACTTCCCTCCATCCCTCCTCCACCAACCCTGGGAGTGACGTTTCCAAATTAACCAATAACCTGTTTCAATAACCTCCCGCCCACCTCCAATAACCCACACCCCCGCTACGATTCCCCCCCCCCCCCACAACCAAGAATGGCCACCTAACACAGTCCTTCTAGAGGGTTCTTGACACGTACAGGAAACAGACCGAATATGCTAATGATGGTGAAGCTGATGTGGACAAGGATGTATGGAGAGGAGAAAGAGGAAAACGAAG
>NC_051404.1:40998988-40999435 GCF_015228065.2 Penaeus monodon
AGAAAGATTGACAATGTAACACACTCTCCTTCCCCTCAAAAAAAAAGGGGGGGGGGGAGAGGATGAGGACAACATTCCCTCGATCTTTGCCATCACGACATCCGATGGAAACGATGATCCGGAAACGGCGAGGTCAGAGATCGGATGCTGGGAAGGCGGATGGTGGGGGAGGGGGGGGGTGTAGCGAGAGGGACCTCCTCGAGGAGTACATCGTACCCTAAGATGCAATATAATCGTTGCAAGTTCTTATAAGACGATGTCAAGAATCTGATGAACTCGAGGATCTCCTTTATTTTCTTCTTATTCCTTTCAATAATTTTTTTTCTGTATATTCTTATTCTTCCTTTTTTTTGTTCTTATCCCTTTCAACTGTTTTTCATTTGATAAAAATAAGTGATATGGTGAAGAGAAGAGAGATGGTTGGGCAGACAGACAAATAGACACATA
>NC_051404.1:40999865-41000035 GCF_015228065.2 Penaeus monodon
CACCCCACAAGAGTCACGCGCCGGAGGGAGACCGGAGACCTAAATGTATTTCGAATGCCACGGCGGCCCCATGTACAACGTCTCAATGGTGTGGCCGTAATTAATGTGCAGAGCCGCTACTTCGCACGGAAACTTCGGGGGTTCTGCCTCGCGCCGGGGATTCTGGTGCG
>NC_051404.1:41000169-41000308 GCF_015228065.2 Penaeus monodon
TGAAAATGGGAATAAGAGAGAGATGAAGCGGACCACGGAACGGGGAGGGATGAATGGCAAATAAGGGAGGAAAAGATGAAAGGATGAAGGCACGAAAGACGAAAAGGGTGGAGACAGAGAGGGAAGACTGTGTCAACAG
>NC_051404.1:41000415-41000739 GCF_015228065.2 Penaeus monodon
TCTTTTTATCCTCACTTGATGGTGATGAGGATCTGAAATCAGGGACTGGGGTTGGAAAGGAAGGAAGGAGAACGAAAGACACGAGGACGAAGAGGAACAGACAGAGAAAAGAACACCGAGGGAAGGGCAATCAACAGAAAAAAAAAATTAAAAATCACACTCAGTCCACCCTCTCCCCTCGTTTCCATAGTAACAACCATACTACTGTGTCCCCTTTTTCGATACCGGGGCAAGAGAGAGAGATCCCACCATCCCTGTTCATGCTGGTGATAATGGTAATTTTTTATCGCTTTGTGATCTTGTCTCCAACCAAAGCTCGTCTGC
>NC_051404.1:41000970-41001066 GCF_015228065.2 Penaeus monodon
AACCAGTATCCTGCGCGCTTGGTATCCAGCGCGAGTGCAGTGGTACAAGATGATATATGAAGCTCCATTCTTCATAAATCTGGTTCGAGGAGCTTT
>NC_051404.1:41001797-41001928 GCF_015228065.2 Penaeus monodon
CAACGAAACACGGAGAGACCAAACCAGACGAAGAAAGAACGGCAAGGGTACGAGAGGAAACAGACGACCGAAGATAAAGAGAAAAGCCGTCGCATTGAAGCAATATCATACCATGTTGCCAGGGAGGGGAA
>NC_051404.1:41002246-41002690 GCF_015228065.2 Penaeus monodon
CGATAAAATAAACGATAAATGACACAGCAAACATTCAGTGCTTATTTTTCTTGTCCTATTAGTTTGACATAAATTCCACCGGCTTGAACTTGAGGGAACATTTAAAGTCCAATTTATTTCCTTTTTTTCTGATACGAAACGAAAAGAAAAAAAAAAATTCTTGCATCAGAATACAAAGAATAATAATAACAATTCTTTAAAGGGTGAGGACTAAATAAATCACAACAAAATTACAATGAGGTGACATCCTGATTACGACAAAAGCCAGCACTCTTTGATCAACAAGCGAGCCAAAAGCCTGTTGTGCCTCGTCTGTAGCGCTCCCCCCCCCCCCCCCGTCCTTAATGCCACACCACGTACGCACGGACGCAAGGGTGCTTTGACTTTAAGTTCAAAGCCTCGTCGGAGCGTCCTGACGGGGGGGGGGGGAGCAGGGGGGGAATG
>NC_051404.1:41003498-41004148 GCF_015228065.2 Penaeus monodon
ACATTAGTTTACCAAGCTTAGATTTTACGTTTGTTCATGAATGCCATTACATTGTGTGTGTAGAGATATAACACTGAGATAGCTGGTTATTTATAACCAACGTTAGTTATAAATATTCTAATGTGTACTGCTGAAATGTGGATTTTGTGAGTAGCTGGGGGAGGGGGGGGGGGCGGTGCCGGAGGCCAACAGGTATGGCAGGTGAGGACAGGCGTATGAAATTCCAGAAAACGTCATGATATAACATGGAATGAGTAACGAAGGGGTGGCGTAGATAGTGAAGAGAAATAATTTATAAATGCATACATCCCCCCAACACCCAGACGCATGGCGACAAATAAAAGAATGTTGAACTAGTGTTCGGTTGGTTGTTAGTCATAGCGAATAAAGCAACTGCTTGTTTGCAAAAAAAAAAAAGGGGGGGGGGATTGTCTTCCTCTAATATGCACAAATCAAAAGCCTCGGAAGAGATACCTAATGCTCAACCAAATATTTAGTATTGAACAAAAATCCAAACTCCTGAACGTCTATTTTCATGTTCGAGTTTCAGTGCTTTATTGGGATGAAATGTTTTTTCAATCTAAAACAAAAAACAGACAATCTGGCGATTTGGTAACTTATTCGTTCGTGCAACCTAAATCAGAATTTCT
>NC_051404.1:41004647-41004945 GCF_015228065.2 Penaeus monodon
CCCCTCCCCTGTCTTACTAAAAACAGATATTGTTAGTGACTGAGGACAATCAGTAGATAACATAAAGTTCCTCTTCACAATGAAATGCATATAGCTAACTACGGCAAAGCGATGGATAAGGCTCTCCGTGGAAGAAGTATCCAAATATTATGTATGTGAGAAATAGTTTTCCATACATATTTTCAGGGTGACGCTTCTGTGGCTTGATCCGAATTTTGTGTCGGCGTAAGCTCATGCTCCAGTCCATTCAAACAAACAGGGTTGCCGCTTCTGCTATACAGCGAAAACACACACACAC
>NC_051404.1:41005144-41005321 GCF_015228065.2 Penaeus monodon
TTATGGATTAAGTATTTATCTTTTCTCTACTGAACCCACCACTTATTAACCCATTACCCCAATCTCCCCGCCCCCCTTCACAGCCTCTCCCTTCCTCCCCATCTACAAAACACCAAACTTTCATTAAGGAAAACTACCCGCAAAAGAAGTTCTCCACTTAGCACCCTATTACTCCTT
>NC_051404.1:41005395-41006520 GCF_015228065.2 Penaeus monodon
CAGATGTCTATCTTCCATCCAAAGAAGTATTAACAATCTCTCTCCTCCTCTGCCCTCTACCTTCCACCTCTACCTTCCTCTTCTTCTTCCCCCGCCCCCTCCTCTGCACTCCCCCTCCACTTTCCACCTCTACCTTCCTCTTTTTCTTCCCCCGCCCCCTCCGCATCACCCCCTCCCCCACCTTCCGCATCTGGGACCTACTTCCTCTACCTTCCACCGTCTTTCATCTCTCCCCTGCATTCTCCACTTTCCACTCCCTCTCACCTTCCCCTTCTATTCCTTCCTCCGCCCTCAGTCTCTCATCCTCCCGCATCCCCTCTATCCCCCATCTCCTGTTCCCTCTCCACCCCCCCATATCTTCCACATCACTCCACTTACTCCACTGCCTTCCTCTTCCACTCCCTTTGAAATTCGTTCTTCTTAGATCTCACCTCCATTACTTTCTTCATTAACCGTCCACCTCCACCCTTCGCTCCCCCACCCTCCATCCACCTCGCCCTCACCGACCACCTACGTCCAACCTCTCCCCCTCTCCCCTCTCTCCCTCGCCCCTCCCCACTCCTCCTTACTTTCCCCCCTTTCCCCTCCACCAGCTTCCACCATTCGCCCCCCTCCCTCCCCCGCCCATCCCCATACTCGACCTCCACTGTCCCCTCCAACCTTCCCTTCCTCCCTATCTACCCCCTTCCTCCTCCCACCCTTCAACCCTTCCTCCCTCCTCTCCTGCGCACCGTCCTTGCCTACCCCTTCCTCCTCGCCCTTTCTCCCCCTGCCTCCCTCCCTCCCTCCATCCCGTCCTCCTCCCCCCACTTTCCCCCTCTCCCTTTTCCCCCCTCCTCCCCCCATCCCTCCTCCCCCCACCCCACGCCTCGCTCTCTATAAACTGAACGCCAAAGTCTTGAGTTACTCCGGCCGGCCCTGCGACGGTGGCGGCAGCGGCGGCCAAAACAGTAACTTGGAGGATTGGATTCCATTGGTCGAGATACGAGACGGAGATAACGGGACGCGAAGAATAAAGGGGAAATAATGACAGAGGGAACGAACGGAGGGATTGGGAGGGAAGATGATAAAAGATGGGAGATGAGACTGGGGAGAGCTCATGGTAGAGAAAAGAGAGAGACTGTC
>NC_051404.1:41006666-41006925 GCF_015228065.2 Penaeus monodon
AAATTATGTAGAAACAACGCACGTCAAAAGGAAACACACAAAGAAGTCAATTACGAAGAAGCGAGAAGGGGAAATAAAGAGACTCGTACTCCCCATTTACTTACCCGGATTATTAATTTGCCGATTTCGCCGAAATCAATATGAGTGGAAGGCAACGAAAAATAAGGAAAAAAATCTCTTCTAACCTGATGTTCGCGAAAGCTACCCTAGAGAGCTTTAATTATCACGTCCATTATATTGTTAGACAGATTTTTTTCAG
>NC_051404.1:41007622-41007767 GCF_015228065.2 Penaeus monodon
ATCTGAAAGCAGCGTGGCTCGAGCTGGCATTCAGCATGCTCTCTTGCCCTTCTCTGACTTTCCGTCGGTTATTCGCCCAAGATTTTATGCCGTTTCTTTAAGCACCGTTTCGCTTGATAACGTTACACTAATTCCGTCATAAGCC
>NC_051404.1:41008041-41008248 GCF_015228065.2 Penaeus monodon
AACGAAATGTAAAAGAACAGAAAATCCATCTTTTCCCTTTGATAAATCGTCCTCCTCCACACCCTGATTTACAGTTCCTCTCCGTGTTTTCTGTCCTTCTCTCGTTTTTCATCGCCTTCTGTCTAATTTCAGATGAATTCTAGTGCATGGCGATTCTCTGTCTAGTCTAAACTAGGGTAGTGCGTTATAAAGGAGAAAGAACGGAAT
>NC_051404.1:41008479-41008700 GCF_015228065.2 Penaeus monodon
ATTAATAAAAAAGAAGTTCTTTACGACGCCATTGTAGCTCGAACGCTTTTTAACCCGTATTTCAAGCTCCCTCGTGGGTTATCGCGAGGGAATTCCTGATTTACGACGTGACTGCGTGCGTGCGGATGTGAAAGAGGGATTCCAGACCGTAGAGTAATGCATAATGCGATCAGCGAAACGAGCGTGCAAGATGGACATACATTTCAAAAATGACACGAAAC
>NC_051404.1:41009510-41010043 GCF_015228065.2 Penaeus monodon
ATAAAAACATGGCCGAGACGCCTCCGTAATCTGATAACGAATGCTATAATCCAAGGAGAATTATGTTTCGTGGATTATACAAAATGTATGTCTTTATCATTTCGACGTTCAAACAAAAGTCGTGCCCGTGTGTTTCCATTAAAAGCTTTTCCTATTGTCTTATAATTAGCGTTTGTTATGCTTTCCTTCCTACGTCATCTTAAATATTGCTTCATGTCAACTTTTACCAACTATAAATAATTGTCTGACACAACCAAACATACCCGGGCCCACGCTTTCACCAAACGCCGCGGAATTCTGAACTACTCGTGTGTTTCCAGGACTTAAGATCAGCTAAGACGGAGGATGAGAAACGTTTCTATTCTGGGCCCACACTTTCACTTGTTTCCAGAAAAGTGATAACGACAAGGAAGTTACCACTGATTCATCTATTCAACCATCTATAATTTTCAGGATTCTTTTTACCATATTTCATCGCTATCTATCTGTCTGCCACTTTATGACGGGGACGAAACGCCAGTGTCAACAAATCA
>NC_051404.1:41010064-41010279 GCF_015228065.2 Penaeus monodon
TTCTGGTCTGATATGTTGTTATGCGTATCCCTCTGTTTCCCCTAATTATCTCTGTCATTACTCTAGCTCTTCTCTTTCTCTCCATAATCTTCCCTTCTTTCCTTTTCTTTCATACTTAGCTCACCCTCCTTCCACGTCCCATATAATTACGAGAGTCCCCTTTTCCCTCTTTATCCCTCTCTTCCTCTACCTACGTCCTATTCCGCAATAAAATC
>NC_051404.1:41010340-41010796 GCF_015228065.2 Penaeus monodon
ACCTTTTCCTACCTTCGTTCGCCCTCTCCCTCTCAATTTCCCATTTCATGAAAAAAATAAACTGCCAATCTTCCTTATTCTCTTATATCTCTTCCTTCCTTTATTCCTTACGCTTTTCCCCTCCAACTCTCCGCATCCCATTTCATTATGCAAGAACACTGACCCAAAGGATTCAACGACTACGCGATTCAGCCGCCGCCCTGACCTCGGGCTCAGCCAAAGGGCAGCAGCCGCCTCTCCAAAGGTCACGCGGAACCAAAAAGGCGCCGAGAACCTCCCACGTCTCCTGCAGAAGTTGGCGGAGCTGCCGGAGCCTTGCCTCGGCATTACCATAAAGCAAGAATTGATCATGCGCGAAGGGGGCGACCTCCAGAACGACCCAGGAGGCTATCCATCACGACCCAGCGTGGACGACCGTCACAGGAAACACCCGCGGGAGCCGCTGGGCTTGTGTCG
>NC_051404.1:41010851-41010920 GCF_015228065.2 Penaeus monodon
CCGAAGTGTTTACTCATCCCACCGTCGCGACGTTACTTTTTAGTTATATATATGTGTTACTTCGCCTGC
>NC_051404.1:41011163-41011362 GCF_015228065.2 Penaeus monodon
CGCCCACCGAAACGGCGAAGGCATAACGTATCCCACTGAAATTTCTTTTTGTCTAAGATAACACCGACTCTGCGGCTGAGCTAAGGCGTCCAGAAAGCCAAGGAAACACTTCCTTGCTTCATAAATCCACATGGCGGCCACATCGACGCCTTTGTGGAGGCCGGCCACTGTGCTTTAGGAGGTTTACACAGACAGACAC
>NC_051404.1:41011534-41011775 GCF_015228065.2 Penaeus monodon
ACAGAACCTCCCGATTTTCATCATCATGATTGGGATAATCTGACACTGAAATTAGGCTTTGCAGAAAGCCAAAGGATTAGAAAAAAAAAGAAGCCCAAACATTTTTTCCGAAGAGTCTCAATTACTGTAAGTGACAGACGAAGAGATTGCCAACTTCTTCACGGAAGTCATTCTCTCTCGCTCCAGTCCGGCCGCCAGGGATCGAGGCTGAGATGGACTCCTGGATATCAGTCAGAATTCT
>NC_051404.1:41011809-41011931 GCF_015228065.2 Penaeus monodon
GGAGGAGGGCGAGAAAAATAGGAACAAGGAGAGTTGAGAGAAGGCGGTGGAACGGGAGAGAAGCCTCGTCTACACGAACTGCCATGTCTGGTGGTCAGGAAAAGCAAAGTGCCCCTGATCGG
>NC_051404.1:41012013-41012222 GCF_015228065.2 Penaeus monodon
CGGGCAGGTCAACGGAATGCCAGGGTCTGTAGCTAAGCGATATTACCACACAATAACTATATCGGCTTCAGTCACCTGCTGATAATAAGGGCTACTGCCGGTCGCGCTTGGCAGCTCATCGTCTCAGCCGAGTGTCAATCGTCGCGAGCCCATCCCAAGTGAAGGCACAGACGCTGGACATGTATGGTGTGGCTTTAAGGAAACAATGT
>NC_051404.1:41012502-41012677 GCF_015228065.2 Penaeus monodon
TGTCGACTGACCCGCGGAATATCTACGTCCCAAGGAAGAAGAAAGGCTGGGGACTGCGGGGTCGGCATTTTCTTATTGGTCAGCCCAAAGGAAGTGAATGGAATCGATATCAGAAATTGAGCTTGTTGACATGCTTGGACGCAGTCCTTCACCTCGCATCCCCAGGTCTCCCCTT
>NC_051404.1:41012994-41013272 GCF_015228065.2 Penaeus monodon
CATGAATTCCAACTCTGCTGCTTTTAATATCACGCGCATTCAAGAGAGTTATAAAGTTGGGAAGTCGCGCATGCTAAAACGAGAGACAAACAGACACGCCAAACCTCAGGCACAGAGAAGCTGCCCCTGTTAACCCGCACCGGATACGTCCTCCGTCTATCCGCTTTAGCCAGGTCAGGTCAGGCCAAAGAGGAGCTCGAGCTGGATTGAAGGCTACGGTCCGTTCTTGAGGAGCTTGCCGTATCACAGGGACATGCCTTGGAATAGAGACCCTCAAA
>NC_051404.1:41013517-41014321 GCF_015228065.2 Penaeus monodon
AGCGCCCGAAGAAAACAAATTTACGCCAGAGAAGGGGAGAAGTATGTAAATATACAATTTAATGATACAAACAAGATGTGGTACAAAGACTCCAATGTAAATGTGAAAATAAAATTATTTTTACAGGCTTCTGGCAACTAAATAAGTAATAAAACACCAAATAACTTTTCGATTTTTTTTATAGATATTACCGCCAATACATAGTTATCTTTGCCATTCACTGAAACGAGGAGGCACGATATGAGATGGAAAGGAACCCGGTGCATCCTCAAAATGACTTTTGTAACATGCTGAAGTTCAAAACCCAGGGATTAAGTGGATAAATTCGAAAAGTATGACGGTGTGTTATGTATACTTATGGGAACATGTTCGTGTGTATGTGCACTTGTATGGTTTATAAGAACATGACTGTGTGCCTGCTGCTCATACTCAGAGCAATGACATCATTTCTAATTCAGCAATCATCCCTGGCTTTTATCTTATCATTTCGACATGGAAAACAATACTGGCTTGTCGTATATTGCATTACGAATGGCTGCAACTTGCTCGCACAGTTATGGCGCCATTCGAAGGCCGGGGTACGGATGCCACCAGCACCGCCCAGCCATTTCCTCGCCTCTAAAGCTCTTGCAATATCACTCGCGAGGCCCTTGCGTTCAACCCGGATAGGTTCATAACACACACCCACTTATAACGGAGATGATGAGCCTCAAGCCAAAATGGTGGAACTCGTCTGATGTTTCGGAATCAACGGGGTTGGTTTGGACGCTCGCTCTCCGCTCATTCATCGCACTCCTCTGAGAG
>NC_051404.1:41014493-41014629 GCF_015228065.2 Penaeus monodon
GCCTCTACATTTAATTTATGTTCCTTATCAGTAAATATTCAACTACACGAGCACTGTGCGCTGGTCATTCTACCACAGACATAGACGTGGCCTTCATTTAAAGAAATTTACTATGCTGCTTTTATACGCATACCTT
>NC_051404.1:41014665-41014831 GCF_015228065.2 Penaeus monodon
GTTTCTGTTACTGGCAGTTGCCACTGACACCTTTAACTTCTTATTTGTCTTGTCTTTGAGTATTATTTACCTTCTCACCTCAAGAGACGTTCCTTGTTAATTTATTTCACGAGTGATTTCTCGGAGGGGAAGAAAGGACGAAATAAAATGCATCAATTCTTTCTGC
>NC_051404.1:41015695-41015807 GCF_015228065.2 Penaeus monodon
AGTGACTTACGCCCTTTCTCGCATTAATTTGCATAATAACATGGCAGCCATCACACCACCTCCTCTTTTAATATAACAGTATTTTTTCAGTAGATATTCAGAAATAATAATT
>NC_051404.1:41016086-41016238 GCF_015228065.2 Penaeus monodon
ATTGATTATAATTCTAACGCAACTCTATACTCATACATTCAAAGCAAAACAACCTCTCTCCAAGAAATAGTCTTGATTCTCCGGCCATACCTGTAACAAGAGAGGAAACAAGATAAGTATTAAAATAATCAATGATGACAAAGACAGTGTCT
>NC_051404.1:41016273-41016362 GCF_015228065.2 Penaeus monodon
GCTGGAACACATCACAAAAACACAACTGTATCTATACAATACTGAAGTAAAGTTAATGAATACATCTGATGAATATTCGTAATAAATAA
>NC_051404.1:41016823-41017081 GCF_015228065.2 Penaeus monodon
TGCACAGAACCGGCCAATTCCCCATCCGTGGCCGAGGCGCGCGTGATGCCGACGAGCCCGATGGCGTAGCAAGTGTTGGCGCCAATGTGGATGACAAGATAATTCCCCCCCCTCCCCCCCCCGTCGGCGCCAAGGCCATCGCGCGAGACGTCTGGGCTGGTCAGTGGCCGTCCTCGCAACCTCCTTTCCAGCCCAGTGATTCATCTCGCGGGCGAAGCGGCATCGTTTGCAGGCTTGTCGTGTTTTCGGAATCTCGCG
>NC_051404.1:41017371-41017497 GCF_015228065.2 Penaeus monodon
CTTAGGCATTTTCGGAACCGAATTTCACCTTTTCCCTGCATCCAGTACTTGCTCTTTCATTTCCTGCCATAGTGACATTGCCATGCCGCCCTCTCTCTGTTCACGCAGGATATCACACTTTAAGTT
>NC_051404.1:41017832-41018115 GCF_015228065.2 Penaeus monodon
GTGAATATTTACACTCTCGAACTGAATTTGACTGTTTATTCTGCTCATTCATTCTTCGGGCCAGATTTCCAGCCGGAGAGAGAAGAAAAGTCGGGAATTCATTTGCTAACAAACTCAAGCTTTCGTCACAATTTATGAGTTTACTTTGCATCTCAAATTTGCAACAGCTTTTCATTCGACGAATATTTACGAGGCAGGTGAATCAATGCCAGGAAATGCAACGTTAATGCTGATTGCAGCCGGTTTTCTCAACTAAAATAATATTGCATCAAGTCAGTTTCAG
>NC_051404.1:41018289-41018357 GCF_015228065.2 Penaeus monodon
TTATTTCAGCTTATATATATTTATTTTATTAGATATGAATCCCTCGTTCTGTGTTACTTCGCCTGCCC
>NC_051404.1:41018519-41018635 GCF_015228065.2 Penaeus monodon
CTTACCGAAAGCTGCCAAATCGTCAAAGCGAAGAAACGCCCCCCCCCCCCTCGGCACCTTTCACAACGACTACAATCTCGAGGAGGAACGAGATGCGCGCGTTTTCCCCCCCCCCG
>NC_051404.1:41018725-41018878 GCF_015228065.2 Penaeus monodon
AAAAAAAAACATAAAAAAAGGTAAAAAACAGGTAGTGGGGCGAAGGCAGAACAGGGGAAAGGTTGAGGATAAAGATTTTCTGATGAGTTAATTAAGTTGCGGATTAAACTAAGTCTTTGTTCTTTTGTTCTTACCTATTTCTCTTTCTTGGCT
>NC_051404.1:41019950-41020074 GCF_015228065.2 Penaeus monodon
AGACCCCCCCCCCATCCCCGTGTCATGTCTGCCCCGGGGCCGCCCTTAACCCAGCTTCTAACGAGCTCTCTCTCACTACACACACTTTCCTCACGAAATTTTAACAACACTGTTTCTCCCACAC
>NC_051404.1:41020890-41020999 GCF_015228065.2 Penaeus monodon
TCCGTTTCCGACCTGGCCTAAGGACTTGAACCCTAAGCCCGGCGTAATTCTTCCTGACAGATCTAAAGCTTTGCCTCCTGCCCAATCCCTCCTTACCTTTTTCATCCCC
>NC_051404.1:41021217-41021518 GCF_015228065.2 Penaeus monodon
CTCCCCTCCCTCCCCCCCCCCTCGCCCCTCTTCACTCGCCAACCTCTCATTGCTGAACACCACGAGAGTCTAATTATATCAGCTCAAAAGTCGTTATTTTTTAAAAGATGATTCATGTGAAAATCGTGTTTTTTTCCGAATCTTTATGTCATGTTTCCTGTTTCATATATATCCCTGAAGCCATAAACAAATACAAAAGAGTTCTTCTACATTACTAAAATGATTATACCAACAATGAACAACAATGGTAATCTTAACATCAACGATAATAACATAACGATAACAACAATACACCAACAAC
>NC_051404.1:41021655-41022008 GCF_015228065.2 Penaeus monodon
TCACAATTGCGCACCATCCACGCTTCCGGCAGTCCATCCGGGTGACACAAAAATAACCTAATAAATGCGTATGTTTGACCTCCATCGCACACTTACTCAGCGTTTTCGAACTTTTGAACTTTCGGGCACTTGAGCCAGGTGGAGGGTGTGTGTGTGTGGGGGGGGGGTGTGTGGCCCTTGGGAGGGTGGTTCACGTGGCTCTAGTGGGCACTCGTCATTCACATATGCGTAAACATCTGTTATCGAGAAATGCCAGCTGAGTGATTCTGCGTTTTCTTTACTAGTGTTTTTTATAGGTTTATTAGAGAGGGGAATCTTTTTTATTTTGTTACATTTGGGCGATTAAGTTTATT
>NC_051404.1:41022586-41022750 GCF_015228065.2 Penaeus monodon
CCCAGCTATCCATCCCTCTTACACGAGATATACATAAAAAGAAAAAAGTTGGAAAAAAACAGCGAAGTCCGCCATCATCATGTGACAAAAGCCAGACAAGCCATAGAGCTGTTGATTACTCTACGGGAGTGATTAGCTTACTCCCCCTCAAGCCTCCTGTCCAC
>NC_051404.1:41023110-41023211 GCF_015228065.2 Penaeus monodon
AAAACCCCTCTAACATCAACTAGCACAAGAGCAAGATATGGCTTCGTTTCCTGGCGCATTCGAGTTGCATAATGGAGAAAACCATGCGTTCGCCTTGGTAC
>NC_051404.1:41023510-41023860 GCF_015228065.2 Penaeus monodon
AATCTAACGAAGGAAGGTATATTATTCATCCAATGTATTGGGATCATCCTAAAACCCGAAAGTAAATATGACTCTAAAAAAGACATTTTTGTGAAACATGGATATAATATTCTTCTTTACGAGAAAAATGAAAGAGTTCCTTACTGACGTACTTGCTTTAAATTGTATAATAGTACTAATCGCATCGCTATTGATATTCTTAGTAATATTTAAAATTCCGATTATTATCTAAGGTAACATGAAGCTCTAAAAGGTCTTTAAACTGCATTAACAAAAATAACACGCAACTAACCGACTACCATTACTACAAACAAATAATTACAATTACAAAACCTCCTAGTAAACATCCT
>NC_051404.1:41023899-41024115 GCF_015228065.2 Penaeus monodon
CAGTAAATAACATTACTTCGGAACATAATCACAAGCGAATAAACTTGTGAAAATAATAGTCACGACAGTTAATTCTAATTTATGTCTCACCTGGCACTGACCACCCACGGCTGCCAATGCAACTACCTGCACGAAACCTATTATTTCCTCGGTGTGTTTTTGGCCATTAATTGAGCATACGTGTGTGTCTTCCTTAGTTATGACACGTAGGTTATC
>NC_051404.1:41024306-41024375 GCF_015228065.2 Penaeus monodon
TTAATTGTAAAAAAACGACTAAAGCTTTACTGTACAATTTGCTTTCAGAAACACTAAGTAAAGGCATTT
>NC_051404.1:41024518-41024958 GCF_015228065.2 Penaeus monodon
ATCTTCATTTGTCTTCCTTATTTCTCATACTTCGGCGCCGTCTGGCAACCAGCGAGACAGTGCGGCTCCTCTGCTACAGACAAGGTATTTTTTAAAAGAAAAAAATGAATTGAAATATTATTTTTCTCTATACATTAATATTTCAAACTTATTTCCCAAACTATTGAAAAACTGAACCGACTGTCTACTTGCTACAGAATCTTGAAAATAACGTTTCATTAGATACTAAGGTATAACTGCAGTGGTCACGTGATGCTGACGTCATCCACATGGACCTTCTAAAACACCGTGACATTTTACGCTCGGAACTTCTCACATTTCCAATAAATGTTTAATTAATCACTGGCTCGAGTTACGTCGAATCTTCCAAAATCTATTAGACATCTTTTATATAGCAGCTATTTTTCTTCTCCGAAGAAAAAAAAAAGTTCAGTGCGCAT
>NC_051404.1:41025061-41025283 GCF_015228065.2 Penaeus monodon
TCTATATGTGAGCCCTTGTTTTCTCCCTCCTACTATTCCACAAGATTATGATAAACCGATAAAAATAAGAGCCTGGGGACACACCGAGTACCATTAGATAGCTACAAATCCACATCCGACGGGGGCATGTCTCTCCTCTCGACTGACAGCAAGAAAGGCCGCAAGCAGAAAATAACGATTTTGCTACTTGTCCCGCCCCGCGTGGAACCGCCGCGACTCGAG
>NC_051404.1:41025555-41026245 GCF_015228065.2 Penaeus monodon
GCAACGCCCCTACCCCGCGCCCTATCCACCCCATCCCCCAGCCCCCCCCCCCCCCATGCCTCACAGTCCAGCACAATTTGCTTAGGAATTACCCCTCGGCACCAGGAAACCGCTTCGTTCCTCCATGAGTGAGTCTGGAGAGGACGGACGGCGAGGGGAGAGACTGGGGGGAGGGGAGGGGGGGATGTACCTCTAGGGAACTAGGGAAACAGAGTAAGGACGGGGATGCAACCAGCACTAGGAAACTAGGGGACTGGGGATGACGATGCAACCGGTACTCAGGAACTAGGAGCTGGGTCGGGAGGCGACTGGTAATAAGGAACTAGGGAGACAGAATAGTAGAAATGGGGGAGGGGAGAGGCTACTGGTACCGAAGAACAAGGGGTACCACCAGCAGGAAACTTGGGAAAGAGATAGGAGGAGGAAGGCGAGTACTAACAGTATAAGGGAAGATCGGAGAGAGAGGGGAGATGTACTACCAGTGCTAGGGGACTAGGGAACACAGAGGGAGGGAGGGAGAGACTACAAGTACTAGGGAAATATGACGGATTGTTTCCCTCCTCTGAACTATGAGCGTTTACTAAGAAACATGTTTTAATGGGGTTTCATGTTTCAGCACAAATATGCTTAGAAAAGAGCGAGAGAGAAACTAGAAAAAAATGACGGTAATTCATTAGCTTTCCATTTCGA
>NC_051404.1:41026736-41027135 GCF_015228065.2 Penaeus monodon
ATTCGCCTGGCAACCTTTTAGTCTTCAAATGCATTCAAGACACCAATTTCTTTTAGAAATCATCATTATTTTTATACCCATATCCAACTCCCAACCCGCAGACAGACACCCCCCCCCCCCACACACACCCAACACAATCTCACGCAGACACAATTTTTTTTTTTCTACCTTTTCACCTCCTTCAGTCCTTAAGGATTGGCACAGACACAGACAAAGATCCACATCCGCATCAGCACATACCGCCGTGGCACACCCGAACACGTATTGCCATACCCACGGCATCCCATTTAGACTCATATCCTAACATGACTAAATCATCCTCAGATTATCTGCGGCATCCTACTGATCCTCGAAATGCGTTTCCTGCAATCCTTCGAACGGCCTCTATATTTTGCGTCT
>NC_051404.1:41027363-41028029 GCF_015228065.2 Penaeus monodon
AAATAAATTCTGACATAAGTGGACCGAGAAAGGAGCGGAAGAGAAGAAAAAAGGTCAAGGAAAAGAAGGTACACTGTCGTTTCCTTTCCCATCACCTTTTTTTTCCCCTTTTCATGTACTTGGTTTCCCTGTTCATAGCCTCCCTATAAAGAAACAATTTTCTTTTAAACCGTAAGCAGTTCCTTAACACATAAATGATCTGATTAACTTTACGAAATAAGCCAGTTTCCAGTTTCCCTAATTCTTTTTCTTCTGAAATGAGGGGAAACTTTCAGTATTTTCTCAACTCGATCTTCCCTATCCCCCCAGGTTCCTGTACCTCCCCCCCCCCTTCAACATCTAACAATACTCGTATATTTACTTTTTTTTCTTTTTTTAGATTTCGCTTCTATACAACTGGTTTCTTCGTGCAGTTGCAAGTTTGGTCCTTTGCTCCGGACGGCATTCCAATTATTATAATCCTAGACTTGCGCTCTCACTCTCGATCTTTCCTTTCCTCCTTCTTCCTCTCTTCTCTTCTCCTCTCACTTGCTCCATCTCTCTTTTTCTCTCACTTCCTCACCCCCATTCTCTATTCTTGCGTATACGGACATACAGATACATACACGTAAGCACACTCAACATTTTTTTTAAGTTCTTATTAAAATCTACCCTCCTTTCTGTTTA
>NC_051404.1:41028075-41028432 GCF_015228065.2 Penaeus monodon
TTCATTTTTCGATTCCTCCCTCTCTCCCCTTCCTTTAACCATCTTTCTCTTTTACAGTGCACCTTCACTTTCTTCCATTATGTGTTATTCAGAAGCTCTCTATCTATTTATATCGCTTTCTCTTGCCTCTTTCATACAATGCAATCCCAATCGTCCACCTTTACGTCGTCTTGCTTTATTGGATTATTTTCTCTCTCCCCTTCCTCGCTAATGCCACCAATTACAGCGAGCAGTTCATCAAATTCCCGTAACTTCATTCAGGGCGCTTGAGGTTTCCGCGATTGCTCCCCTCCCCTGAAGGCCCCGCCCCTCCCTCCTTCCTCCCGCCCGCCATCTATCCACTTAGCCTCGCCTTTC
>NC_051404.1:41028544-41028932 GCF_015228065.2 Penaeus monodon
CCTCCCTCCTTCCCTCCCTTCCCAATTACCGCCTTTTCCCTAGCCTCTTCCTCACTCCTCCCTATACCCCTAGCTCCCAACCTTATTCGGTCCCTCCTTCCTTTTCCGAGACTCCCTCTCCCTCCCTTCCCTTAGCCTCTCCCTCCCTTCCCCCTCCCTCCTTTCCCTTAGCCTCTCCCTCCCTTCCCCTCGCTTCCCCCTCCGCCCCTCTCCCCCTCCCTGCCTCCCTCCCTCCCTCCCCCTCCGCTCCTTAATGTCACGATTGATTCGAAATCTGGATCCGTAACTGCGTTCGGGAAGCAAACTTCAACTGGCCAATTCCATTCACTCTTTGGGATGTCGGAACGTATCGAAAACTTCGCTCAGGAAATCTTTGCTCAATTCAAAC
>NC_051404.1:41029028-41030242 GCF_015228065.2 Penaeus monodon
CTCAAATGTTTTATTCTGTTTCTTGCCAAGGTTTCGTCTCTTGCTTCATTTATTGATAATGAATCCTTAATCAATCCTCTACTCCCCCTCCCTCGTCCTCATTATACTGTATAATTTTCCTTCATCGCCATCATCATTTAGTTCCCTTACCTCCCCTTCGGTTTCTTTCATTTCTCCCCCTCTAACTTCTGTGCTGTCTTTTCTCTGCAGTTCACCTGCTTTATCTCCATTTCCTTTGTCTTTTTTCTCATATTTTTCTACTCCCTTAAATATTCTTCGTACTGTTGTCTTTTTCCCTCATTGTCCTCATTAACCACCAGTTTGTGTTCTTCCTTTCCTCCACCTCTTTTAACTTCCCTTACTTCGTTTCTTACTTTATTCTCCCTTCGTTTCCTATCTTTCCCCCTCCTCTTCTACCACTCCTTTCGTTTTCTTTCTCTCACATTCCCACTCTTTCGCCTCTTTTACCTCCAATTTGCCCATATCTTCCTCATCCTCCCCCTCTACCACTCTATCTTCTGTCCTTCCTCCTCCCCCACTTGTTCTTCCTCCTACTTCTCATCCTTTTCATCCTTCTCCTCTTCCTTCTCTTCATTTTCCTCTTCCTCTCACCCCCTATCTCCCGCTTTCACTCTCCCCACCTTCTCTTCCTCTCCCACCTCCTATTCTCCCTTCCACCGTGACCTTTCAAGACCCCGTGTTATAACCTCCGGGATCACCTATTCTTGTCACCCAAGCATATGAACACAGGCATATTCTCGCCTCATGCAAATTCAGTTACCAACAACGCCCTTGCCTAAGCTTCGTGTCGCCTCTCTCATCGGGGCGTCCCCTCTCAAATCTCGTGTCTCTCTCTCTTGTTTTAGTCTGTATGCTCGTGTTAGTTAACGCTCATGATATTTCACTTTCATCCCTTGGATATACGCGAATATATATAGGTTTTGCACAGTCCAGTCTCCCCAAGAAGTTAAAGAGGTTCCGGGAGGTTTCGGAGAGCGACCGAAACGCGAAAACCTCTTCGGAGTACAGGCCGTCTCCCTCCCTTAATGAAATTCCACCCTTCTTTCAGCGATCCTGCCCCCGGGTCTACTTCGTCCTCCGAAGCTCTGCCGAATCACCGACGCTCCCTTCGGCTTGCGATGGAAGGGTTTCTTATCGGTGCGACGAAAGCAATTTGAAACCGACGTCGCTGTTTCGTAGGTTCAATGGGTCGG
>NC_051404.1:41030356-41030991 GCF_015228065.2 Penaeus monodon
GGCGATTTTTTTGCTGTGGTCGTACTAAACACATTCTTATCTAACTCCATTCCCTTTCGATTCTTCATATAGAGCCAAGACGAACATTATAAAACGAATAAAAAAGAAATCCACCTTCTCTCCAAAGACAAAAGTTCCCCTCCTGCCCCTCTTTATCTCGCAGAAAGTATTATCTCTCACCATCCAAAGCGATCTGTGAACCTTTGACAGTCCGACGGCCAAAAGTCCCGACGATTCCTTCGAAAAGTCCTTCTTTATGAGAAATTTTCCCGTCAGTTCCTCAAAGCAACGACCACAGACGAGCTGAAGTCCTTAAAGGATAAGGGAGACCTTGTAAACGGCTTGAACACGGCTCTACACGTCAATAAATCACGGTTCCTTCCCCCATAAAGAGACGACGGAAAGTAAGATGGTAAAAAAGGGGGGGAAATAAGAAAGAAAAAGTGGAAATCTACTTTTGAAAAAGAAACTCGGTGAGAAAAATAAGTGAGAAAAGTAGGCATTAATTGTAGATAAAAAAAGAAGCGCACTTTAATAAATTTGGTTATTCTTAATTTTCCATTTTTTAATTTTTGCAATATCATTCGTTAATATTATTTGTTTAATTTCGTCACCCCTTTTTTTCAAACTCAATA
>NC_051404.1:41031106-41031289 GCF_015228065.2 Penaeus monodon
ACAGGATCCCCAGCGAGACTGCTAACGAATTCTGCATTTAGATCAAGATCCTAAATCCTTTCTCTCGGCCTTTCTCCTCCTCTTGCTCCACTTCCCTAAGTTATGCATGCAAGCACACCGAGGCCCTCTTAATATGCAGATACTTTGTCTGTATCAGTGTCTGTGATTCAATTTGAAAGACTG
>NC_051404.1:41031519-41031988 GCF_015228065.2 Penaeus monodon
ACGAGATGCATATGATACAGCAAGACATAGCAATTGCCTGAAACGATTTAGCCTTGTCACTCATCCATCCCATGCGCCCCCATCAATCCGTTATCGTTGAGGGAAAGAAAGAGCAAAGAGAGAGAAACCAATTCGTTCTAAAGGGAGCTCGATTTCCTATCACCAACGAATACACATTTCAGCATTCACTTCTTCTTTCCATTATCCATCACATCTACTTTTCTTGTCCGTTGTTCAACAGCCTTTATTCGAATTGCCTCTCTACCCTTTTATCACTGCGTCATCTACTACAGGAATTTATGCCCCTGGTGGCTCTGTCCGTAACAAATATGTCTCCCTGAACGTTCGTGACTCTTTGATAAGGACAGATGGCCGGTCCGTGATTAATATCCACAACATTTAAACCGTAATGGATACTGTGATATTTGATCTGGTTATCTGAACTACATTTGCGCTGGCCACAACACAT
>NC_051404.1:41032377-41032474 GCF_015228065.2 Penaeus monodon
CTTTCAAAAAAACATACACGACCACGCTCATAAAAACAATTAAACAATTAGGACCCACAGAACACGCACACTAATAAACAAAGCATATATACAAGCT
>NC_051404.1:41032521-41032661 GCF_015228065.2 Penaeus monodon
GGCAAGCAACAACGACAATATCACAAACAAAGAGACAAATATCATCCGGTCTAGCAGTCCCGTTTCCTCGTGCGGATCCATGAGTAAATCAATACAGGACCGCCTCTCCCGGCCGGCACCCCTAACACTATGCATTACTG
>NC_051404.1:41034056-41034383 GCF_015228065.2 Penaeus monodon
GGCAGGACAAACGCACACAGCTCGAGGAGGGCAGCGCTGGCCGTTGAAATCAGGTCCGACTCCCTCTCCCTACTAACCCATTTCCCACAGCTTTATGCCCCTCTGCTGATGGTGCTTGTGGCCGTGGCTATTTAATATCCCTCTCCCTCCTGTCTCCTTTGCTTCTGTACCTTTTGCATCCCCTTCCACCTTACCCACCTCTCCTGCTTTCCCTCTTCCTCCTCCGCCTTCTTCCGCTTCCCTACCCTTCTTCCTTCCTCATCCCCTACCCCACTTCATCCCATCCCTCTAGAGTCTAGCTAGCTACTCACTCCCTTCTCTGAAGTC
>NC_051404.1:41034568-41034897 GCF_015228065.2 Penaeus monodon
TAACTGCCCTATGTTCGTGGCGCGGACGGTCGCGTCGCTGCGCTTCATTCAGTGATCCGAAAATCAATAATGGCGAACGTGTGTGTTTATTCACGTTGCTCGAATCCCGTGTATGGAGTCGAACGCGCCGAGCTGCACGGACGGAGGGAAAAAGGGAGGATTACGAGCCACGTCACTAATTCATTAAAAAAAAAATTGAACGGAAGGTTGCAACTGACGCGAATCGCAGGAAGACGAGAGGGATATGTATGTATGGTGCGCATACATTGACGGTGAGTCTCGGAGAATGACAAAAGTTGAGTCAGCGAAGACACCGAAGAGAGAGTGAA
>NC_051404.1:41035468-41035688 GCF_015228065.2 Penaeus monodon
GTGAGGGCTACATATCGACCCAAATAGTCCGGATTCTTAAAGGTGAGAAGTATCTATTCGTTCTTTAAAGGTGAGGAGGAGCCCTTGCCACGATGCTTCCTCTTCACGCAAAAAATATCGAGCGCCGTTACCGTCACCTGTGATCGTCATCGCCGTCAACGTAGGCTACTTCCATGCGTGTGCTCAGGTATGTTGTGAAGGCGAATGCATTCACATAAGG
>NC_051404.1:41035930-41036220 GCF_015228065.2 Penaeus monodon
AGAAAACAAACTACAACAGAGACTCAAAGACCGCGCAGGTATACGGAGGCACGAGGTAAAGAGGAAATAAAACCAGAATTCAGGCAGGAAAGCTCCAAGCGTGTCGTGCATGGAGCGACCTCTAAACAACGGGCTGTGTTACGGAGAGTGTACACGCTTTCCCCCTTAACACTGATTGTTGAGGGAGAAAGGCCAAGGCAAGAGGTTCGGACTGGAGGAGGCTTTTTTTAGTTCCGTATCAAGTTGTGGTGGGTTGTCTTCCGGTTTGCCGAATTGCTCCCCCCCCCACC
>NC_051404.1:41036392-41036473 GCF_015228065.2 Penaeus monodon
TCCCTTCTACTCTCCAAATCACTTGAGCTCTATTCTACATATCGATACCTCTTCCCTGCATTCCCTATATTGGTGTCAAGA
>NC_051404.1:41037003-41037158 GCF_015228065.2 Penaeus monodon
ACAACCAACTTGCTCATCAAAGTGGATGAGTGACACTCGCCCATAACCCTTCACAGCGATGGCACTGCCTGTCTGCAGATCATCAACCCGTTCGTAACCACATGGTCTTATAATCTCCAAACATCCAACCTCATCATCGCAGCCATCCAGACGCC
>NC_051404.1:41037353-41037492 GCF_015228065.2 Penaeus monodon
GGAACCTGACACCCGGCCAACTGGACTCCCATCCGGACTCCACTGATTCCCACTGCGGAACAACTTTACCCGGACGTTCGAAGTCGCGAGGAGCGCCGTTCCCTCCCCCGTTCCCCCATCACGCAGGCCTCCTCACACC
>NC_051404.1:41037888-41038532 GCF_015228065.2 Penaeus monodon
AATCGGTGCTTTGTGGGGAGAAGTTACGGCCGGGGGCGCGACCTCGGGCGGCTGTGATGGGCGTCCTGATTGTCAAGATGGCGGGGCGGAGAAGGTATAAAGCCTCGGCTGTTGCGCGGAAGGAGAAAATACGGCTTAAACACGGCACTCGGCAGCGACACGGAGAGAGAATGAGAGCGATGGCAGTGGCGGGCTCTGGTAATTGGCAATCAGAGTCAATACACCGGGTTTGCATAAAATTTATATCTATAATCCTTGCTAGCACTCCACCTAATATAGCAGACAGATGTGCCGAGAGCAACAGCAATATAAAATGAAAAAAAAAAAGAGTTAATGACGTTTTCCCATCAAGCAAGAGAGTAAAAAGGAAACAATGCTATGAATAAATAATGATGACTTGACAATGACAACCTCAAACTAGAATGACAGCCGTAATAAATATCAGAACACCTTGGTGTAAAATCCGCAAGTTCAAGTTCACGTCACTCGTGGAATCGAAGTGACAGCCTCTTGCAAAGAATGACATGAATGACATGTTCTTGGCAGCTGGCCTTATCTCATCACAATTCGGTTGGGAGATGTTGAGTAGCGAGAGGGGGGGTGGACGCGGGGGGGGGGACATGTATACACAGGGAAAGAAAGGA
>NC_051404.1:41038819-41039030 GCF_015228065.2 Penaeus monodon
GGCTAGACAGTTAGAATTATTGTCTTAGACCTATGCTAGTGAAGATGCTTCCCTCCCCTGCTTCTCCCTCCCCTTTCCAGCCGTTGCAGGGCTTCCCTTCCGAGTGCGACTGTCTGGCTGAGACAACACGTCATGGGGGCGACGGGGAGGGGGGGAAGCTTTGCTACTGTCGTCGACACTGTATTAGTGTATTTGTTTGTGTTAGTTACGT
>NC_051404.1:41039810-41040093 GCF_015228065.2 Penaeus monodon
CCGTAGGTGACAATTTCTCTCGGCGGCGTTTAAGTATAATACCATGTTCCAGTGAGACCCCTACCGCCTGTCCCCTCCCCCTCCCGTAAATTGAGGGCACCCCCTCCCCCTCCCGTAAATTGAGGGCACCCCCCCTCCCCCTTCCGTAAATTGACCCACCCCCCTTCCCTCTCTCCAAGAGTTAATGTGGACAAAATCACAGTCAGTTGTAGCTTTTGAAATGCATTCTACAGTGAAATCGATCGTACACTGACGACCTATTCAGCAATATCACTGCCCCATG
>NC_051404.1:41040298-41040556 GCF_015228065.2 Penaeus monodon
TCTCAGCGAATTTCAGCTGACTGCAGATCTCAACAAGTTAATGACCAAGGCAATGCCAACTTGCCAATGCATATCAACTAATGTGCATTTAGTATCAAACTGTCATACAAACTATTACAACACGTAACACAAGGACTCCCTTTGCATGTAGCCTTCCACACGCTGGATTGTAGCTGTGCTTGAAGTGACTGGGTTATTGCAAGCCTACCACGAACAGCAGCAAGCACGCTATGCAAAAGTGCGAAATAGAAATAGTAC
>NC_051404.1:41040605-41040836 GCF_015228065.2 Penaeus monodon
CTTTTTGCTATATTCCCTTGCTTTTGTTTGTGTCACATTTACCCTCCTTCTTCAACAACCTGGTTCTTTCCTTAATCACAAATAACAGCAAAGATATTTTAAAGGACGGATGAAAAAGACAGCTATCCTACATTTTATGCTTTCTGTGTAAATGTCAGAAGTACAGTTCAAAAAATAGAATGTCAAATACATGAAATATCTACTATCTCATAAAAAAATACAAAACACTCC
>NC_051404.1:41041005-41041357 GCF_015228065.2 Penaeus monodon
AACACGCACGAGAGCGCCCGAATACGGCCGCCCCTCGCCACATGCCCCGGATTCCCTGCCCAAGCCCCCAGGCAAGCCAAAACGAACTCCATTTCAGCCGAGGCCGTCACCACGGGCGCGGCGGCGGACTCTCCCCTCGCTGTCACTTCCCCTCCATAAGTCTGCCAGTGTACTCTGACGCGACACAAGGTCTAAATTCCCCTGAAACACTGGCATTAATCTCAATATCCGGCGCTGGAACGGGGTTTTATTCACTCACTGTGCGGTCATTTGGCCCAAAATTTCCTGGGAAAATCGAGACTTGAAAATACTGTTGCCGAAAATCTCTGATGGCGCACACTGTTTCACCGTC
>NC_051404.1:41041526-41041779 GCF_015228065.2 Penaeus monodon
AATGCGTTGGAGTACTTCTAAGTAATTAAATGCGCCAGGGCGAACAGACTTATTTCAGGGAGGAGCGAGAAAGAGGCTCGCGGGGGACCCGTTCGGCTCCTCCGGCGGGCGTCCCCCTGACATGCCATTACGATCCCATTGTCCGGCGCCGAACATCGCGCCGCCATCGCCCGCTGAACTTGTTTCGGAATGTTCACGTTTGCAGTTGCTAATTGAGTCGATATCATGGGCGTGAATGAGAAAAAAGGGATCT
>NC_051404.1:41042137-41042289 GCF_015228065.2 Penaeus monodon
CAAACCTATCAGGCTTTCATTGCATAACTTTTACAATATACAACTGAGAGTGGTACGGATGTCCGCCATTTCGTACAACTTCCTGACACTTGAATTCAGGTGGAGCTATTTGCGATGCGATCAAGGGATTAATTAAGCGTGCCTTTGGTTTT
>NC_051404.1:41042497-41042564 GCF_015228065.2 Penaeus monodon
TGCAGTGAGAAATCTTACCTTTCGTTCGTGTGCGAAAAAAAATAGAAGTGCTTTTGCGACTATTACA
>NC_051404.1:41042742-41042852 GCF_015228065.2 Penaeus monodon
ATACAAAACTACCCCATTATTACAGCGCATTTCTCTCCGACAGCATGAACATTTCTCCCCCCCCCCCCCCGGGAGCAAGCAACGACAATAAACTCATGTTCCTTTCTCTA
>NC_051404.1:41043033-41043105 GCF_015228065.2 Penaeus monodon
ACGCTGGTGCCTTTCACCCCCCTCCACACCCCCTCTCCCCTACCCCTCCTCCCAGCATTGGCACCACTCCAG
>NC_051404.1:41043180-41043299 GCF_015228065.2 Penaeus monodon
CCCGTCTCTTCCACCCTGACGACATCGATAAGCGAACGATATGGACGACTTTTAACGACTTCCTTCTGGGCTGTCCGGTCAAGAGTCTGACGCAACGGGAATTTCCTCCGACATGACGA
>NC_051404.1:41043434-41043904 GCF_015228065.2 Penaeus monodon
GGCAAAGGGAGACGACTCCCTGTTGCAGGAAAAGTAGTTTACCGAATGTATCTCTTTCCTCTTTTTTTTTTAGGATTCAAAATTTATTCACATTTCCCATCTTTATTACCGCTTATATATACGCACACACCCCTCTACCCATCATTCCCATCCACTTCTCTTCTCCCTTCTATCATTCGCCGATTTCTCCTCTTTCTCTCCTCTCCCTTTCCCCTCATTCGCCGATTTCTATTTTTCTCCTTTCCCTTTCCCCTCATACGCCGATTTCTCCTCTTTCTCTCCTCTCCCTCCTCCCCTAATCCGCCGATTTCTCCTCCTCCTCTCCCCTCATCCGCCGATATTTCCTCCTCTCCCCTCCCTTCTCCCCTCATCCGCCGAATTCTCCTGCTCCCCTCCCCTCTCCGCCAAAGGGCCCGACTTCGCCCTCGCTCCGCCTGCGACCCCCCGGCTGACGGCGCTGGCGGGTCGGA
>NC_051404.1:41043942-41044014 GCF_015228065.2 Penaeus monodon
AGGCTTGGCATGGCGACGGAAAGCCTTGTAAACGGGAGACGGATGAGGATTCTCTCCTTTTTTTGCCCCCCG
>NC_051404.1:41044410-41044728 GCF_015228065.2 Penaeus monodon
CTCAAACCGGACACACGCTTGAAAGACAATGCTGTAGACGTACGAAGGGCGGATGATCGATGGTGTGTACGAGTGCATATAAAGTCAGTCGTTTATATTCTGCCTATGCCTATAGAATACACTGCAATGCGGCTTATTCACTCTTCTCTGGGATACTGTAAGGCGAGAACGATAAGTGAATTATATAAAAGGAACAAAATAAATTACAAAATGGAGTAGCAACGCTGCATAAATAAGATTCAAAGAACAAGTCATACATGATCACATTCGATTAGAAAATTATCGTATATGAATGTAAAATAAATAACTACTGCTAAC
>NC_051404.1:41044868-41045194 GCF_015228065.2 Penaeus monodon
AAGCGAGAAAGAAAGACCGCAAGGAAAAATCGCCACCTCGGCCTGTCCTCCCAGCAGCAACAGCCAAGGCGACAGCATTCCCAGCGAGCCTCCTCCTCCGGCCGTTCTCGAGATGGATTCCCAAGCCACGCGGAAGAAAGTTCAAGAAAGGGAAGTTCAAGCAAGTTCTCGGGCTGCTTGGCCACCCCGAGCACGAGGCCGGACGCCCCGCCGCCTCTTGGTTGCGAGAGTTGCTCACTTGCGTCCGGCCGGGATCGGGTGGGCGGCCTCGCTGTCGCCCACGGGTTCGCTGTCTTGCTCGGTCTCGTCTTCTGTCTTCTTTCATT
>NC_051404.1:41045278-41045746 GCF_015228065.2 Penaeus monodon
GGTCGTGCGGAATATTCCTTACCATCTTTAATAAAGAAAAATATCCGTGATTGCTGCATCTGAACACCATATTCTATTAGAAAGAAAAATGTAAAAAACACCGTTCAAATTCACACCCAGCGTTAAGAAAAGGAAGCTCGCAAACACGAAAACAACCACATATAAAACAAAACGAAAACAAAAACAAAAAATAAACAAAACGCTTAAAAAAAAACTTGTTGAAAGACCTCTCTCTCTCCATAACTAGAAACAGACATATATCCTCTGGCACGTCTAATCATGTTGGTTTTGACTCCGCCCACTGAAACCGGAGGCTGAGATATGACAGTTTTATTGCATACTGGAGACGTTAAGAGTGCTGCAAGAAATTACTTTCATGTTGCGAATTACTTACTTGTCAGCTGCGTTTCCCAAATGTGAAAATTCTGGCTAGTTTCTTGATTTACTTGTGTGAGCTTGAGAAAAAGA
>NC_051404.1:41045948-41046149 GCF_015228065.2 Penaeus monodon
AACCTTTTAATAAACTTTTTACGTGTTTTTTTCTGCATTTTTCAACATGCCACTGTTTTTGTATTTATTCAATATTACTAAAGCTACTTACTTGGCAGCGAAAACACCAAGACTTCACGTACCTGTGGATAAAAGAAAAATATATTATAATCATTATAAGAAAACAGCATCGTAATTCAGTGAAAATCAGTGAAAACACAT
>NC_051404.1:41046292-41046418 GCF_015228065.2 Penaeus monodon
GAAATGATCACAAGACGACAAAGCAATAGCAACAAGGATAATAAAGAAAACAAAAGACAAAACAAACAGAAGAAAAAACAGAATCATGGCGAGTTCCATATGCGCTACGCCCTGATATCACCTCCC
>NC_051404.1:41046475-41046559 GCF_015228065.2 Penaeus monodon
GAGAAGTCACGGACTCAGACAAACGCAAGACTCTCGCCATAGAATAGAACTGACGTAATTCCGCCCGTCTGTCAAGTGAGATAC
>NC_051404.1:41046718-41047530 GCF_015228065.2 Penaeus monodon
ATGAGAGAAGGGTGGGGAAGAGTAACACGAAAAAAAGGAGAGAGTGGGCGGATGGGAAGGGAGAGGAAAGTGAGAATACGAAAAGCAATGAAGAATTGGGATAAAATAGACAGGGGGGAGGGGGAGACCGGACACGAAAAATATGCGCACGAAATTTTCACTGAATTACACGAATAGACATATCCTATTTCAACCCATTCCGGCGAATAACCCAATTCACTGGATAACTTATTTACTTCACCGCCGTTTTGTCTCTTCCGACTCAAATCACACACAAAAATCCAACTGCAAAATGAAGAAACAAATTGCAAAGTTACACGATAAAACCTTTGTTTGTAACCATATACTGCAACAAGATAGCATTTCACTGTAATGGAACATGATACTGTTCACGCAAATTAAGTTAAAAATGTACGCATTCTTTTTAATTAAACAGTCCATTAAATTATCATGGTTATTGTGAATATACTTTTTTCCCACAAGAGAAAAAAAAATGAATTCTAAAATAAATTCAACCCATATATATAATTAAAGCAATAAAAAAAAAAATATGAATATACATAAACAGTATATCATTATCCTATTTTTACGAAATCTTATCATCCTTTTAGTGTAAGCTCATTTGCATTCAAATTTTACCCTTATGTTTTCCTTTGTTAAAGATATAATTTATGAGTGAGTGAGAGGGATCAAGAGGAGAGGCGATTTAATCCTTGGAAGATTTGTGTGCTACATTTACTCTCTCGACGTGAGGATATTTCAACATCAGCTGGGAAAAAAAGGGTGTGTGTGTAAAGATAACGCGAGAAAGT
>NC_051404.1:41047718-41048090 GCF_015228065.2 Penaeus monodon
GGGGGGGGATGAAGATGGGGGAGAAAAGGAAAAATGGAGAAAGGAAGAAAGAAAGACGGGAAGAAAGAGGAGAAAGGAGGAAAGAAAGACGGGAAGAAAGAGGAGAAAGACAGACAGAGACAGGGATATAATGGAGGAAAATTCAGCTTAGTAGGGGGTTTATAGCCTTCATTCACAAAGTTCAAAAGCTTTACCCCGGCAAATAGAGAAATCGGGAGAGGAACCCATCAGAAGTCGAAAGGAAGTCGTCATTTATTCATTGTTGACTCTCCCTCGCCCTGTCGGCTCTCCATGAAGGGAAATACATTCATAAAGGCAGACCTTTCCCCCCCACACAAACACTACCCGCTACCTAACCCTATAGACACACGC
>NC_051404.1:41048268-41048710 GCF_015228065.2 Penaeus monodon
CTTTCCTCGGAAAACGTGAAAACAAGGAGTAACTGATAAAAAAAAAATGCTGCAAGATGGCAAGATAATTACTGGCCAAATCCCCTACAAGCCGAATGCGTGAATAGGCCTACACCCAACGGGAAAGAAACTGTCCCGAGTCGGATGTTTAGTGTAATTAATTTTCCCGAGGACTGGCCACAGAGAGGGCATTTACATCTGGCAACATGGAAAACACCACGTCCTCCCATTACTGAACAAATTGTCGGAAATTATACTACGCGTGTCCCGAGTCTGGTGATAATGTTCAGCTTCCCCTGTTCATCTGTGACGCGAGACTCGGCAGGGGGAAGACACACAAAAAGTAAAAAAAAAAATCTATATTTTTTACTCGGTGTATTGTGTGCCTTTTGTATTCACTGTATATTTATACATGGGAAGATGTGGTGTATGGAATGGTAGT
>NC_051404.1:41049969-41050139 GCF_015228065.2 Penaeus monodon
GCTGCGACGCCTCCCATCACCGGAACGACATTTCACTCGCCTCCCGAAGCAGACAATCCCATCTCGCGTAAGGCGGGCGGCTCGGCTCCCTCCTCATCAAGGGCTGTATCAAGCGCCACCATACAACGGCGGCCGCGCCTCCTTCGCTTTTCCGACGGAGGGATCTTTAC
>NC_051404.1:41050177-41050445 GCF_015228065.2 Penaeus monodon
GACAGTTCTGCCCAGTGCGTGAGGTTACCGTGTGCTCTTAGATTTTTATTGAATTAACTGATTTCTCGTGTTTTAAAAGCTATTACTAATTGTTTGACCTTGCTATAATTCTATTTGTATCAATACCAGTAGCTACACTGTTTATAGCGACTATTATCAATTTCGAAAATAAATAGCAGTGATATGAGACTTACGAATAGTTGTTGCAGTAAGTTTGCTTTACGTTCAGTTTTTTTTTTCTCTCTCTCTCTAAAATAAAAGGAAAATG
>NC_051404.1:41050541-41050627 GCF_015228065.2 Penaeus monodon
GCAAAACACTGCACTACGACCAGCCCACGGATTTTTTCTCTCTCTCATTTTCTCAAATTTCGCTCCATCATCGTCCGCACCCAGCC
>NC_051404.1:41050686-41051138 GCF_015228065.2 Penaeus monodon
CAAACCCATCCTCTCTTTCTCCCCTTTTTCTTCTTTCCCTCGCTCGTCCCTTTCGTCTCTCAGAGATGCTCGTGTTCCGTGGCCAGCGAGTCGTCATGGATCAGGCTCTTACAAATTACCTCAAAGTTTAGTCATGAATATCTTATTTTTCCATGAGCGACTCCCACTTACATGCAGACTGTGGGTGCAGACAGCGTGTGACGCAATGTTGCATTTTTTTCACTGTTTTGTCTGTCGCTTTTCTTTCCATTTCGGTTTTTGTGTTGAGTATTAAGCGAAGCAATAGCGGTCATGGTGTTCGTTATATTTAGTCTGAAAACAGCCATCATAATCTTTATCCCTGCATAAGACTATTCTCACAATTATTAACAGTGATTTCTTTATCTTCATTCTCACTATCATCATCCTCTTCATAACCATCACGAGAACCAAAACCTGTTAACAAACCATCG
>NC_051404.1:41051264-41051515 GCF_015228065.2 Penaeus monodon
TAACAAAACGGAGACCATGTATCACTACGCCATTGCGAGACATGCGAGGCTGATTCCTCTCCCGGTCTCCTGCATGTCCAATCACGCGTCTAGAATGCGCCTAGGATAAGGGGGCGCATTCCTTTGCTCCTTTCATTAATCCGAGACACCAGACGAGGATTTACGAGGTGGAAGAGACGATCTGCTTTGGGTCAAGTGCGTGAGGTTTAAGGGCTGTTCGGAGGTCGATATCTTTGGGTTTGTTAGGACGC
>NC_051404.1:41051532-41051658 GCF_015228065.2 Penaeus monodon
AAGGATCAGGGTGCCTCCTGTTATCATTTTGGGGGTCGTTAATAGCAATGTGTAATATCTAAGACTGTATTTGATGAAATGAGTATGTTTTACTAAGAACGCTTTACTTATGCCATAACATCACTC
>NC_051404.1:41051985-41052135 GCF_015228065.2 Penaeus monodon
TGCCTGTCTTGACTCGTGACTTTTCAATATATACACGACAGCTAGTTGACAGACACGTGCAGAAACGATGAAACTATTTGCTAAGGTCTGCAATATCCCATTGCAAAGGCTGCAATGCCGTCTACTTCCAGTGGATAAAATCTATGCCGG
>NC_051404.1:41052326-41052765 GCF_015228065.2 Penaeus monodon
GAGTGAAGTGAAAAGAAAAGGGGGAGGGAGGGGAAGGGACAGAGGATGGAAAGGAGGAAAGGAGAGGAAAATAAACGGAAAGCAAGCAAGCGCGAGAGAGAAACAAAGACAACAACAACAATCCACAGGAAACAAATACATCACCGCAATATAAACATCCGCCGAAATACAGATACGACTGCATCGGGAATATGGGGCCATTAACACAAACCAACACACTACTACATTACACGAACATCACGGTAAAAGCCGAACGTACAGCGGGGGCGGGATGTATGCATTGCGCCTATCATATCTCCCAGTGCCAGACGCCATCTGCAGTACGGCACTCTGGTGTCACCACGACGGCAGCCACTTTACGGGAATGGAGGATTTGAAGAAAGAAAGGAAGGAGGAGAGGGATAAAATGGGGGGGGGGAGGGATATAGAAAGATGAGTG
>NC_051404.1:41052816-41053187 GCF_015228065.2 Penaeus monodon
GTCATAGGAATGGGATGCGAGGACTGAGACACGTCACTGAGCGTCTCGCTGTGAGATCGTGTCGCTCAGCCCACGCATTTTACCTTGAAGTTTGTCTCAAAGACGAGGCTCTCTAGACTCGACATAGCGTTATGGTTCCTTGCCCTAATGCACTTTCCATTCTCAGATGTGGACAAATAAGAACCTTTCTTTTCAAACTTATTCGTTTCTTCTCAATTCTCAAATCTTCATTGTCTTCGTCTAAATACATTCTTTATTTGTGTGCATCTTCACATTGCAGTGTTGCCAACTTTCAGCAACAAAAAATATCCAACATTTTATCCTTATGCTTCTCCCTTTCCCAAATCATCCTCATATTCTATTCCAAATTC
>NC_051404.1:41053237-41053489 GCF_015228065.2 Penaeus monodon
CGTTCTCACTCCCATCCCACCTCATAATCCGCAGCCCTCCGCGACACTCATCAAATCGTCACCTCTGCTCTCATTTCCCTCCATCACCGCCGTCGCTCCGGAGCATAACCTGTAATTAGCATTGATTGTGTAGGCCGTCACCTGCTTCGCGCTCGGGTGACGGGGGCGAAGCGGCGGAGTGACTGCTGCTTCGGCCTCGTCTCCTCGCGTGATGACGAGCGTGACGGAAAGCGTGACGGCGTGATAGAGGGA
>NC_051404.1:41053524-41053902 GCF_015228065.2 Penaeus monodon
GCAGTGGGTATAACCGAGAAGTAAGGAAAGACTGAGGGTTTCACAGAAATTGACAAAGGCAATACAGAAACGACATTTTTCCCCCTTTTCCTTTCCCCTTTAAATTGGAAATGGCTTTTCTTCTTTTTTTTCTCCAAACAAGAGAAAATGGACTACTGTGTACGTGACGGCACAAGCAGAAGTGTTGGTGCCATGGTACAGCGGCTTTAACAGTAACACTACATCAAATGATACTGATCGGGGGAAAATGATGGTAATATTCGCTGTAATGTCATTTCAGCTTGACGTTAACGCTGATCTATGCAAAGAGGATACGTCTTCCCTGCAGCAGTAATCAGCGTGTCACCATCAACGAGAACACAACATTTTATGCGTGAT
>NC_051404.1:41053931-41054259 GCF_015228065.2 Penaeus monodon
CTTTACCCAGACACTCGGCACGAGTCAGCGCCCCCCTATCGACCGGACCCTGGCACCTACTCTAAACACAAGCGAATTTCACATCTATCGAGCCCGAGTCTACTTTAAAACTCTATACACTGCCTGGCAACTTCCCTTCCCCCTCTCCGCGCACTTCCTTCGTCCTCATCTGATGAATACACAGTGAACGCCGATGATAAAAATGATAAATGGTTCAATATCCAAGGAGTCGGCGACGAGACGGGAGACACTAAGCCGATATGACAGCGACGCTTCGGATCGGCTAATGACAAGTGACTCGGCGGCTTTGTAAGCTTCTTCCTTGCCG
>NC_051404.1:41054480-41054777 GCF_015228065.2 Penaeus monodon
CCTTCCTGTTATTGATATATCTGCGTGTCTCACCTCCACTTTTTCTCCACTCTCTATATTGACTCTCCCACTCGTTATTTCCTTCCTCCCCTTCTCCCTCATCATCCTCCCTTTTCTCCCTCCCTTCTCCCCTCGCTCTCGCCATCTCCCTATCTCCTTCCCCACGCACTTCCGCCGAACCAACACGAAACGTTCCACATGCTTCTAAGTAAAGAAATTCCGTCCATTAAAACACAATATAAACAAGCCGAATCCAACACGTGAAAAATGGACGGTCATCACGAATGCTGGGTACGA
>NC_051404.1:41055135-41055348 GCF_015228065.2 Penaeus monodon
TCCATTAAGACACGCAGCTATTACAAGTATTAGCGATCCACACTTCCTGAGCGCTGGCTGGGCGAAGCATTACACGGCCGGGTATGCAAGGGGCCGCACGCACCGCCTCGACCACACCCATTCGCGTGACCACGCCTTCGGGCCCACGCGACGCCGGCTCTCGAGACGCGCCGAGGGGGAAGACGGGAAGACCGATGGAAAGATGTATTTAAG
>NC_051404.1:41056846-41056982 GCF_015228065.2 Penaeus monodon
ATGCCGTTCCGATCAATATAATCTATCAGAAGATCAGATTCAGATTCATGCACACATTGCATCATCGATCACCCAACAAAGCAACACACACCGAAATTGCAGTCATTTCCACGCATATCTTAAGACCTCAGCTCCC
>NC_051404.1:41057053-41057430 GCF_015228065.2 Penaeus monodon
TCCCCCAAGCACAACATCCTTCCTAAATTGCTTGCCTGCTTGGAACCATTGATATAATTGACGGATAATGAACGCGTCTCTCAAAGCAAGACACCACGATCACTATCTGCATCCAACCGACTCGTAAGAACAACGGCAAAATTCTAGTTGATCCTGTTCAATAAAATGAGTTATTCGTTGCGTTGGAGCCGGTCTAGAGGTCTGTTCAAATGACTGAACTATCGAGTGTTATAATATTCTTCGTAAATAATGTCATTTGTATGCATAGGAAACTTTATGGGTGCTGTGTGGGAAGGAAATACTAGTCCCACCTAAAGAGGAAAAAAATCTTTTTATTCATGAGAATCACCATGTTTTTTCTCTGCCCCCCCCCCCCA
>NC_051404.1:41057531-41058108 GCF_015228065.2 Penaeus monodon
GCTTTTAAAAATCCTGCATAAAATAAGGACAAAAAAGATCAAAGACCTTTTCCATTAACAAGCTAATTGAACAGCCGGGCACAAAGTCCAGTCTACTCTATCATCATCAAAGGTCTCCGCGGGCACTGTCAGGGAGATCTAACCTGGCACGAGACAGAGAAGTGACAACGTCATCCATACCTCAGTTATCGCTGCGCTGCACCTGACAACAGACGTGGCGCTCGTGCAATAAAACCGGTGTGTGGCACCGTCGTCGCCAGGGAAACCGTGCCGATACGTGCAACCTCACGTGCACATCATCCAACACTCACGCACGCAACTTACGCTACAAGACAATTCCAACACAATAAAATATCTTCGCTCTGGCATTAAGCAAGACAACGTGTACTCTCTCCTGTTTATTTGCCGTGGCCGAGCCCTTTGTCGTCAGGGGTAATCCATATCATAAATTATAATAACCGTCATTATGACTAGTATTTTTGTTATACAATTGTTGTAATTATTACTACAAACGGGAAAAATACTGTTATTACTATCATAATCATTCCCAAAGCTACCACGGCCACGCCAGCAACCG
>NC_051404.1:41058169-41058506 GCF_015228065.2 Penaeus monodon
TCCAAAGCTATCACACTAGTTACTCAGATAACAAAGACGGAGGCAACAACACCGACAATAATAATCAACACCGGGAATGAATACAAAATAGCCACACTATGCAACATGTAGAAAAAACAGCATAATTGTTAACAAGCAAAGACCTTAATTAACTAGTCTACCTGGTATCGTATAAAACCTTTAAACAAGCTCGTGCACCCATTAGAACCAGTTTTCATTTTCCACCCTCTCTCTTTTTCATTCTTGCAAGATTATTATTTTCAAAAAATCTATTCTACAAGGACTTTAGCAGCAGAATATTAAACGGTCTTTAGAAAAAAATGTGGCGTTAATAGTG
>NC_051404.1:41058697-41058828 GCF_015228065.2 Penaeus monodon
ACTCTCCCCCTTTCCATTCTATTCATTTCGCTTCGCATGTCATATTTGCTAACGACTTTACACTTTGCAGGGAACAATGAAAGTGAGACAAAGGGAAAATGAAGAACGGTGGAAAGTGGAGGGAGGATGAA
>NC_051404.1:41059091-41059235 GCF_015228065.2 Penaeus monodon
CGCGAGCCTGGAAACTAAAATTATCTATATTCACTAAAATATCAAAGAAAACACCATGATGAAGTCCGGAAAAAAAAATCTTGAGAACTTTTCTTTCAACAAACACACACACGCACAGCCATCAAAGAACCACCTCCAGGCTAT
>NC_051404.1:41059257-41059507 GCF_015228065.2 Penaeus monodon
TCCTACACCTCACACACGAACCAAGGGCACGGCGGTGATTCCTAACCAGTATTGTAAATCAAGCTCTCCCGCGGACTTAGATCACCCATACATTTACGGAATCATTTTAACACCATCTAATTTGACTTGGGTACAACGGTCCCAATTCTTCAGTGAAGTGTCACTCAAACGAAGCGAAGAAACGCTCCCGGTGTTCAGTCATGTTTCCCTTCTCTTGTTACCGGGACTAATGTTCCATTTGTGACAGGAC
>NC_051404.1:41059858-41060094 GCF_015228065.2 Penaeus monodon
TTCCACTGAAGGCCAGAGGGCGAAAATACCTTTCCAGAATGTTCCAGTTGCAATAAAAGTTAAAATTCCTAATCAAACGAATTTACTTTCATATAAAGGACCATAATTGATCTGTTTTGTTAAAAACGTCAAAGTATTCATGGAATTTTAATACTTTACTTTTAAAAATGAGAATATTCAACCTCTTTCGAGAAGAAGAAAAAAAAGAATTTCTCTTTATTCTATCATTCTTTGGA
>NC_051404.1:41060119-41060311 GCF_015228065.2 Penaeus monodon
ACAAATTTCATCCAAAGAAATAAACTGGCGAACCAACAGCTGTTTTGCATTGAGTTAGTTTCATCATGTTGCCAAACTACTAGACGTTTATTTTTAAAATCGGACGAAATAGTTCTCTTGCATAATTAATTAGCATATACTTCTATATTTTGAGATATGATAACCGAAACTTCCGGGACGAAATTTTTAAAC
>NC_051404.1:41060360-41060473 GCF_015228065.2 Penaeus monodon
ACCCAATTTCTGTAACAAATGAAAAAAAAATGAGAACATAACACAATCAAGGAAAACGGGAAATCAAGCGATAAAAATAAGCCTCAATTACTATCTTTCGCACCAGTAAAAAA
>NC_051404.1:41060796-41060998 GCF_015228065.2 Penaeus monodon
TGTAATACCTCTTAAAACTTGGATTTCGCTTCGTTTGCCCTTGATTAACTAACGTTCACGCAGTATCATGACGCGAGAGAGGAATCGCCGATTCATGCACCGGTTGACTTTTTCCGATCACGGCTTTGTTTTCTTTATGCATTGTCATCGTTAAGTAAATTATCTCTATTTTTGTTTTCGGATCTATTCCATTATTTAGTAT
>NC_051404.1:41061183-41061463 GCF_015228065.2 Penaeus monodon
ACGTATACGCTGATGGTCTCTTAAATCAGCTGGTTTATCAACCATTACGTATCCCTTCGTGGTTTACGTACTTATGTCCCATTGTTCCGCTTGGCTTATGTATTCATATATTCGCAGACGCCGTTGACTAAGGGCTCGTAAAGGCGTGGTTCCCCGTGTTCTTGTGCTTATCGATTCCCGAGATCATTTTCATAGGAACATCTCACTTGCGGGGCGAATTTCGGATATAAATATAGGGATAAATGGAGTGAATAAATATCTTTGTTTGTCTTTCTTTGTC
>NC_051404.1:41061518-41061647 GCF_015228065.2 Penaeus monodon
CTCTCTCTTCGTTATCCTTTCTGCCCGCTCCTCATTTCCCGTAATACGTGCTATATTTGCCCAAATCCTTATCCATCTCCTCACACACTGTAGATTGAGCTGATTTAATTTCGGCGATCCGGATGTGAA
>NC_051404.1:41061839-41062041 GCF_015228065.2 Penaeus monodon
CAAAATTGCGAACCATCACAAATCTTAAAAAAAAACTCAAAGCAAAAGTCGCATAAGTACGACCGATCGATCCGACGGACTTCCTGGTCGTCGCGTGGGAGATAATCTCCATCTACTCAAGATAATAAACCCAAGGAAAATAGACGCTAAATCACCATCATTATTTGCCCATCACGCCGCTAACCCCCCGTCGAGCATCACT
>NC_051404.1:41062164-41062306 GCF_015228065.2 Penaeus monodon
AACTTTATCATCGGCTATCTCCTTCCTACTCCCATCCTACCCTTTGATCGAATTATCTTGGTCCAAATCGCGTTAATCTCGCATCAAAACGACTCTAGTTTATATAAAAGTTGTAGACGGCCAACGACTCTTGCCGACTCAA
>NC_051404.1:41062708-41062867 GCF_015228065.2 Penaeus monodon
CTCTCTCAATTTTCGTCTCATCCCTTTCTATTCCCTATCTCCCTCCTCTTTTTTCCCCCCATTCACCCTTTGATACTATTTTCCTTCTCAATTTTTTGTCTTACTTTTCCGTGTTCTCTGGTTGTCCAACCATGGCGACCCTACTGGGTAAACATTTTC
>NC_051404.1:41063175-41063302 GCF_015228065.2 Penaeus monodon
CAGCGAGGTCCGGTCGTTGTAGGCTAACCGGCTGGGATTCCCGCTTAGTAAACAGCTAACAGAGGACACTGGGCTTCACGCTGCCTGGACCAATAACATTTTCAACCATTTTTCCTCTGGACGGAGT
>NC_051404.1:41063401-41063948 GCF_015228065.2 Penaeus monodon
AACGTCATCCCCAATTACATCTAAAAATAAACACGAACGTACGGAAATGATCACTTTTGTCATAACTAAGCATCACTGCATAATTTTGAATCCCGCTTAATCAAAAGCTTTATATAAAATGAAAACAAAGAAAAAATATTCATTTTATTGGGCCACGCGAGAGTGAAACGTTGCCCTAAAAGAATTTAAAATGCTTAATTCTACCATTTCGTATTCTGTGAAATATTATTACAGTAAAACTATAGTTACACATGAGATGATAAAAATACAAAAAGTATATTTTTTTACGACATCCGGTTATACTGCCAGATAAATATTGCCTGGCAAACAAGGAAAATATCACAATGAAACTAATGTTTTATAATGATCGACAATGTAATCATAACTTTCATGATAATCAGCAAAGTCACAGTCGCTATAATTATCATATTGTTGCATTATTTTACTGCACAATTAATAATATGAAGCAAAAGAGGAAATTTACGATTATGAAAATGATAATAATCTATCAAAAAGGTACAAAAAAAAGAAACGCGGGAGATACCGC
>NC_051404.1:41064562-41064884 GCF_015228065.2 Penaeus monodon
TGCAATGCTTACGTTAAAAGATATTAAAGCGGCATATTGACCACGAGCCGAGATGCCGCGGCCTTCCGGCTACCCCTCCCCCCCTTCCTCCATTCCGGCCCCCACTTCCTCCCCCTACCCCCAAAAAATACTCCTCCTTATCCTTACCCCCTCCCCCCCACCAGCATCATCCTGGTAACCCTAATACCCGACCTTATTTCCGACATCACGAACTTTACGTGGTGAAAATGTTAATAAAACTAGTATTAAAACTCGCACTTGTTCTAACGAGTGGGGGGATTTATCCGTTGTGCGCATGCATAAAAAGTAGGTCATCTCGGAA
>NC_051404.1:41065338-41065517 GCF_015228065.2 Penaeus monodon
GTTTCTCCGAGGAGCCGCTCTCGACGATGGCTGTGGCGGAGGCTGTGGCGAAGGCGTCTTTAAAAGGGATGCTGGCGGTGAGCTTGGCGATAACCCTGGCGGAAAAGGAGAGCTGGTTTCGTTTTGATTCTGATGCCGTTTTCATTTGTGTTTTTTATGCTCTATGATGTGACAACGTT
>NC_051404.1:41065753-41065846 GCF_015228065.2 Penaeus monodon
AATATTTGACAGGCTGCATTTCCTTTTCTTTCCGTCAGACAATATATCTATCTACCCTTAACCTCTCTCCCTCCCTTTCTCTCAGACACTTAA
>NC_051404.1:41066161-41066514 GCF_015228065.2 Penaeus monodon
TTACGACAACCAGGCCTGGCGTGACACGTCCGGCTGCCACAGACACCCACTTGCCAACACGACAGAAGACGAAGCGCGACTAACATTCCCAATCCCTCGCGCGATTTATGTAAGATGCTGGCGTAATCTTCGGCCGAGAGAAGAGGTGGGAAGTTCGGTGACAATGGGGGGTGAAATGGTTGGAAATGGGAGGGGAATCGGCGAAGAGGGCACGGAAATGGGTGGGAATGGGACAGAGGATGGGTGGAAAAAAGAGAGAAAATAGTTGGAAATGGGAGAAATTCGGTGAAAAAGAATCGACAGATATTCTGTGAACTAACATAGGAGACACCACAGATGTAAATTAAATAGTG
>NC_051404.1:41066549-41066645 GCF_015228065.2 Penaeus monodon
GGTGTGAAACAGACATACAGCGATAGACTTGAAAGCCATAATAACAAAAATACTGCACTCACCCACACGACACTCAAAACCATATACTCAACGTGG
>NC_051404.1:41066731-41067004 GCF_015228065.2 Penaeus monodon
GTCTCCTGAGCATGCATACCATCGGCGTGCCATTGGAGGGGAAGGGAGAGGGGAGGGGGAGCCCACGTCACCCGAGAGGGAACAGAGGAGGCACTATGGCGGCACCCTGGCTCTGCGATAGTGACTGAAGTGCCACTCCGTAACGTGGCCCCAACTAGCCAGGTCTGTGCGTCGTCGGCTCGAGGGATAATCCGGGCAGTCTCCGAGCAGGATCTTCCGTGGTCATTTTTAGACGACGTGTGCGCGCAGGCAGACGAATAGAATGTAAAGAGA
>NC_051404.1:41067170-41068746 GCF_015228065.2 Penaeus monodon
AGTCGGTTTCTCTCTCTTCTTTCCTCTCCACTTATCCTTTTCTCTTCCTCTCATCAAGCATGAAAATCTCTTACATTTGTCAAGCATAGTATTCAAAAGGAAAAGTTTTAGAGATCCCTCAGTGTCTTAACAAACCCCATAAAGGAACACAAAACGCTCGTTCTTGAAGAAACGAAAAAAAAAAAAACGTGTGCTTCAGAGAATGCATTCCCGGGGACACCTGCCTCGCCTGCCGTCACCTACCCCGTCGGGATGTGATTCCTCGTACCTGGTGTCCCTTGCTCATCCCATCGCGAGGGCAGAGCGCTGCCTTAACGCCGAATGACCTTAATGATGGGGGGGGGGACATAGTGCCTGAACTACGACGAGGGAGAGATGATGCAATATTGCTAACTTTGCGAGCTACGCCGCGAGAGGGAGGGAGCAGCAAGCGGTGATCAAAGAACTTGCTCGAGTTACCAAGTTCAAAGTCCTACGGAGGAGGAAGAGGGGAGGAATAAACTAAGTCCCTGATGCAAGATTCTCTGGAACATAGCAAACAAGCTAACAAAGGATAAGTTGTGTGAGGGGAAACGAGGGTTACGTTCCACCTCCCCCCGTAGACGTGCCCTTCACCTCATTACATGCGCTAACGCCAAGGTCAGTCTCCTCTTTTACCCTGACCTTATCTTAACGGCATCTTTACAGAAAGCATATTCACTTCCGAATCATTTCAGCCACGGATTCTACAAAAGGTCAAGGGATGGACTTTAAAACGAATCACAAATACCAGACCTCGCGAAATCCCTGAACACATGAAAGTCCTTCCTCCGCGAAATTAACACGCAGCGAACCCAGCCTCGAAGGGGAGTGCCCAGCTGACCCGGTTGGCATTTGACACCGGAGACGTTTGGCACTTTCTGCGACACCCTCCGTCGAGCTGCGACACACGCATCGCACCACAAAATGGAAGAGCAATTAGCCGCATGGACTTAAAGGTCAGCGAGTCAGCAGCGTCAGCAGAATCGCCGAGCAGAGCGTCGTGATCAGCCGTCGAACAAAAATATTCTAAAACGAACGCAAACAGTCACCGTTGAAACCCCAAGCCCCGAGTGACGTCAAAACATAAAAATTCACAATCGCATTCAACTAACTTACACAGTTACTTGAATTTGAAGCGATTTTGAAAATAATTATCAGCAGAAGAGTTATGCGCAACTGCTCCGAGATTAAATAAAACTAAACAAATGTGACATTAGCGCTTTAAAACCGTTATATATTACCCGTTCAGAAACTGGCAGCGAGTGTGTGCGGCTGCTTGTGCGTGCGTTACGGGAGACTAAAATCTTCTAAAATACAGACTTCAAACACTCACTGATTCTCGAGGCAAGGCACTATTTACAAACTGAAATCAAACCGATTTCTTCCACTCTTTTTTTCCTCCTCTTTCTCTTTGAGAGCTGCATTTTTTACTGCAAACGCTAAACAGACTTGGAAAGGAACGCAGTGAATAAATACGAGGAAGTAATGGAGGCAAGTCAACATGAAAGATTAGTATAAAGCTGGAATCTATACTTTTCCCCTTTCATTTCTTCTG
>NC_051404.1:41068798-41069153 GCF_015228065.2 Penaeus monodon
CAACATTGACATTAATACAAATAACAAATACGTTGTAATAAGAGTAGTACTAATTGCAAAAAGTAATAAAATAATGACAATCCCAGAACAATGGTAATAAAAATAATAAAACAACATGACATAAACTAAAAAACTAAATAACTAAATAAAGGAATAGCTGCACCTCTAATCTCATGAGCTACGCCTGATTCACTCTAAGCGGCTTTGGTTATAATGGCATTTCTAATTCAAAAAAAAAAAAAAATCAAGATGAAAGGGATACATGATATCATCTGCCGGTCTTGTAATCTAACCCAAGACATCTCCTTCGATAACTGTTATAAAACCAATAATCCTAGGTAAACCCTTCCAGCCA
>NC_051404.1:41069575-41069804 GCF_015228065.2 Penaeus monodon
TCTCCTCCTCCTCCCCTAACGACCTTCCTCAGCGTAGTACTTTCAGCATTATATATCTTGTCTCTCCTAAAAACGAAATGGCAAGCGAACATGGCACCTCCGCATCCGTCTTCCGAATTAATGTGGCAATTCCGATGTGGAAGGAAAGCTCGGGTCAGGCACGGAAAGGAACACTATTTTCGGTGAATTTCTTTCTTCTTTTAGTGGAGTAAAAAGGGGAGTTAACTTG
>NC_051404.1:41070185-41070330 GCF_015228065.2 Penaeus monodon
GGCATGGAACTCAAACGGCATAAAAAAAAAGAGTTTAACCCTTTCTACTTTCCCGCAGCCACGGCGTTAACACAGCGACCCACACTTGGAACATCAACCCAAACTTTGAAAATAACCAAAGTGACCAGCAATCGTAAAAGAAGCG
>NC_051404.1:41070377-41070750 GCF_015228065.2 Penaeus monodon
TACCGTAATAGAGTCCCCGGACCAGCACATCGTACAGCTGGCAACTCGACTCAAGCAGAGATGATCAACCAGATGATATATAGATATCTACTTATCCGTCTGTCTGTACGAGGGTTTCTCTGTGTAGTTAAGATAACAACAATCACTTTCAACGCCCCCACCTCCCCACGCCCCCCACTCTATCACGAGGCTTCTTAGTTGACGTTATCATTCTTTAAACTTCGACGCTGTTGGCCATTGTTCGTATGTTCGACGTCACGGCTAATAATAGTATGCGTAACGGTTTAATGATACGAAATGCACCCACTGTGATGGCGCTGCAGGTTGGGCCGATGTTGTAATGTAGAGATACCTGTGCTGTTGAAATACATCC
>NC_051404.1:41071125-41071570 GCF_015228065.2 Penaeus monodon
AAGAAGAGCTGCGGAGGCATCTACATCCCCAATCCTAATCAGTATAAGAATAAATACAACTCACAAGACCTCGAAATTAATAACCACGATCCCTCCAACACTTAAAACCAATTAAATAAACGTCTCAACCTCCCATACTCTCATCATGTAAATTCACCCTCGGAGTCTAAAGCCAAGAAAAACATATCAGAAGCATCGACTCCCATCCGAACATGTAAATGATGACGCAATCTCTCACCTGCGCCGCAATAAACGCCATCTTATCATGTAATCGACCCCCCCCCCACACACACACACAGCTAAGTAACAGCCACCCGAGAGCAAGAGGAAGCCCGGGTCGCCGTAGGAAACAAACGAGGTCTTATCCGAACGCAGGAGGTGTGGTGGCAGACGAACGCGTTAATGTAAACAATCTCTCAACACTGGACCACTTACGACCCACATA
>NC_051404.1:41071952-41072430 GCF_015228065.2 Penaeus monodon
AGCGCGTGTGTATAAGCATGTATACCAACAAATTTTCTCTCTCCATAACAAGTCACTAACAAAGACATCACTAAAACCATTACCGACGAAAAACACATAGCAATTATTCACTACTGCCCGAACTCCCATCACTCACCCGCCGTAACCAGCGATAAATGCACACTCTTCATTCATGAATAAAAAATTCAACATGTGTTCCCTCATCATGCATTCATGGAGTTATCGCGAGGTAGTTATTGCTCACATCAAACGCTTATTCTCTAAACCCCCGTTTTCAAGGAGCAACTTTCTCTCTCAATTGGAAACGAGGGAAATTAGCATATACATTAATGAAATGGCGGCCACATTAGACGTTACAAAACCGTCTAGTATCTTCTCTCAGTCATCGCAGCAAATTTTGAACAAACTACTCGAAAATTCACGGAGGGCTAAGTAGTCTATCGAGACTATTTCCCTCTTGAAAAGTCTGAAAAATGCC
>NC_051404.1:41072643-41073068 GCF_015228065.2 Penaeus monodon
GAAAGAAAGAAAAAAAAGGACGTTCGCAATGTCATCCACCCATTCCAAAACCAGGTTCAGATAAAAAAGAATAAATAATTAAAATCGAAACGCAGATATCCCCCCCCCCACCTATTTCCGCTTCGTAATTCCCCCTTCTTTCCATGACGTTTATTGGAGTCTTTTATTCTCGTTATTCGTCGTGTCCCCCCCCCCCCCCCGTTCACCTTCCATTACTGGTCTTTTCTTATTTTGATTGTTCATTTGTTTTAGTATTCTCTCGTTGCTTTTCTACACTCTCTTTGTTAACGTTCTTTCTTTATTTTATCATGTTATATTTTCCTTTTTCTGGGTATGTTTTCTTTTCCTTTCCTGGGGGGGGAGGGAGGAGGAGGAGAAAGGGGGGCCTTCGATATTGCGCCTCTTTCATTTAGTTCCTTTTTCGT
>NC_051404.1:41073136-41074045 GCF_015228065.2 Penaeus monodon
TATTCTTCACCTGTTCCTTACCTACATTTCTTACACCCTTCTCTTTCTTTCCGATACCCCCCCCCCACCTCCTTAACAGCGCATCCTCTCCCGCTTCCTCCTCCTCTCAATTTCTCTTCTTCTCCCACCTCTTCCCCTACTCTTTCCTCTCCATTCCTCCTCCATCTTCATCCATATTTTCCAACCTCCTTTTCCTCACTTTCTCGTTCTTAACATCATCTTCATCCTTATTTCCCTCTCCTTTTCCTCCCTTCCATCTCCACCTTCATCTTTATTTTCCCTCCTCTTTTTCCCTCCCTTCCATCTCCACCTTTACCCTCATTTTCCCTTCTCTCTTTTCCTCCCTTCCATCTCCACCTTTACCCTCATTTTCCCTCCTCTCTTTTCCTCCCTTCCATCTCCACCTTCAACCTCATTTTCCCTCCTCTTTTTTCCTCCCTTCCATCTCCACCTTCAACCTCATTTTCCCTCCTCTTTTTTCCTCCCTTCCATCTCCACCTTTACCCTCATTTTCCCTTCTCTCTTTTCCTCCCTTCCATCTCCACCTTTACCCTCATTTTCCCTCCTCTTTTTCCCTCCCTTCCATCTCCACCTTTACCCTCATTTTCCCTCCTCTTTTTTCCTCCCTTCCATCTCCACCTTTACCCTCATTTTCCCTCCTCTTTTTCCCTCCCTTCCTCCTCATCCACATCTCGACCATCCGCCACAGCTATGCAAACACTACTCCCGAGCTTGCTATTCAGCCTAAACTTTGCCTCTTTTTTTCAATATCAGGAATAAATCATGATATAGCATCCGGGAACTGCCCTCTCCCTCCCCCCCATATCCGCCCCCCTCCACCCCCCCGAAAAGGAGAAAGATACTGGCTATATTTCAAACGATATGAGAATATCTACTGTAATTTACATT
>NC_051404.1:41074428-41074541 GCF_015228065.2 Penaeus monodon
CGCAAACCAAAGCTACGAAGGACACTCTTCCTGATTTTCTCCCTCATCAGAGACCTACATTCCTGACACGCCAAAGAAAGGTGTCATTGTGACCATGTTTACACGCAATGCGA
>NC_051404.1:41074826-41075682 GCF_015228065.2 Penaeus monodon
CCTATCCTTCACCCTCCACCCCCCCTCTCCCTAAAGACACTGTATATTAGCAACATTTTTAGGATTACCGCAATCTGTTGCCATATTTGCGAGTAGCAAATAAATACAATAGCAGTTGCAATTTCCCGCCGCTAAGTATCCGCGTATGACTAAAGACACACACGCAGAGAAGTTAACGGATATTTGCATCTTCCTGCTACTCTTGAAGCCGGCAAAATATTATTTCAAAAGCAAGGTGACGGAGGACGAAAAGGCGGACGAAAAATAAAGGAAATTGGAAGCAGGGATGAGGAGGGATATAGGAAGGTGGAAGAGGAGGAGGAGGAGAGGAAGAGAGGAAATGCGAAAAGGAAGAGGAGGAGGGAGGAGAGTAGTCATGAAGAAGGAGAGTAGGGGAGGGAGAAATAAAGGAAGGAAGAAAACAAGGAGAAGGGAAAGCAGGAGGGGGGAGGGAGAGGGAAACACAAAGAGGGACAAAGGAGAAGGAGAAATGAGGGGGGGACAGGAAGAAGGAAGAGGATGAGGAGGATGGACAGAGGGAAATGGGACAAAGAAAGTGTAGGAGAGGGACAGAGAAAACAAAGAAGGGGGAGAAGGGGAAGGGGGGCAGGGAAAGTGAAGAGCAGAGAAAGGAGGAGGATGAAAGAAAGAGGGAGATGAGTAAAAAGAATGTCAATTGTAAAGGAAAGGAAAAAGTGGAGAGGAGGAGTAGGTACATGAGATGCAAAAAAAGAGGAGGAGGGAAGAGAAGAAGAGAGAGCGGTGATTAAGGAGAAGGAAGAACATGATAAGCGAGAAGAAGAGGGAAGAAGGGGAAGAATGAGAGAGGTGGGGGCAGAAAAATGAGGAGGAGGAG
>NC_051404.1:41075795-41075868 GCF_015228065.2 Penaeus monodon
TACGATGTCTTGGTCAAGAAAATTGGTGGAAACGAGAGAAATGTACAAGGAAGAATTGAATTTCCAAATTTAC
>NC_051404.1:41075889-41076096 GCF_015228065.2 Penaeus monodon
AAGCGAGGCAAAAATAAAATATATAAAATAAAACGTGTACAGAAGTAAAGCAAGAGAAGGAAAATGAAGTTGAACTGCTTTGCACACAGGAAAATGTTGCAATAAAAGCTGCAAAAATATACATACTTCACCTCTTTGATGAAACCTTGAGAAACCCAAGACTCACTTTACAGTTTTCGCAATGTTTTTCACTACCCAGAAGAAATA
>NC_051404.1:41076539-41076887 GCF_015228065.2 Penaeus monodon
GACCCCAAACAGCAAGGCTCCTTCCATGTCCTCTCCAAAGGCACCACCACCGCAGGCTCGAGTCTCCCACGCCCGTATGCTTGCGGGTGGGTGAGGGGAGGAGGCAGGAGTGGGGCTGTGGGCGGGTGGGCGTCATGGCAGATTATGTCAGGGCCTGTGAATTCTCAAAACTACACCCCATGCGGGCTTGGCCTCTATCAGTTATTACAGCAACGGTCTCGACTGGTCTTATTTCATGCTTTTTCTCTCTCTTCTCTAATTAGTCTTGGTAAATTATTTCTGTATTATTTTTCTTTGAATATTTCAAGATGCAAACATTAACAGGCACGGATGCACATGCAGAGATAT
>NC_051404.1:41077040-41078461 GCF_015228065.2 Penaeus monodon
ACCCTTAAAAAAAAACGCTTTCGCAAGGCACACCCACTTCACCACCCGCCCGTAAGCTAACAGACCCCCCCCCCCCCATCGCCTCCGACGTAGCCACGCCTTGTTCTTGCTTTAAACAAACCGCGGCCGCTCCCTAAACCCGGGCCGGAGCAAGATCGTCTCCGTGTTGGTTCGGCTGAAGACTGGCGAGCGTTGGTGCCTCGTTATTTGTGCATTTTCCCCCTTTTTGCGCCGTTTTGTAAATCTATTTTCTCTGATTTATGCTTTCGGCAGATTGAATGTCTTTGTTTTTATGTTTTCGTGTCAGTCTCTTCTTTAGCTTTCGTTCAATTTATCACTTTCTTTTTCTCCATTTTTTAAAACCCTACGATCCGACTCTCGCCTGCGTGGCTTGTCTACGGTCGCCTCTCACGTCCAATCTCTCTGCTTAAGGTTATCTTTCTCGTCCGATCTCTCTGTCTACGGTCGCCTCTCTCGTCCGTCCTGGCTGTCTACGGTCGCCTCTCTCGTCCGTCCTGGCTGTCTACGGTCGCCTCACTCGTCCGTCCTGGCTGTCTACGGTCGCCTCTCTCGTCCGTCCTGGCTGTCTACGGTCGCCTCTCTCGTCCGTCCTGGCTGTCTACGGTCGCCTCTCTCGTCCGTCCTGGCTGTCTACGGTCGCCTCACTCGTCCGTCCTGGCTGTCTACGGTCGCCTCACTCGTCCGTCCTGGCTGTCTACGGTCGCCTCTCTCGTCCGTCCTGGCTGTCTACGGTCGCCTCTCTCGTCCGTCCTGGCTGTCTACGGTCGCCTCTCTCGTCCGTCCTGGCTGTCTACGGTCGCCTCTCTCGTCCGTCCTGGCTGTCTACGGTCGCCTCTCTCGTCCGTCCTGGCTGTCTACGGTCGCCTCTCTCGTCCGTCCTGGCTGTCTACGGTCGCCTCTCTCGTCCTCTCCCGGCGAGCATTTCCGACGCCCCAGAGCAATACAACCACTTCACCCTCATGACGCAGCCCCTTGACGCATCCTTTGCCTCGCTCTTTCCCTCCCTCTTTACGTTCACTTATTTTCTCTCTCCTATTCTCTCTTTTCTCTCTCCTATCCTCTCTTTTTTTTTTGTATACAATCATCTTATTTTCTTTCCTCCATCTTCCTCTTCGTTCTGTACTCCATTCCTTCACTTCAAAGTCTTCCCCTAATGCTTCGTTGACGTAATCTTTATCTCTCTCCGCTCTCCTCCTTATTCTCCTACTTCATACTCTCTCCTATTCCGCCTCCTCCCCTCTTTCCCATTCCCTCTCCCTCTCTCCCCTCTCCTCCTTCAGCCCATCTCGCCCTATCGCAACCCGAGTGGTCCACCTCACGTAACCTGATAAGAATAACGAGCTAGTTAAATAATTCTCTCACGATGGACCGTCACACCAGCCGGTCGAACAAACTGGAGC
>NC_051404.1:41079826-41080019 GCF_015228065.2 Penaeus monodon
GTTACTTTTACTGTATCCGGAATAGCCAGCAATAACACTAACGGCCAAGCATTATCCAAGACCAGGCAAATGAGGCTCACTCGCAACAAGTGCATCATATACCTTCGATCTTTTCATCTCCTTCCTTATCCCTTCGTAAGGACATTTCCCCCATCGGAATCAACGTCTTTTCTCGGTTCCTGTTTCTAATAAG
>NC_051404.1:41080207-41080336 GCF_015228065.2 Penaeus monodon
TTATTCCTAAAGACCTTAACGACTTGACCTAAACTTAAATGCAATTCCTTTAACTTTCATTTCGTAACTACGACATTACTCCAACTCACTATCAAAAGCACTTCCATTCGTCACAGCTGTAATTCACGA
>NC_051404.1:41080818-41080898 GCF_015228065.2 Penaeus monodon
CGTGAACCGTCGCTGTTCCAGGGGATCCAAGGGGACCGGGTCTCTTTTCTTTCAAAGTTACGAAAGTGAGTCGCATAATC
>NC_051404.1:41080992-41081184 GCF_015228065.2 Penaeus monodon
CAGCTTTCCGTACCTATCCTAATCCTTGAGGACGTTTTCTTTTTCTAGGATGTCTCGAGCATGACTTTCTTGCGTGTGTGGCTAACTGATCCTTTGAGGAAAAATCCCCTTTTTTCCGGCTAGGATTTTCTGTCAGGATAACAGACTCTTTCTCTTCTTTTGGGTAAAGTATTTTCTGCTCTGCATGTGTAT
>NC_051404.1:41081253-41081331 GCF_015228065.2 Penaeus monodon
GCTCGCCCATGCACACGCACTCTCATTTTCACCATCACCCTTTCCTTTCTTTCTCTTTTTCCCTCCCCTGTTTTTCTT
>NC_051404.1:41081676-41081795 GCF_015228065.2 Penaeus monodon
TCATGTTATCATGTCAATCCTTCCCACCTTCTCCATCCTCACCCTAGCCTTCACCAGACCGAGCGAGGTGGGTCAGACGTCACTTGATCCTCGTGTGTGGTTGGAGCAGGGGCAGGGAA
>NC_051404.1:41082223-41082337 GCF_015228065.2 Penaeus monodon
GACCAATCCACAAATGTAAACTTGCTCACACACGGACATTCTTCTCATAACTTACGCCCGCACGCGAGCCTTGCCACTTTGGGGGCGTGGGTGGTTGTCCCTTTTCTATCCGGG
>NC_051404.1:41082372-41082543 GCF_015228065.2 Penaeus monodon
TCCTCTTGTGGAATTATTCGTCTATCCATTAGTAAAACAACATAACATATTATAATCCCTCTTTTCACGGACGAATAAATAGACGTCGTTAAAGGTTTCCCGGTTTTGGAAACTTTCCACTAAAATCCGTGGGTACCATCCCCCCCCTCCCCCATCATTTCTTATTTCGGC
>NC_051404.1:41082630-41082698 GCF_015228065.2 Penaeus monodon
CCAACTGTATCACACTGTATAACAAAAAGTCCAAATAAAATTGTATTCGTCTGTATCTGAATCCCCCT
>NC_051404.1:41082989-41083282 GCF_015228065.2 Penaeus monodon
GGAGAGTCTCCTTCGCGTCTCAAAGTCTCCTGGGAAACACACCACACCCCCTCGCAGGACAGACGCCCCCATTCAACACCGCCCCGACGCCCATGTCTTGGCCCCGCCCACCCGCTCCACATCCCATTCGAATCCATTACCGAAAGGTCTGCCCCTCGGCCCGGCGTCTTAAGGGGAGGGGGGGGAGGGGGAAGAAAGCGCCGAAGGAGGTGGAAAATGGAGATACCGAAAGACTCTTCTCCATAGTATTCTTTCTCTTTCTTTATTTATTTCTCTAACTCCCACCCTCTCCT
>NC_051404.1:41083360-41083445 GCF_015228065.2 Penaeus monodon
TTTATTTCCATTTTTGAACAAGTGTAGGAAAGTAAAACACAAAATACAAAACGAATTTTTTTTGGGGAGTAAGATGAATGTTGCA
>NC_051404.1:41083486-41083555 GCF_015228065.2 Penaeus monodon
TACAATTACCATACGAACGCAAGATATTCCATGCAGCACAGTGTGAATATCATAGCTTGCAATCAAGAT
>NC_051404.1:41084031-41084419 GCF_015228065.2 Penaeus monodon
GCTTGGAAACCTCGCGGAGCAAGACGGAACCTAATGGGTTGTCAAATAAAACTTTTGAGCGAGGGAATAAAAGATTTCGCCCCCCCCCCCCCCACATTCTATATTCTACCCTGTCCTTCTCTTCTGCTTCCTTCTCCTTCATCTCTTCTCTGACTTTCATGCTTCTCTTTTTTATCTATCGTTTTTATATTATCTTTTCTTTCCTCCTCTCCACGTTTTTCTTCGACCTTCTTCATATTTTATTCTACTTGCCTTCTGTTCTCTTCTACTTTTCTCGCAATCTCTTTATTCTGATTTTCTTTCTTCTGCTTTTACGACTTCTACTTATCACATTATCTTCATTCTCTCACATTTTCTTTTACTATTTTCCTTCTATAATCTTTGTCCC
>NC_051404.1:41084872-41085364 GCF_015228065.2 Penaeus monodon
TCCCTCCTTCACCCACGATTCTTAGTTTATGAGAATCGTACACCCAAACTTTTCTTTTTTTATGAGTCGATTGGAAAAAAAGTAAATACATCAAGTCTGTGCCGATTTCACGCTACTTCAAGCACGTAATCGGGTTTGTGACGAATCGTAATGATATTAAAATATTATTTCCTATTTTTTTCTCTCTTCCCTTTTTTCAAGACTCAACTGCAGGACGTTTAGGAAAAAAAAAAAAATATTGGGAGAGAAATATATAGCGTGCAAGAGGAGAATTTTTTCGTTTTTTTGATGTATGATGTTTGAAAGGATATCCTTTGCTACAATATTTAAAAATATGCAAATATTCATTGCATGCTTTCAGCGAAATCACCGACAATAATTGGCGCTAATGCCTAATATCTGATAAAATGCAAATTAAAATAAAAACATACGAGTAAGCAGATAAACGTACATTAGATAGGGCCTATATAAGTGTAGTAGAATTGCAATGGT
>NC_051404.1:41085759-41085870 GCF_015228065.2 Penaeus monodon
GGTACAAACGCCAAGAGCAGCGAGTGTGCACAATTCCCACGCAAAGGAGCCAACGTCCAACAGTGACAAATAAGCACATATTCCGGAAGAGAAAAGTGGGCAGGCGCCCAA
>NC_051404.1:41086073-41086921 GCF_015228065.2 Penaeus monodon
TCCTTTCCTCCACCCTTTCTATCTTATCTTCTCTTTCCTCTTGTTGTTGTTCTATCTATTTTCTCTTCTTCCTCGTCTTCAATAATAATATCGTTGTCGCTTTTTTGTTAGCATTTCATTCTGACTGTCTTTTCTTAGCATCATCAGAAAGATTCCAACCATCACAATCATCAGTAATATTCCTTCCTCAGTCATCATAAATATTCCACCCACCACAGTCATCAGCAATATTCCTACCACCACAGTCATCACTAATATCCCTAACTCAGTCATCAGAAATATTCCAACCATCACAATCATCAGTAATATTACTACCATCACAGTCATCACTAGTATTCCTACCATCACAATCCTCAGTAATATTCCTACCCCCATAATCCTCGGCAGTATTCCTACCATCACAATCCTCAGTAATATTCCTACCCCCATAATCCTCGGCAGTATTCCTACCATCACAATCCTCAGTAATATTCCTACCCCCATAATCCTCGGCAGTATTCCTACCATCACAATCCTCCTCAACATTCCTCAGTAATATCGGTGCAATCATTAACATCCCTACCAATACAATCATCACTGGCATCCCCACACGACCAATTCCACTACAACAATTTTTCCTCCTCCTCTCCCCTTCTTCTCCATTTTCCCCTTAATGCAAGAATAAAAAGGAGAAACACGGGAAGAAGAGAAGGGAGAAAAAAACTCCCCCTTTACAGCGAGGTATTCCAACCATAACACAGCCTCTCCTTGGCCTGTCTTACGGACTCATGCTCTGCAGGTTTCGGCGGAGAGAGAGAGGAAGAAATGTGATACCTTGTGAAGTCATTAAAGATTTTAGTAACGGCGAT
>NC_051404.1:41088081-41088491 GCF_015228065.2 Penaeus monodon
CACACCATTAAAAGAAATACCAACACTAAACAAACACAAAACCACCGAAACCCGCACGCCATCGCCGACGCACTTCCCCGACATTTCGGCCGATCCGACGCTGAGACTTTACTTATGACTTTCTTCCACCTCGCTTGCAGAGGAAGCAAGAGCGGGGAAGGGAGGGGGGGGAGTTTGGGATATGGTGAGGGTGTGGGGGTATTGTGGGGATATTGTGGGGGTACAGTGGGGGGGATTAAAGTGAAAGAAGGTCCTCCTCCTGACCTACATCTACAACTCTTCTCAGGAAATGTCTTGTGTTTCAAGCCGTAAACTCCGCTACCTCAACGTATTGTGAGGAGGAGTAAAGCCAGATCAAAGGAGGGTCGGGGTTTTTGCCTCTTTCTCTCCCTCTTTCGTGTCTGTCTTCC
>NC_051404.1:41088725-41088925 GCF_015228065.2 Penaeus monodon
CAAGCCGACAGCGCGTTGGCCCACTTCCAGCGCCTTCCCGAAGTGGGTCATTTATTGGCCATGTATCATCAGGGTCAACTTGTGCTCGGTCTCCCTCGCATGTGGAAAACGGTGCTTTTTCAGCCATGGGCCAACCGACCCTCTCGCTCTGACCCTCGTGTGTGCGGGTCAGGTGCCACTGCCTCGCTTTTAAAAGGATT
>NC_051404.1:41089063-41089138 GCF_015228065.2 Penaeus monodon
ATGTTCTGTAATGTTATGGAAAATGTGTAATGATTTTAGATAAAAAGGGCTGCGGAGACGGAAGGTAGTAATCAT
>NC_051404.1:41089253-41089444 GCF_015228065.2 Penaeus monodon
TATAAATCAGAAAATACTCACAATAACAAACAATCGGCCAAAAGCAGACCAATGGCAGAGCAACTGCTATCAAAAGCAGTTTATCAAAATTCAAAGACAGTAAATCAGTGGCAATATATAACTTCGCCAAAAAGCGTTCTAAAAATAAACTACTTCCTGCATATCGAACGTATAATGAGCCATGCGTAAAG
>NC_051404.1:41089749-41090168 GCF_015228065.2 Penaeus monodon
TGAGCGCGCGTCTTTGTGTCCGTGTACGTGTGCACACGCGTGTGTGCATAAAGTACACAAAACAAAGACGAAGTTAATTCAGAGTGTCGGTCCTGAGGGCTCCTGGCCAGAGGCGCTTCCTGTAGAAGGCGGACAAAGAGTGAGGAAATGAGCATTTCTCGGGCCTGTTCGCGCTTCTAAAGGTAGTGCCTCCCGATTTTTTCTCCCTATTCTCCCCGCGGCTTTTTGGGTTGTTAAGCGTTCCCCTAAACACTTTCTTGATTTCAATCTAAAAAGCTTAAAATAACTAAATAGTAAAATATGTAAATACTTTCAGAGTGTAAAATATAGGCCTATATCTTTTAAATACATTTAAAATAAATGCAGGGATAGAAACTGGATAACTATCTTTTTCATCCAAGATACACGGACCTGAAAAT
>NC_051404.1:41090459-41090704 GCF_015228065.2 Penaeus monodon
AAAGAAGAGGGGACAATTCCTCGACTCGATACCGTCGGCCGAGTCACAAATCAGCCTTGCCTTGACGCGAAGGACCGAAACGAGTCCTTCACACGCCGGTCACGACAAGTACTTGGGCTTCTTGGACGTGTCATGTCCTAAGGTCTCTCCAGGGCCACGTATCTTCCGGGGCGGTTAAGGGAACTAGGGAGATCTAGGGGCGCCGGAACGAGGGGACGCGCGGTGAATGGGAGGGTCACGTACGC
>NC_051404.1:41091043-41091308 GCF_015228065.2 Penaeus monodon
AACAGAAGGGAAGGCACAAGCTAAAAACAGAAACACTCACAAAAAAGAGCGCGATGAAGGCGTAAAGATCACCCACATCACTCCCTCTCGCTCTCCCAGGCAAATAACAGCGGCGAGGATCTTGTCAGGGGAAAAGGCCAACATGAATCCCTACGGCCCCTTGACACACTGCCGAGTCTCCCGTGCGCATGCCCAGCCCTTAACCCCATCATAAAGCATTACTGGTGCCACACAGACAGCCACAGAATCATGCCATGGCACTCTC
>NC_051404.1:41091635-41092108 GCF_015228065.2 Penaeus monodon
ACAGGGTACAGAACTTCCGATATAACTAGCATAAAATAATATATTTGCAGCCACAGCAAATTAGCTAGAGCACGGGATGAAACGGCCGCATAGCTAAGTTGAGCGGACTTCAGGTGCTCTGAAGCCGGCGTCTATAAAGGATGGAGCCATGGAATAAGCAAGAATGAGAAGAGGAGAGAAACACGGAAGATTTAGTGAGCAAAAAAGAGGAAGTGAACGTGTGTGAGAAAGGAAGAGAGGCAGAACGGGGGAAGCACGGGATAACTGAAGGAGCAATTGAGATAATAAAGGAAGGGGTAACACGAAGAACGAAAGGATGAGAGGAGGGACGAAGAATGAGAGGGTAAAGAGAGAAAAAGGGAGAAGGGTGCAGGATACGAAAAAGCAAGGAAGGAAGTGATGAGTTTTGGTTTTTATGCCACAGGGAAAAAAGTCAGTGAATGAGAGAGAGAAAAAGACAGAAAATGTGACAA
>NC_051404.1:41092143-41092457 GCF_015228065.2 Penaeus monodon
AGAAACATGTCTTTCCCATCCGCTTCTGGAATCTCTTGCAACAAAGTTTTCCTTATTCATTTCTTATGCACGTGAGAGCTGTCCTCTTACTTCATAACTCAACTTTATTGTTCTTTGTCCCCTTTAAATATGCATCTTTTAATACCGGTACAAAACGAGAAAAATATGCTAATCATATGCAAGCTTGGTTCGCCTCTTAATGGGCAGTCAAGGAGGCCACTAAAAACATTTACAGCAAGAATTTTTGATCCACTAAATATAAATTCCAGTGGCCGCCATCCTCATTTACGAAATGAGGCGAAGCTAGGCACTAG
>NC_051404.1:41092757-41092996 GCF_015228065.2 Penaeus monodon
GGGGAACGGTAAATACACGAGTATCCTCTAACGTCTTTTCTACTGTGTGAGTTAACAGCCGACCGACAACTTTGTCTTGAGATCGGATGCTGGCACTTGGCCCAGCGCTCTTGGTGCCACCTGACAACACGTAGAGCATCCATGGGCAACGGCAGGGGAACCAGATAGCATATTCTCTTTCAAAGCTTGCCTGCATGTCTCATTTTCACCCTTCTATCTCCTCTTCTCTGTCGGCCAAT
>NC_051404.1:41093239-41093650 GCF_015228065.2 Penaeus monodon
ATGAATATGAAATAGTAAATCATGATCCTGACACATGTGTGATATCGTCTTTCATCATGATGCAGTGCAACACTACACTTGATGTGCATCAACAAGAATAATAACATTTACGCGTGAACATGTGTAATATTAATAAAATAGATGACGATGTGGATTGCACATTCTTAATATGATATATTCTAATTAAGGAAAAGTTTAAATGAAATAAAAGAATTACATTTTTGTGTTCATATTCATTCGTCTTCTGATATTTGTATTTTTTTCTGTGCTAAAGAATGAGGGGAAAAGATACTTACACAGGCAGACAAACGAGAATGGAGAATGGAGAGGAAGAAATTTAGTAAAAGGAAATTTACAAATGCAAAACAAAAAAGAAATAAATAATGGCAGACGAAATGCACTTCTGGGTGT
>NC_051404.1:41093841-41094286 GCF_015228065.2 Penaeus monodon
GAACAGAGACAGGACCAGAAAAAAGAAAAGACTCCGTATTTTCCAGCGCTCAGAGCCAATGTATACCGCATCTCTCACGACAACCTCCTCGATGGCACTACTCGTAGCGAATTACGAAGAAGGTGAATTTGCATAAGAGTTTCGTGGAGTTCTCCCGTGTAAAACAAGTGTGCACCAGCGAGAGGAGCACGATTCTGCAACACGTGACTGCCGTGTTTGACGTCAGAAACCGAAGCACATAGCAAATGGAGGTCAACCAGAGGCCTAGCCTATAAGATACAACTCAACCGAACTCAGTATTAATGGCGATTGTTCTAATTATATGCATATTCTTCCATTAACCGTTGTTTCTGTATAAAGCTGAACTTTAAAATAGATTGCTTAGTGAGAAATCTTTAACTCATATCCTCAATAGATATTGTAAACATATTATCAAAACTCGTCA
>NC_051404.1:41094763-41095088 GCF_015228065.2 Penaeus monodon
CACACACAACCCAATCGGGGGAAATAAAAGCGCGCAAGAGCCCGGGCGAGGACAGCTGAAGATAGCCGAGTGCCCTAATCGCCTCCCGGTTCGCCCGGGGAGCCGAACCGACACCGCCTCGCTTTGGGATAATTAAGGTCGGGTTAGTGGCTCCCTCAGGCACTTAATCGTCACCCTTGATGATTACTGAGGCTGTTTACACGTAGGGAGCCACGGAGAGAGCTTCTCGGGCGGTAAACAAAGGGTTATTGTAACGGCGAATGATAAACAGAGCGGCAATGTTTGTGATAATGATTACAACGCTTGGGATGTTGGTATAACTGAC
>NC_051404.1:41095237-41095371 GCF_015228065.2 Penaeus monodon
GGGCCCTATGTAGGCAACTGTACATCAATACCTTTGTACAACTGCACACACGCATGAACTTACGACCTACCGATCAATAACTACTGCCTCTATCTTACTCACAGGAAGTGCTTGTGATCACTTCCCGGCCCTCG
>NC_051404.1:41095442-41095892 GCF_015228065.2 Penaeus monodon
TATAACTCTTCTCTTCCTAATTTCTTGACCGTCTTTCGTTGACTTTCTATTTATATAATTTAATTTCGTAAAAGGAAGAGCCAACCTTGAGGCTCCTAACATCAACAGAATCTAAGTTAGTACAGCACAGTATGAAAACATATAAATAAATATACATATAGACAGAGTAAATGTATAAACCTACTTACTAGCTAAAACAAATCCACACAATAAACTGAAAAGTAAACGTAATGCATGTTACATAAACAAAGTCACGTCAATAAACGAATCCATAACGATACGAGCAAGAAAAGCGAGAGAGAGAAAAAAAGGCAAAATAAAAGCGAGTCCGGAGACCGGGTCGCGGAGGGCGGTGACGTAATCACTCATCGAGACGAAAGAAGGAACAGTCGACGTCAGTAAAGAGCCCTTTGGGTCTGTTTCGTTTCTCTTTTATCCTTCTATTTTTGG
>NC_051404.1:41095931-41096055 GCF_015228065.2 Penaeus monodon
GGCTGCCGGACTTTTGGCTATTTGCTTCATTTTTTATGGAGTTTCTGCAGTCTATCTTATTCCCCCGTTTCTTGTATTCTTCCATTTATGGTGCCTTTTACGGGATCTTTGCCTTGTTCTGCTA
>NC_051404.1:41096093-41096278 GCF_015228065.2 Penaeus monodon
ATACATCTGGATTGGAGATTCTTCACAGTAAAATCTTGTTTTGAAGATAAGAATAAGAATTTGTTTCCTGTCGGTGTTTCTGTTAATAAAAATAACGCATCTGCAACTCTATCATTCCGTTGATCATTTTTACTCAGGCCAGCGAATACAAGCAATGATTATGACGATGAGGATAAAGACATCCA
>NC_051404.1:41096305-41096583 GCF_015228065.2 Penaeus monodon
GTTGAATGAAAGGCTTATTTACTACTTCTAAAAAGAGGCGGGGGGGGGCGTTCATCAGCACAAGCGGCACTTGGCACTGGCACTGTACCCGCGACCACGTGTGGCACCTCGCCCCACGGTAATTGGCGAGGGGAGAGGGAGATTCGGGGGAGATCCCTCCTCTGGCCGATGGATAATGTAAAAATATTTTAAGAGGGAAATTGGTACATGCTGATTCATAGAAAAAATGTCTCGCATTAGGATCCGATGACCTGGCTTTGCGCACGCACGCGCGCGCG
>NC_051404.1:41096658-41096887 GCF_015228065.2 Penaeus monodon
CTTCATGTAAAAAATACAGCATTAATGGATTCGAAAGGCTTGCTTTGGACAGTTCGATGTGCTCCAGCGTACACTGTGGCACCACCAAAGAATTACATCATGGCTGGCACACCCCCAGGTCACAACACTTGAGTGCCAGCGTCGAGAGGTAAAGAGAGTGACCCCCAGACTGGCACTAGCAGACCGTGGCCGTCTGAGCTGGCACCTACCCAGCCAACACCATAAACCG
>NC_051404.1:41096911-41097188 GCF_015228065.2 Penaeus monodon
TATTTCGTCCATATTTACAATTACCTTTACTATCGCTGATCGTCATTCGGTTTGAAAAAGACCGCTACCCTCCAACCATCAAAATGCGACAACTGGCATCTCAAAATATCATTTCATATCTGATGATGTCAAGCCGCATGACACAATGCCATGGGGTTGCAAGGCCAAGTTGTAAAGTTATTTCCTGCGCGATTATAAAGAGCAGAAACTAAGCCAAGAGTATCATGATGCTGAAGTTATAAGAAAATTTTCCTTGACTTTTGCCTGTCTGCCTTGA
>NC_051404.1:41097368-41097627 GCF_015228065.2 Penaeus monodon
GGTCCAACGCGAACATGATAACACTAATAAATAAAAACTGTGAAGATAATAGAAATATCAAATATCATTAACAACGTTAGTAAGAACAAAAAAAATCTAAACTATATGAAAAAATATATAAATAAAAAGAGGAAGAAAAACTCAAACCAGGAAAAAATATCATCACACAAAATTCAAAAGCACAAAAGAGACACGAAAAATAAAAATCGAACTTTACTCACGCGACAAAAGGCAACCACACAATGCAGACAAAATATCT
>NC_051404.1:41097986-41098173 GCF_015228065.2 Penaeus monodon
TCTAGAACCTCCCTTCTTCCACCTAAATAAACCCGAATCCCTAGAAAACAGAACACCGATATATCTCGTTTCCTCCGTGTTTCTCGGCTTGGTCAAAATCCCCCCGAGACCTCCCTTCCCTCCGTGGTTATCTCTCGGGGGATGATGGGCCGAAGGAGAGGCGAAAGGCGAGAGGAGAGAAAGAAAA
>NC_051404.1:41098271-41098566 GCF_015228065.2 Penaeus monodon
TGCGAGCGAGATTTCAGGGACTTTTTTTCCCCTTCTTCTTCAAGAAGAAAATGGCGAAGGACTTTTTTTGGAAAGTTGTAGAAAACGAGACGCGAGCACGGGGATCCAACAGAAAACGGGAAAGTCGATAACTGAAGGGAGGAAAGAACGATGACATACATGACTGTGCAAGACTCACGAGAAATTACAAAAAAGGAAATTCACAAAGAAATACTTACTGAAAAAACGAAGAATGGATATGTCACAAATAAACAAATAATAACTGAAATGACAATCATATACTTGAGCGAGTGAA
>NC_051404.1:41098781-41098909 GCF_015228065.2 Penaeus monodon
ATAAATTTAAGAAGCACCAAATCGTTACATTCTCAAAGGAGAGAAAGAGAGAAACAGACCAGAAGGAAAACCGAAAATATTCCAAAAGGCGAGCGTGCGAAGGAGCGAAAAGAAGAGCGGCGACCGCG
>NC_051404.1:41098963-41099188 GCF_015228065.2 Penaeus monodon
GGCCGCGTCCTCGCAATGTTCACATCGACCAATCGCCGACCGATAACGAGGTGTCAGTAGTTTGCAGCTGACACGCTCAGCCGCCTCGCCCTCGCCCCTCACGCTATCGACATTCATACTTCGCCTCCTCACGCTGCTTTCACGCTCGTTCTTATCCGCCAAGCAGTCTTGTCTCATTCTGGGGCATTCATGGCACTTGATTCGTGAGGATATTCCTGTTTCTTA
>NC_051404.1:41100058-41100212 GCF_015228065.2 Penaeus monodon
CATGCGCCGAGCATTTTCCATCTCGACCTAAACTCCACCGACGCGCCACTGCTTTCCGTAGGCTTCGTGAACTCTGGAATTTGCACAGAGAGCCTAAGTTTAGTAAACAAATTATTCATCGCCACGCCCTTTCCTCGTGCTCGCCGTAAGTGAT
>NC_051404.1:41100673-41100737 GCF_015228065.2 Penaeus monodon
ACAATACAATAAAAAAAAAACTACACAACACAACACACAAACAACGACAAACCAACCCCCCCCC
>NC_051404.1:41100759-41100940 GCF_015228065.2 Penaeus monodon
CGAGCGCAAAGAAAATTCAATTAAAAGTAAATTCCCTGGCCATCGCCCCCTCCCCCCCCCCCCAAATCGCGAACTCCCGCGCCACTCGCCAGAAACTGTCAGTCGGACGGACATCCAGACAATGGCGAGGCTCGGAGAAGAGACGACGCAACAAAATGGGGAGGAAAAGGGAGAGGAACCA
>NC_051404.1:41101009-41101574 GCF_015228065.2 Penaeus monodon
AATGTTTTTTTTTTTTGTGTGTGGAGGGGGTAGCGGGGGGGGGGTACGGCAGGGGGATGGAGAAAAAAAAAGAAATAAGTAAATAAATAACAATGAAATATCTAATAAAAATTAAAAATGGAAATAAATAACAACTCTCGGCAACGCACAGGAACGGACGCGGGAAAAAAAATCACATTAAAAAGAATAACATGAAGTATGAAAAACTCCGACTGTCGTTTCATGAAGTCAGTTTATGCAGAATATACCTAATTGAATTTATTCCATTTATTCAACTACATGGCGAAATCTCTCGGTGCTTTTATATGCATGGGAGGAAAAACACGATATATATTAAAACGACGAGAGAAAATTTTTGTTCAATTTCTTTCCAATTTGAAGAGCTCAGAGTGCGGAATTTCCATTAAAAAGGTAATAGTTAATATATGCTTCGGTCTTTTCATCTAGCCAAAATTAAGAGAGAGGAAAAAAAAAATAACACAAAGCACACGACACAGTATCCTGGTTCCTAATACGAATATACAGTATTTCACTGTTCAACCATTCCACACACTACACCGGTTAC
>NC_051404.1:41101857-41102022 GCF_015228065.2 Penaeus monodon
ATTCTAATTAGGTAGACTCACGTTTCCCCGCCGTTGTCGTCAACGAGACATACCTGTCAAAAGAAAGAAAGCATTTTATTAAGTCAAATAAATATTCACAAGCACATCAATTACTCTAGTACCAATTGTGATAACCTTCGGCGACCATCATCCTTAACAACGCAA
>NC_051404.1:41102096-41102323 GCF_015228065.2 Penaeus monodon
TTTACCCGGAAAAATAAGCGATTCCAAATTAAGGATTCCAACAGTTGCCTTTATGTGGACCCTCCGATATTAGTATCACAAACCAAACTCTCGTAACTTCATTAAAGAGGCTTAAAAACTCTTTAATAGAGGGATCGGTAGTGAAATGAGAGTTGAGAAGATCCCACTCGGATCTCTGCAAACCCAAGATTTTTTTTTTTTTTTTACTCTCCCAAGACAGTTATCTC
>NC_051404.1:41102814-41103021 GCF_015228065.2 Penaeus monodon
ACTGTAAGAGCCCCATTTCCTTGACGTTTATGGAACATAAAAGACCGCATGCATGTGGTTTTGGCAACACTGGAATTACATGCGATAGCCCCCACACTCGCAGGACAAAAGCTAAGGCGATTATGCGAAGTAAACTCCTTTGCTCTTTTGGAATAAATATTCTAAGTACATTAAAAACATGATATATGAAGACTAGTTATGAGGATA
>NC_051404.1:41103418-41103621 GCF_015228065.2 Penaeus monodon
TACATATTTATTGAATAAACTTAAATTCCATTCTGAAGACTTTGGAAAAGTTGCTTGACTTATGTCCAGACATCACTAAGTTAATGGACAGAACGCCATAAGTTACGAAGAAAGTTGAGAAAGGTAGGCCAGTTAGAAGGCCGTTTTACGACGTAGTCATAATTATGAAGCTACACGCGCGCGCACGCACGCAACCACGCACG
>NC_051404.1:41103709-41104036 GCF_015228065.2 Penaeus monodon
AGTAGACAGCACACACATACACACGCAAATAAAAACCTAACGCAAAAACAAACGAGCACATGTACGCGCACGCACAAAGTACCCACCTCCCCCCCCCACACACACACAAACAACTGAATAAAGTAAAGAAAAAAAAATACATCCACCGAGGATAGTCATAAAAAAAAAACAAATCTCACGACACGGAAAGTACGCTTCCAGATTCTGATGAGAACTTTTGAAAGGAAGTTCCCTGACAAAGAATCTGGCACATAGAACGAGAACGCCAATATAGTTCCTGTGGTAGCCACCAGGGGGATGGATTAGTGGTTAGATTTCGGTTTCTCA
>NC_051404.1:41104621-41104828 GCF_015228065.2 Penaeus monodon
CAAAATGAGCGACAAAAAGTCTCACCGGATAATTAACTGGCATGGCCGGTTGACGTGGGGAGAAAACGACAACAAAAATGAAAATGAAACCCCTGAAATGACTCTGGAAAAAGGGAAACCAAGTGCTTTCTCTCCTTCAATGGAGATATTTTCCTCTTCGGGCAATGAAACGAAAGTGAGGGAAGAGGGAGAGAGGTGAAGAGATGG
>NC_051404.1:41105798-41105953 GCF_015228065.2 Penaeus monodon
CTGGCCAAGAACACACTACACACAGGAGAACCGAAGCAAGGGTTCAGAAGTCGCAGGAATGAAAGCGAGAGCGCTCGAGGGGCGCGGGTAGCAGAGGGAAGGGGTCGGAAACACGTTCCTGAACTCGAATGGGACCCTCGTGTAGGGTGCGTGTA
>NC_051404.1:41106051-41106134 GCF_015228065.2 Penaeus monodon
TCGATAGGTCAATATTTCTACGCGTGGCATCTCACACGCGCTTTAAACGAGCGCTGAAGGTGTATAAGCGATCCAGGTGCGAA
>NC_051404.1:41106174-41106265 GCF_015228065.2 Penaeus monodon
CTGCTGGCTGCCCACGAGATGGATCTCTGAGACGTGGGATCAAGATGAACGTGGGAGTGAGGGTACGGGGCGGGGAAGGGGATTCGCCACT
>NC_051404.1:41106302-41106548 GCF_015228065.2 Penaeus monodon
AGAGGGTGCGTCTGGAACGATGGAAGGGGCTACGTCAGGAAGAGGAGAGGGGAGAAAATGATTAAGAAAATGGAGAGATGGGGTAGGGTGCACATCAGAAGTGGTAAAAGAAAGGAAGGCGTCCCTGGAAGAATAAAAACCATGAGAAGCTCCGTCAGGAAGGATAGAAAAGATGCATTAGGATTGGTACAGAGATCTGAGGCGCGTCAAGCAGGGCCGAGGAGGGGCGTAAGTCAAGAATGGTAT
>NC_051404.1:41106579-41106773 GCF_015228065.2 Penaeus monodon
AATAAGTCAACAAGGAGGAGGATAGGTGTCAGCTTGGGTAGAAGGGAGTCGGTACGTCATGACCGGCAAGAGTGAATGCATCAGAAAGGGTGAGAAAAAGACTGAAGCCACCACGGGAAGATATGGAAGCCTTGGCGTAAAGGGGAAACAGCACGAAAGCGAGGAACAATGTGTTCTGAGGGGATACGAGAAGT
>NC_051404.1:41107230-41107502 GCF_015228065.2 Penaeus monodon
TTGTAGTTCATCCTATTCTTTGAGGCGTTTATGTAATAAGTATTACACAGACATACACATGTAAAGTATACATGAATTAAAATCTGATGAGCGACGGCGAAAGTTACAGAAATAAACACACACGCGCGCGCGCGCAAGCACAATGTTATTTTCGACCAGCGACCACAAAGCGCCGAAAAAATAACACCGCAGACGATGACGAAATCACCAAGGCGGAGGAACAAGTTATGCCGGCGAGAGCGAACGAGTTACGGGGGCGAAAACAATGGCAT
>NC_051404.1:41107625-41107816 GCF_015228065.2 Penaeus monodon
ACAACGCTAGGTCGATAAGTCAATAATCTTGGGAGGACCAGACTCGGCTCGGCGGAGGCACTGGGGGAGGGGGGGGGCAGAGGGCCGGCTGGTGGGGGGTCGACGCGCCGCAGCGGGTGGGGTGAGGGGAGAGAGGGCAGGGGAGAGAGAGGGCAGGGGGGAGATATCCCCGCCGTTTGTAAAGGGGCGCG
>NC_051404.1:41107877-41108613 GCF_015228065.2 Penaeus monodon
CTGACGACGTACAAACTGCCAATCATGGCGGCCTATCGAGATTTACGCTCGCCAAGACGAACATTGACGTGTTTACGGTTTCGCGTCTCGGCGGTTATGGCGGATCGAGGCCCCATAGTTTAGCGCAATGATCGCTTCTTACGGACACTAGTTACTGTTATCAGAAAGCTTTGGGGGGAGATAACGCACGCACTTGTACTGTGACACCAGGTTATAAATAGAAGCCCAAGTGGAAATTGCTTGCTATAAAGATGACAATCGTGATTTGGCTATTACGGCTAACGACTCCATTTGATTAGATCTGTATTAATGAACAAGACATTTAGACACTATCGAAATGGAAGGATAGTGCACGCGGATAGAATAGAAAAAATAGGATGGTTTAAAAACACAAAGGAAAACAAAATAATCTAAAAATGACATGCAAAAAAAACGAATCTAAATTAATTCACAGAAGCAAATAAAAACGGAAAAACTATATTAAACAAAATATAACATCCTTTCCCTTCTCCTTCCCCGTTCTTTGACATTTTGGGTTTGCGGTAGCGATGGGAACAGAGGCAGAAGGGAGAATTTTGGGGATAGAGGAAATGGGGGAGGAGGGAGGGGGAGAGGAAGGGAAGGAGAGGAGGGGGGAGATGTAATTAAGGCCTAACGAGTTACAATATCGTTGTTGCTAAAGTACTTTGCCACGTCGCTCCCTTCCCTTATTAACGGAGTAGTGTTTGTGAGAAAA
>NC_051404.1:41109002-41109066 GCF_015228065.2 Penaeus monodon
TAACACACATACTGCATTACAAACTATCACACAAACTATTACTCCAGTAGCCTTAATGAATATA
>NC_051404.1:41109147-41109409 GCF_015228065.2 Penaeus monodon
ACTATGACCTTGCGAAATAGGAAACGTAAAAATAAAGGGAAAAAAAATCGAACTTGGCATAAATCATCCACGCGTCTGACCAATGCTTAATCACTTTCTAACCTCGTTCTCGGCAGCAAAATACCGGAGGACAACATGCCGTAAACAACATGAATCACACTTTACTGAAAATCAATGCACCGATCCTCCCTTTCCCTCTCTTACTCCAACTTTATCCGTCTTTTCATTGTCTCCCCCCTTTTTCCTTCCATTATCCCTGGTC
>NC_051404.1:41109564-41109863 GCF_015228065.2 Penaeus monodon
TTCACTCGCGCGTTTCTCCTCCTGATCAACGACCTTCATTCATAAAACTTTGCTTGCGCGAATAATCTCCAAGAGAAAGGAAGTGGCTTTTGCGATATGATGACAATAATGTGAGAGGCGTTAAATAAATGAATGGATGAAAGTTTGGCCATTCATAAAACTTCTCTAAAGTGGATTTCATTTTCATTTTTTCCCCTTTCTCTTCGGAAGAAGGAAATGAGACATGTCGAGAAGGGTGGAAAGTGTGAGTGAGGAGAAGGGAGAGAAACTGTACATACAAAACCAGACATACAGTGAAT
>NC_051404.1:41109943-41110150 GCF_015228065.2 Penaeus monodon
CTTCACTCTCCCCTTCTCTCTCATCTCCCCTCTTTAGTACCTATACTTGCCAACCCTCCTATATTCACCTATGTGATTTACTTCCCCCTTTAATATCAGATTCATATCTCTCAAGAACCTTCCTCCAGACAACTTGTACAACAGGACTTCCCCGTCGCGGAGTCCCCAACATGTATCAGGAGTTGAACCCGTGTTGATATTAGGAAC
>NC_051404.1:41110264-41110669 GCF_015228065.2 Penaeus monodon
TAGGTAAAAAAAAACCTGTATTGCTTCTCAAAGATATAACAGAAAACATCTCAAAAATGGGTTACAACTTAATATGTGCCGTATGCACTGCCATATCACCTACCCTCTCCTCCACAGTTATCCAAACACTTCAATAAAACCCTTTTCTTTCTTGTTCTTATTCCGTCCACGCCTCCTTATTGTCTCCCCTTCTTCCCCTCAATTACCTTTCACCTTTCCCCTCTTCCACTTCCTCCTACACTTGCCCCCTTCTCATCCCCCATCATCGACTAATCTGCCTAAGTGAGACCCTTATTCATACATGCTTCTCTCGTTGGGACTTAATTAATTTGCTCTGCTGTTTGGCCCAACATATCTCTTGCTTGCATTGCAGAATTCTGTGTGGAAGAACGTGATGCAAGTTGC
>NC_051404.1:41110861-41110939 GCF_015228065.2 Penaeus monodon
TTCCAACCTACCTGTCACTGGTTCCCCTCGCTTGTTCACATTCCCCTATCCAATACACTCGTGCCGTTCCCTGCTTTA
>NC_051404.1:41110970-41111382 GCF_015228065.2 Penaeus monodon
GAGTCACATTTCTCTTGCTATTCCCCTCTTTCGCCTTTCCATTTTTTCTCGACTGTATCCTTTCCCTCTTTGATTCTCCCCCCAAGGCCATTTTTTTCTAATACTTTGATTTTCACTGCTTCGATTTCCCGTTTTCCTTCTCCTCTATCTTCCAGGTAACGTTCTCCAATACTTTGAATAATATGCCTTTTCCTCTTTCCCTTTTTGCATTTTCCTTCAGATCCTCATCCGTTATATTTCTTTTTTTTCCACCTTTGATCCCTTTATTCTATTTCCTCCTTCCAACTTCGCTCTAGTGGTAATCCCTAAAATATATCAGCACATGTATCAATATTATTGTTTGATATATCACTCTTTCCTCTCTTACACCATTATTTTCGAATCTTCAAAAATGTCATTAACTAAATGAGGG
>NC_051404.1:41111424-41111817 GCF_015228065.2 Penaeus monodon
TCCTCTAATTTATCTATCAGTCTCCATCTCTATTTCTGTCTAATAGTCTGTAGGCCAGTCTGTATATGTTTTTTTCCCTCTCTCTTTCTTCCCCCCTCTCACTTCCTTTCCCTCTCCCTCCCCCTCTCACTTCCTTCCCCTCCCTCTCCCTCCCCCTCTCATTTCCTTCCCCTCCCTCTCCCTCTCGCTTTCTTCCCCTCCCTCTCGTTCCCCTACTCCCTCCCCCTGACAGCTGGAAGACGAGACTGCTCTTCCCTAACAGGTGGCCGTCATCGCCACGCCTGTAGTGCCGGAAGTTGGGGTATCCGACCTCCGTGTTCTGGTAACAGTGGTTGTTTATTCTACATGGCGTCTGGTAGGCACATTAGTTTCGGGAAGCAGAGGAACGGAAAC
>NC_051404.1:41111914-41112015 GCF_015228065.2 Penaeus monodon
TTGGTGCAATTTAAAAGAATAAAGAAATGCAACGATATACAGGTGTTACAATAAAGTGATTAAGGAGACAGTAAAAGGAACGCCCCTTGTTACACTAACAT
>NC_051404.1:41112215-41112952 GCF_015228065.2 Penaeus monodon
CCATTCGTAAGCTGGCCCCCGTCGTCGCTATGGTGTAGATTCTGTGCTAACAATGTAACTGGGCGCGTGAATGGGCTACAGTGTGTGGTTTATGGAAGCGACCAACTACCCCTGCAAATTGTATAGCTGCCGGGGAATACACAAGCCGATGCTTAGGGGTGCTTTGTCTACTTTCACGTTGCCTCCATTTTCATTATCTATTTGTTTGGTAATTGGAAACGATCATCTTATATGTAATGACTGCAAGATACTTTTATTGGTAAAATATCAAAATACAAAAGCCAAGTAAAGTTAAACGGGACCATCTAAAACCAATATAATGCCTGGAAAAGAACAAAAAGTTGAAATTCGATACTATGGTAACCTTTTATATATTAAAATTATCTTTAAAAAATCACACTCACTTGATTTTCTTGGTACACACGTCACAAAGTCCCGCCTAGCGCGTCTCAAAACAGTAAGGTAGATACATTAAACAATCTGAAAGGTGTATTTACTGGCCACACTCTAGCAAACCTTGTGTTAGTCAGACCACCAACCTCCTTGGCTAACCCGCAAGAAAATAGGCCTATATTCACCTAACCTTACGTTGGAGTAGGCCTAAAATTATGAAGACTTTCGGAGATCTTGTACTTACATGTTATCCACGTGTAATGGGACTATGATCACGTAGTTCTGATGCCAAAGGACCTATATCAGTCTAGTAGGCCTATAATCCGGTAATCGTTATCTGAATC
>NC_051404.1:41112980-41113521 GCF_015228065.2 Penaeus monodon
CTTTGCGCTTTTGCTGTTCATCGGTGCATAATGCTTCATTCACTCCACTATACCGCGATGGCTGAAAGTGCAAAAGTGGTTCACAACAACGAGCAAATGGAGTCGCTATCATTTGATGGACGGCCTATGAGCATGCTGCAATGAGTTCTTCGTTGCATGATAAAAGGCTGACAATCACGTGGTAATTACGACCCGATTGCATGATAACTGTTCTTGATTGCTATCTCTAGTCTTATCATAATCGCCGTTTGACGAGCATTACGTGACATCTAAGATTCCCGAACACTTTTTAAAAACAGAAAACATGCATAGCTAAATAACTGAAACAGAATCGTTCTGTGCTTAATTGCCTTACTGTTTTCCTACAGTAAAACCTACTCTCCGGCGAAAATATTTATTCAAGCCGTCCACCAATCACAACAATGGGGAACACGAATTACGGAATTTCTGTTGAGGGAAAAAATATGTGTTAGTTCCCACTCTCTCGGCCTGTCACTGTCTGTTGTCTCTGCCTGTCACTGTCTGTCTCCGGCTCTGTTAC
>NC_051404.1:41113654-41113958 GCF_015228065.2 Penaeus monodon
TATCCTTGAATCCCCTCCCCCGCCGTCTCATTAAACCGGAGCTTCCCTTCGGTCGCAGCAAGCGCGGGGAGCGACGCTGTCATTAGCCAGGTCCTCCGGCAGCCGAGCAGGCGAGCTTCGATTCCGCCTCGGGAAGGGTCACGCGAGCCCTCGTGCGCGAGGGGAGACTTGGGGACGAAACGCCGTAAATCCTCAGTTATAGTTACAACATGTATACATTAGTTTGAGGGCTGGAAGAGGTGGGGGAGTCTCGCCTTCCAAGGAATTTGAAGGACTATTCCTTTTTGCTCTTTCATTGCAAATG
>NC_051404.1:41114034-41114353 GCF_015228065.2 Penaeus monodon
CACATACAAATACCCAATCTCAAAAAAAAAAACCTTTAGGCAAATATAATCTACCTTCCCCAGGACCCCCCCCCCCCAAAAAAAAAGGGGGAGAAAGAAAACTCGCACCACGGAAGAAACCCGCTTCCGGAGGACCCGCCCCGACCGGCGCTTTCAGTAAACAGTGTCCCGGATGTGGCCGCACGTGAACTAACCTGCAGCGAGATGAGTCCGAATTCCCAGTCGACCTGAATGATATCGATGGACCCGAGCTAAAAATAACCTCCGGGGCGCCCTGTCTTCTTGTCTACCTTTTTCCCTCCGCGTCCGAATGCCTCTG
>NC_051404.1:41114686-41114798 GCF_015228065.2 Penaeus monodon
GCGTGTTCGTGAATATGGCTTCAGTTCTTTATTGACCCTAATCGTCACGCTAGGACTCGACTCGATGTCATTCTTTCCTTCTAAATCCGGAACTTAATGGCGACAGTTGCGA
>NC_051404.1:41115084-41115260 GCF_015228065.2 Penaeus monodon
ATGTTTGAAATCTAACAGCGTGTAAAAGAAAGAAGAAACCAATCTCCATAATCGAAAAGGCCATTGAAAAAGGCACTAAGCGACACCCGTGTAAAGAAAAAGAAAATAAAAGCTTAGAAAAAATGTAATTCTGAGAGTGCAGATCGATACCGGGGAGCTGGCACCGGGAGTGGGCT
>NC_051404.1:41115350-41115429 GCF_015228065.2 Penaeus monodon
CTGAAAGAAGTGGCTACAATACCTGGTTTACCTGATACTGTGAGTCACCTCCATCGGCTTGTCTGTTTGTCTGACTTGC
>NC_051404.1:41115466-41115814 GCF_015228065.2 Penaeus monodon
AAGAATAAATATAGTTAGATAAACAGAAAAAAGATATACAGAATAACAAGGATCAATTGATAAAAAACGTGAGTCAGTAGCCACTCCCAGGCAAGAAACCCTCCCTCTACAATATACACACTTCCTGCGAATCTGCATCCCTGAACCATCGTTCGTGTAAGCAAACACAGTAAATAAACGGACGGCGAAATCCCCAGAAATAGAACGATCTCCCAGGCTGATAAACAGGCTCTATCTCAGGGTCGCGTTCCGGTTGTACCTGTTGGGGCAGTCGGCCTATGTCGCCAGTGCCATGAAATTGTGCATTCCTGTCATGGCATTCTGCGAGTGACAAACTGATTGAGCTTT
>NC_051404.1:41116076-41116273 GCF_015228065.2 Penaeus monodon
CTTTGTTTACTTTTCTTTTCCCTTTTCAAGTTTCTGTATACTGTAAATCAAACATCTTCCTCATTACAACACAAAAAAATCATGAGAATCAATTTAGGTTTAGCCTTAAATGACGCGCTTTTGCCACTCCTAAATTTCCAGATCCAATTAGAATGAAAAACTGCGGCTCTCATTAAAGTGGAAGCTTCCCTGTGGCT
>NC_051404.1:41116746-41116841 GCF_015228065.2 Penaeus monodon
CAGTCACACTTCCAAACATGGTCACATTTTTACATGATTCGTTTCCCAGTTAACAGCTTGCCTCACTGTGTGGTATATGCCACGCAAAAAATATC
>NC_051404.1:41116878-41116970 GCF_015228065.2 Penaeus monodon
GCCGCCATTCTAAAGTAATTCAATAAAAAAACAATAATAGTATTTCTCATCCATAATATATCATAAAAAACACCAATTTACATCTCTGTCAA
>NC_051404.1:41117145-41117352 GCF_015228065.2 Penaeus monodon
CCCGAGAAACACCCATGAGGCGAACCCACAACCCCTTCAGGAGACCGAGAGAACCGCGTCCGAGCAGAAAACCCGTAGAACCGCGAACCACGAACCCCCGCTGCTCCGACTTACTTATTAAATTCTAATAACTCCCGAGCGCATCCATGGTGTTCCGGAGACTCCAGACGGCGTGGGTGAAGGAGAGAAGCTTACAGACAGGGACTT
>NC_051404.1:41118535-41118731 GCF_015228065.2 Penaeus monodon
TCTGAAATCCATCTAGCACTTTACTACAAGAAAGGCGTGGGAGTAACTCTAGCACTGTATCAAAAGCGAAAACGGGAATCACAAAGTAAAAATGGTTGAATGAATATTTACTGAAATATTCTGCGAATGATTGCGGTTACATGCCAATGGGTTCGATTTTTAATGAGACGCCACATGGTGAAGTTGAGTGATACAA
>NC_051404.1:41118776-41119993 GCF_015228065.2 Penaeus monodon
TCTAAACACTGAATAAACAGAAAAACAGCTGTATATATAGACAAAAACAACCACACACAATATATATTTCTGTCGGTTTTAAAACATACTCTTTACTTCAAGGTTAGCCAATGTCAGTAATGCATTTCTGAACGTTTTAAGGATTTTATCTGTTCAACCATAACGTTCAATCCTAGGCTCCCTCCATAAACCCTAGGAATCTTACGGCCGACTGATCATCTCGGCAAATTCGTTACGCTCACAAACCGTTCTTAGAAGGATTCAGGGTCGACAAAAGAGTAAGAAAGGTATTCACACACGTCCATCTAGCGTTTATCTTACAGCTGGAGGCCGGCCAACCACGCCTTCCCGCTGTAAACAATAAACATTTTCGCCACCTCGGCCACCTCCATCGCCATAACGACTGCCACAACCACCATACTTTCCGCTACCATTGCCATGCTCCCCCTTTTCGCAATGATTTCCAATAGGTTTACTATCCCCCTGCTACCATCGTTAATTGCCTTTGCGTCACTCCCCCACCCCCCTCCCCACTCATCAGCGAGCACAATCATTGCCCATTTTCTTCATCAGTGAGATTGGCTCGTTACTACATCAACATTCGGATTTCTAATCACCTCTATTACATAATAATTGTATATAATTACTACTAGAAATACTCAATACTTTCTCATTTCATGTTAACAACATTACCAGTACTACCCTTTCCTTCCTCAACCAAAAATGTATTTTTCTCTTTTCATCTACTACCACTAACTCAACTAGACTGAGCTTTAGAAAATACGAAACTTGTATCTTAACAAAACACTCATCACTTGCCTCTCCCGCCGCAGCCCACACTCAAAACCACCAAGCATGTACCACAAACTAAAGTAGCGTTTCCCTCGAAGGAAAAATGTAGGCCTACGCTCAGCCTAACAGCTTCCCAGAGGAATCAACGTTTTTTGTTGTTGTTTTTTCACGTCATACAACAATTAGGGTTTCCTGGGAGATCCGCCAGACAGGAGTTCCACCGGGAGAATCCTCCTCATTACCTTAATGGCCGTCAAAGCTGTCCTTTCGCGATGATTAAATACAGAAAATGATATGTATATCAAAACAAAAAACTCGAACTCGTTCCCTTCTCTTTTATCATCTTCCTGCTGGTTAAAAGGGGATTTTTCTTTGAGTAACTGAAGACTGTATCATAACTGTTCTGCCTTGAAAGTTTACGAATG
>NC_051404.1:41120379-41120627 GCF_015228065.2 Penaeus monodon
GAGGCCAAAGCGAAAAAGACAAAGACCGAGAAACGGGAAGGCCATCCAACTCCTCTGAGATGATCTTGACTGCCACACCAGGACATGACACAAGAGAAGGATCCTCAGGGGCACTCGAACCCATCCTTATATTATTCCTGAGCCAGAAAGCCGACTACCCCCCCCCTCGGACCCCTCCCGCCCCACCCTTAGCCACACCCTTCAACTGTCTGTTGGGTCTCCAGCATATGTAATCTGCTTCACTTAAC
>NC_051404.1:41120878-41121411 GCF_015228065.2 Penaeus monodon
CCAAACGCTTTTCCCTCAACAAAATGGAGTTCGGTAAGCACACAGGAAGATTCATATGCAAATGCGATACCTTTTTTTTCCTTACAAGAGTACTAATCCTAATGCTTAAGTGTCAATGCGACTTCCATGTCTTAAACATCAGCGTAATATCATGTATTATCCTTCTACAAACTTATGTATTATGATACGAACTGCGCTGAATACCGTTATACGTTAGGCTTTAAAGGAAGCGCTTTAAAGGGAGGCTTTAAAAGGAGCGACTCATAACACATTCTCGGTTATGTCTTTGACGATGCGTTTTACTTTAAAAATGGATTACAAGATATGTTTTCCACTCCTGATTGTAGGCCCGTGTAATGTATAATTACAAAAATAACCAAATTCTTCGCTAATCTAAAAGAAGACGAAGAAAACCGAATAAGTAATAACATCTGGACGTTCTTTATCATCTTTACACCAATAAAACAATATCAAAAATACAACTTCTTCCATATCGCCCTTCTGGCTGTCTATCTTTTATCGATGGACAAGGA
>NC_051404.1:41121483-41121995 GCF_015228065.2 Penaeus monodon
GCTCTTTATTACAAAGATAAGAGATACCACACTCCCATATAGTACCCCTCTTTAGAACACCATCTAACACCGAGGCTCGAATCACCCCAAAAACATAAACATGCTGTAACCTATGCTGTAATATGTTTGCCCTGTTCATTCTGTGCCCCACAAATTTCGCTCTAGCCACTATATCGGCTGAATTCACACAGCGGGTATAGTACAATATGTCAAGATTCGCTTTAGCTTGAAACACAGGTGTGAACAACCCACTGCAAAGTAATTTAAATCCTGTGTATGGCGTTCATTTGTTTGGACTGCTATCTCATTTTAACATTATTTACATAATCTCGCCAATATATCATGGGAAAAGGGGTTTTAAAACATACCATGATATATCATACCACAATTACGTTATAAATTCATGTCATAATCATTGTGCGCATCTCTTCCGTTCTGAAATAATTAACATAATGTAATATATACTGAAAGTCTGAGGCCCAAATTCTAGGTGGATATCAATAACCAAGCTT
>NC_051404.1:41122363-41122739 GCF_015228065.2 Penaeus monodon
GTTCTTCCCACCCCAAAGCATAGACCTACATACCTTCACTCATCAAAAACAATAGCCCAGCAATTACAGCAAACGCAGACCAACCGCACTGCCACGCCACCTAATCAACTAATGAACAGATTAACGGCAGAGAACGACCGGACGACCAGTTCGATAGTAATGAGAAGTCACGTAGACAGCCATTCGCAATACATAGACCGGATTCCTTTGGGCTAATCACGTGACCAATTACATCGTTGGCGGCCGATTTGAATTTCGAGCTGCGATAACGACCGGTCGGCAATTTCCTCCTCCCAGGAGATTCTTCGCAGACTCCTTTAAGGGATCTTTGAAGTAAAAAGGTTAGCATCAGTGAGGATCGTTGCATACAGACACA
>NC_051404.1:41123241-41123384 GCF_015228065.2 Penaeus monodon
TGCAAGCACGAAACACCTATGTACACGAAATCTATTATTCCATCATTAATTCAGATACCTAGAATGATACACGCCAGCCTTCAAAGCAAATTAATTAGCCGGCGCAATCATCCCTTCTCTCCAGCTACTTTCCTTTGAAAGGT
>NC_051404.1:41123424-41127286 GCF_015228065.2 Penaeus monodon
ATAAAACCTCGACCCGTTGTAATGCGAGCTTCGACAACCCGTCAACCTTGAACTCTACAGTTTGTAAATATTTTAATATATTGACATCAGTTCCTGTTGGCCTGTTGTGAATTCGAAGCCAGCGATATCTCCTTGCCAAGGATATTAAATAGCAGACATTATTATGACGATTTTGCTGCAAAAAGAAAAACCAAAAAATCTTATAACGTGGATAAAAAATCGATGATAACGAATAAAAATAAAGGTTATCCTCAAAATGAAAATGAAAATGAAACCAACAGCGGGTTACCTCAAGGTACCCGCCCATAAATATTGACAGAGAGGCAATTGGTTTTATTTTATTCATGGCAGATGATATATTTTGTTCATGGCAGATAATATGGCACGATTTGTACTTGAAAGACAGAATATCGTCTGTGAGTTTGAATAGTGATACTATACCTGGCGACTCGCAACTACTGGCAACGTTTGCAGCTGAGTTTCTGCGGCAATTTTCATCGTTCTTGCCCTTGCGATTTGCTTACCTGATTCTCTGAGTTGAGGAGCTTGAGCTGGTCGTTGATGAGCGAGTATTTCGCGCTCTCCTCCTTTCTCAGCGCTCGCTCTTTCTTGAGCTCTGGCGACCAGAAAGTTTTAATGGAGTGCATTGACGAGCCCAGTTTTTGGTTAGTTAGTTCTAGTTCCTTTTTCAAGTTACCTAGTTCCTTTTGTAAGTCAGAATTGTGCACCTGAAGCTCAGCTAGGTATCCATCCCTCCCCATGCCCCCGAGGCCGCCCGCCCCGTGCCGCCCACTCAGCTCCGGGTTGGGGCTGCCCCGCGACCGGCCCATCGTGTGGTGGTCGCGGTACAGGTCGTCCTCCAGCATCGGTCCTCGGTCCAGCGAGCGGTCTCGGCGGGCCATGTGGCCGCCCTGGACCCCGTGCATGTCCATGGCGCCCCCTCGTTCCATGCTGCGGTCGCGGGGGTCGCGGATTGGCATGAACTCGCGGTCGTGCGCCTCGCGGTCCAGCGAGTGATAGTTCCGGCCTAAGTTACTGCGACTTTGGCTGCGGCTGCGGTGATGGGACCCCGGGGCTGAACCGCTGCGGCGGTCCGCATCCATGGTGCCGTGGGGGTCCATGTATGGCCCGCCGTGGTCCAGGGCCAGGGTGGGGGACGCGGCGCGGGTAGCTGAACGGCTACGGCGCGCGGCTGCTGAAGCGGCTGAGGGTTGAGGGCTGTGGGCGCGGTGGTGGCCGCCCTGATCGAGGTAATAAGGGTCGCTATTCAGGTCGCGGCGCGAAGGTCGGGGTGACCTGGTACTCGGCACCCCTCCTCCCCCACCGCCTCCGCCATACACGTCGCGCGACATCCCACCATAATCATCACTGCCGAGCACAACACACTGCCATCACTGCCTCACTACACTGTCACCGTCGCCGCTCGCCAACGCCGAGGGGACACTACTGCGGCCGCGATCAATGGCACACGACGTGGCCGAGGGGAGGGCCCGGAGACCTCTAGACGCCACTCTTGCTATGCCTTGTAATGCGACCCCGTCACTTCTAACACATCGTGCACCACACTGTGTCGTTACGAATGACGGACAGAATAGTTTCCAATTGATAGTACATCGCAGATCACCTTCTAATCAGGAAATAAGATAAAAAGAACGGCAACCTGCTTTTCCCATCAGCGCTGGAGTGAGCCGGCGCAGTGAGCGATGCAGTGTTGCCAATGATTATCCAATGAAAACCCGGGTTACAATCACTCCCTTCTCTGTATATCACGCGATTGGCTGTCGCCTGTTCAAAATTTTATAGTCGCTGTTATTCAAAGTCGCTCTAAACAACACCAACCATAACTATATGTTATAGGATAACATCATTATAGTAGTATAACATTATCAGGTAATTGCTAACACTGAGCAGGGTGAACAGAGGGTGTCTCGTAGTTCTCTTTTTCACCAACAGATGTCAGCACACGAGAGGCGCGGAATTCAAGTTCTTTTTCTCGCCACTAGATGGCAGGCCGCCCCCTGGGCGATGGCTGCCGATGCACGATAATGGTCGTAAATAACACCGCATTGATTTATTTTCATTCCACTTTATTCCATCGTCACCTCATACATATCATTAATTTTGAACATACGCATCTATTAATAGTCCAAACCCAGTTTAAAGGGCTCTTAGACTTGAGCCCGGCCCCCAGGAATGGGAATAAAAGGCGAAAACTAGCTCACGATATTTTCTGTCCCAATACGATACTTTGCGCTTCCAAAATATAAACAAACATGGGAGTGACAGTGTGAGTAATATTTAAAAATTTCGTTATATTTTACATAATATCATATATGACAGCTTGTTAGGCAGATTAGCAAGTGCCAATTAAGCCAATGTAAGGTGAGAAAAGAGATAAAGCAAATACCTGTCTGTAGAGGAAAGAAATATTTAATTTCGTATTTAAATTCTTGTTTTGGAAATGCCAGCAAAGAAATTTTATTTAAACAGATCCAAGTATTATATTATGAACGCGCTTGGGTTTGACTTGGGGATTGAAGGTAAATAATGCAGGTTTGGAAAAGGACGTTCAAATTGCTTCTATGTTTATGGTTATATTTATGCCGGCGAAGAGAAGCGAATTACAGTTAAATTTTTTTCTTTTTCCTTTATTGATCTGTTTATTTTGTTCATTGTGGTGGCACAGGCATTCAAGGCAGCTATGTCTCCTTGACTGGGCTCTATGCCTCGCCCGAGCGGCTGCCACGGGGTTCAGCGTCTCTGGCACTTTTGCAATGATCAACACACTCCCGATTGCATCTCTCCTGGCAAGGTAGCACAAATTAATATTATTTGTGATTTATTGTTAAAAAAAAAGGAACTAGTTAAAGTGCTGTCTTGCTCAGGATATTCGTGGTGGATGTTTGTCGTCCTTTGCCAGAGTGCCATAGGTGTGGAAATCATCATTCCATTGACGCTGCGCTGGACTTTAGATTGCAGGGTTTCCATTGCGGATTACTACTGATTGTAAGGGTATTTCGTTAGAACATAGCCAGAATAATTAGAAAAGAAATCTTCCTTTTGAAAGCTGTTGATTGTGCATAGTAATCATTTCCCGTTTGGGTTTGGGGATTCATTGCAAATTGATGTGATTGACTGCATTCAAGTCAGTGTAATGAACATCAAATTAAAAACATGCTCTATTAGAATTTTTATTCTTTGCCAGAGAATGGTAGATTCATAACATTACATTAATTATGACAAATAGATGTTGAGTTTTCCCCTCCATTTTCTGGAATTGCACATTTAATAGTAAGTTTATGACAAGCTTATGCAGAGAACTTTTTAAAAAAGGAGATTCATTATGAATGAAACATGAAAAAAGGGACATACATACATAAGATGAAGCAAGGCTTTTTTTCATCAAATTTTATTTTTCATATCTATTTCATTATTACTGTTTAATTGCATATGGAATTCATGCACAAAACCTTATATAATATTGTGTAATAAAACTGCAGATTTCAGATAACCACATGTTTGTTAAAGATAATATATATAAAGGAAGCCAGGCTGCTTAGAGCTATTTTCCTGAGCAGTATCTTCCTAAATATGGAAATTTATTCCATAATAATTATTACCTATTTCAGTAATAGTTTATGAGTCTTCCTAGGGAATGTATATATTGATATTCTATATTGTTTTTAGGTGATGTTTTACCAAATGGGAAAAAAATTGTAATATAGACAACTTGAGTGTCAGTTGCTTAAAAATACAGAATTGTTATTTTAATTTTAACTGGATGGCAACGCTTGAAAATAGATTTTAGATAATTAGGTTATGGGTTTACATGTCTAAATTGAGGGGTGTGTTAGATTTGATT
>NC_051404.1:41127758-41128383 GCF_015228065.2 Penaeus monodon
GTTAGTGCTTAATTTCTTCATTGGACACTATGAATACGCCCTATGTTAACTGAGAAGGATTGGTTAATGTGTGATGTAGTTGTTAACTTAGCATTTTTATGCAATGGGGCTGTAAGCTTTAATGAGATATATTTAGAGTTGAACTGGCATGAAGAATTAATGATTTTTTTTTTCATACATTTATCAGCTGTTAAACTAATAGTGTAATGGTATTTGTCACAGTTCTGTATTTGATGTCTTGGCATGAGACAGATGCCTGAGGTAGTTATTAATTACTAACAGACATGGATACAAAATGCTGTTTAGCATGATGCTCATTTGTACATTATATATGTGTTGGATTAGGACAAATGTTGTTTTTGCTGTTTTTAGCTTTGATGTTGTTGAGTAAGAGATGCTTGAGTATGGTTGCCAGGGCAGGGAGAAGATGTAAAGGAAAAGATACAGCCTCCGAGTCTGAGTGCCTTCAGGGGAAAGGGCTGGCAAATCGTGTTGCTTCTGAAGTTGGTTTCGAGATTTGTCAAAGGCAGTCATTCTGTTTGTTGATTCTTCTTTTCCTAGATTGATTTTACATTTGAAATACTAGTAATTTGGAAACGTTGTGGAAATCAGGAGAATTCTATGT
>NC_051404.1:41128412-41128673 GCF_015228065.2 Penaeus monodon
GCAGTTTAAATTAAAATGGTTAGAGATGATTCACACGAAATATTTTGCAGTAGAAAATAGTAATTATGATTTTGAGTTAATCTTGAGCATTGACATACTTCCTTTCATCAGTGACATGAGTAAAAAAAAAAGAAAAAAATTAACCAGAAAGCAAGCAAATCTGCTCTAAAGCAAAGTCAAGCAGGATGCTGGGCAAACAAGCTAAATTATCAGCATGCAGAGATGCTAAAGGAGAGACAAGCATGCTGATTACCAGCCTGA
>NC_051404.1:41129221-41129341 GCF_015228065.2 Penaeus monodon
CAATGACTATCATCATCATATGCCCTGACTCCATTCTTTCTTTCCAAATTTCAAATATTATTCTTCCAAGTTCCACCTTCCTTTCCATCTTCGCTCCCCCATTTCCAAACTGTTCCTCTT
>NC_051404.1:41129960-41130050 GCF_015228065.2 Penaeus monodon
GAGTGATTGCTGCTTGGAGATCCAGCGGTGATGTTTTAAGAAGGAGAATGATATATCCTAATGCATTTACCCTTTGCTCTTGACTCACTT
>NC_051404.1:41130143-41130262 GCF_015228065.2 Penaeus monodon
GTTTTCATTTATATTTTTTGTTTTACTTTCTTCCTTCTTTTTAGATATATATTATTATTTTCTATGTCTTCGTCATTAATTTCATGCTTCATTTTGCATCTCATTTTCTTTTCTTTCTT
>NC_051404.1:41130591-41130822 GCF_015228065.2 Penaeus monodon
CTTCTCCCCCCTCGGCCATGCTCCGCTCGGGCGCGTCGCCGCCTCTGCCCGAGCGAGGCCCGAATCTTTCCACGGAAGGCCAAGGCTTCATGCATTTCTTATGCGGCGGCCTCTGAGGTCTCGCTCCTGGGGAGTCGGTCACGCGGCCGCTGGTTCGGGGGCGGCGGCGAGAGGCGTCTTTATTTGCTCTCTGTTTCGTTATGCATAATCCGCGTTGAAAGCTTAATTGAA
>NC_051404.1:41131544-41131651 GCF_015228065.2 Penaeus monodon
GGCCGGAGTTAATTTCCAGGCGGGGTACTCGACTCGTACTCCTGCGAGTTATTGGCAGTGATTTAATGGTACTTCTGCCGATTGACCTTAATAAAGGTACGGAAAGA
>NC_051404.1:41132208-41132462 GCF_015228065.2 Penaeus monodon
TGCAATTTCTGCCAACAAATGTTTCAATGTGACTGCGGTGAGTTATAAAAAGACGTATATTTTGCACCAACTTTTAACATATGAAACGTTTAAATGCACAGCGTTCTGAATAATACTGACACAAATTCTGAAAGGCTCGAAATTTATTTTTTGGAGAGAGATAATTGAAGATAACGAAAGACAAGGGAGAGAATAGATAGGGATGGTTGGGTGAGGTAGATTGTTGAATGTTTGCACACGCTACTTCTCTCCGT
>NC_051404.1:41132574-41132686 GCF_015228065.2 Penaeus monodon
GATTCCAGTTTCCAGTTGTACAAGCATATGAATTCTCCTTAAGTCTTTCCTCATTTTCAGTATTTTTTTTTTCCTTCGTAACATAAGACTTCATTTAATGGGATGGCTTTTA
>NC_051404.1:41133218-41133410 GCF_015228065.2 Penaeus monodon
CCTCATATCCATGTTGGAAGTTGGCGGCCGGGTATGTGGCCGATGTTTATCTGGTGCGGGACGACACTCGCGTTTGGGTTGGGGATGAGAGGATGGGCGGATGGAGTGGGCGGCGGAGGGGCGGGCTGATGAACCGTTGGAGAGATTGAAAAGGGGGGAGAGGAATTGAGGAAGCAAGCGCGCGCACGCACG
>NC_051404.1:41133661-41133967 GCF_015228065.2 Penaeus monodon
AATTCATTAATGCATCGCTGAATTTATAGATATTTGCAAATGAATACGTGGTCATACGAATAATTAAATACCCGATCACTGAAATCATTTTTCCCACCAGCAGGCTTTTTTTTTTGTCCATCCTCTCATCCTCTCTTCACTGCTCGCCTGCTTGCTCTCTCGTCCGCGTTTCTGCTTGCTAAAATGTCTTTCTGGCAAGCTCGTTTCTGTATGTTACTTGGTGCGCCTGCTCTCTCCAGGTCACTATTGGATTAAACCTCCCAGGGAAAAAAAATTAGTTGCATTTGGAGCCCATGTGCGCCACGG
>NC_051404.1:41134456-41134529 GCF_015228065.2 Penaeus monodon
ATCTCTATCTCTTCTCCCACAGACTATTGCAGTATATCCGCCCCTCCATCTTTCCATTTTCCTATGTGCTCAC
>NC_051404.1:41134842-41135163 GCF_015228065.2 Penaeus monodon
TTTTGGAGTAAGGTCTGAAGAGTTTACTCAGTGGATCGACGAATAATTAAATGGATACTGCGGAGAGGAACGGTACGATACAGGACAAAGAGATAAGAATAGATGGTAGGAGGTAAGACAGAAGAGAGGAAGAAGAGAACGAACAAGGATAAGCAGTAAAACAGGAAAGACCGAGAGGGGAAAGATAAATAGGAAGTTGATTCACATGCAGTGTGTCTTCACGAGCAATTAGGACCATCTGTGGCCAGCAATGCAAGGCAGCTCGAGTTGCCGCCATGCCATCACACGGGCTGCTTGCCATACGGGCGGGGGCATGCCTTC
>NC_051404.1:41135332-41135408 GCF_015228065.2 Penaeus monodon
AAAGCTGGGGGGAAAGGGAAGAGGCAGATGCAGAAGGGAATAGGTGGTGAATGGGGGGGAAATACAGGTGAAGGGA
>NC_051404.1:41135673-41135952 GCF_015228065.2 Penaeus monodon
TGAGGGAGCACGGCATAGTAAGTCATGCATATTAGAATTAAGGAACATACCATTGCAGTCCAGGAAAGCCAAGAAGCTGGGAGTCGAACGAGATGAAGCGGGGTTAATCTTACTTAAAAGAGGGAAGTGGAAGACGAGAGCCTTCCTCGCGGCACCGGAAGGAGCGAAGGCATGAGAGGAGTTAGAGAAGCAGAAGAATGAGTAGCAGAGGAGGGAAAAGGGTCGAGATAAATAGGAAGAGTGAGATGGAAGAAAAGAAAGGAAGATGGAGACGTGGGA
>NC_051404.1:41135997-41136119 GCF_015228065.2 Penaeus monodon
AAGAGGATTGGGGTCTCCGTCATCCTGATAGACACAGCCCATTACGAGGGCGACAGCGGCTGAGGCTGTGGTGGTACCGAGTCGCCCGCCGAGGCTGCTGCTGGTCGCCGTATCGGTCCCCT
>NC_051404.1:41136258-41136507 GCF_015228065.2 Penaeus monodon
GTCTGGTTGAAGGGGATGAGGGGGTGGAGCTGGTTGAAGGGGAGGAGGGGGTGGAGCTGGTTGAAGGGGAGGAGGAGGTGGGGCTGGGGCTGGTTGAAGGGGAGGAAGGGGTGGGGGAGGGATGATATGGAAGGCTAAAAGGGGGAGGGGGGGCTGGGGGATGAAGGATGGGGGAGGTTATGGGGACAGGGGATTAGGGGAAGGTAGGGTTGAGGGAGAGGAGGATGTCGAAGTTCTAGGGAGGGTGGA
>NC_051404.1:41136720-41136849 GCF_015228065.2 Penaeus monodon
GAGTCTGGACAGCTGGCGGAGGCGGGGGATGGGAAGGCTAGAGTGGTGGGGAAGGAAGGGGGTGGGGTGTTGGTTGGGGGACGACTGGAAGTGGGGAAGCATTTGCTTACATTGCTGTGTTTGGGAATC
>NC_051404.1:41137241-41138472 GCF_015228065.2 Penaeus monodon
TACAAGTACATGTATTTTACTTTCATATTAATTCATTTATGCATATAGTCACTTATTTATCATTTACCCAGAGTGTATATCGTCACAGTACTGTGTATGCATATGCCCCATGTCATTATTCTTTATGAAGCTGCTGATGATTGAGGAATCCTATTAACTGTCGTAGCCTCGGTTGGCGATGGTGATGGACCTGCATTGTTACGCCAAGAGAGCTCAGTTATGCAAGCTATTCAGATCGTTGCACACTGACACGGATGCAACAAACACGAACCTCGCGCGGATGTGATGATGGACATTTCGCCCGTGCGAAATCATGCCTTCATTTTAGGCCGTTTTATGAGGATGAAAAGAGAAAACAGGGGGAGTTTCCTCTTGGAATGATTTTTTGGAGGAAAATATGGATTAAAAAGGTTCGGTATTCAGTTTCTTTTCATAGAAAGTGATCAGCGATGATAGATTGAGCTCGTTAATCTGATGGACGATTACTTGGAGCGTCGAGCAGGTGTCGTTTATGGCTGATGAGAACCTTAATATGTATTTTAGAATGACTGGATATGCAACGTTAAGGGTTATTGTTGTTAGTGTTGGGGAGGAATGTTGATTGATTCAGTAAACAGTTACGTAAACTATGATTTATATAATTTCCTAAACAGCAGTAAACAATCCAGTCATTCTCCCTTTAAATGAGAATAATGTAGTAGCAGTTTTGTATAACTTCTCTCAGTATAACCCCTCTTTCCCATAGAAGTTCTTTATTTGCATAGGAGGAAAAATAAAGACCGTGTGCTAGACATAGACGAGACAGAGGAAAACGGGTGGCACCATGTGGCACTGCGAGGGGGAGAGATCGAGTCGTGTATTGTTTGTAACCATCTACTTTATGTTAGTAAGTTGCATGAGCAAAGTTATGTATTGGTTTTCCCGGTATTGACTATCACGTCTTCATCGTGACGGAATTCGCCACACAGACACTGTATCCTTTAAACACTCTTGGCATTGTGAAATTTCTGTTTAAGTCGTTTACTGTCACCGCAGGCTATGCATTTCTTTTTGTTCTAAGGTGATGGAGTGACGTAGAGGGATTGGCAGGAAGTTAAGAAGTTAGCTTATTGCGGATTTTACAGTGTGTGATTAATAGTCTTTGGTCATCGGAAATTCAGCCCCGCTGGGTGCAGGCTGTAGCATCTTTACCGTTTGCCAGCAGGTTCATGTTTCTTCTCTTTTCGAAAAA
>NC_051404.1:41139159-41139337 GCF_015228065.2 Penaeus monodon
TTTTCTATTTGCTATACAACATTTCCGGCTGCTGTTCAGCGTTCATGCATGTTCTTGCGCGCTGATCAAAAAGCCGTCGGCGTGGATGCACAGAGCAGTTTTAAGAGGCTAACATGTCTTGTAACGAATCGCCTTCATAAAGTTTATGACTTGCTAACTTGAGAGTCAGACTACGAGT
>NC_051404.1:41139915-41140058 GCF_015228065.2 Penaeus monodon
CTGCTTTTGATCAATACGGCGACGATGTGGGAAAGTGTAATCACGACGAATGGGAGAGAACAGAAGGAGATGATAAAGAGGGAGTTTTGGAAGAAGTCATTTTTTTTGTATTTTCTCTTTTGGATATAGTTCGTTTTTTTTTC
>NC_051404.1:41140680-41140792 GCF_015228065.2 Penaeus monodon
TGGGGATGAGCATAAATTAATTTACCTCATCCTTTTGAAATGTAATTGTTTGCCTCAATACACTTGTCATGGTAAAAAGGTCGCTCTTTCCATGTCCCTCTCCCTCTCCCAG
>NC_051404.1:41141236-41141334 GCF_015228065.2 Penaeus monodon
CTCTCTCCCTCCTTCGGCTGGGCCTTGGAGACGGCACATTTCTCTCGGCCTTTATTGCGCTACGATCCTCCTTTAAAAGCGGTAATTCGTGCGTGTGG
>NC_051404.1:41141509-41141626 GCF_015228065.2 Penaeus monodon
GTTATTTTTTTTTTCCTTTACGTAATCGTCTGTTTTTTTACGTGTGTGTTATTGCAAGTGGCGGTCGTTGTCGGAGGTCTAATTTGGGTATTTGTGCTCTTAGGGTTGGCTGATGGT
>NC_051404.1:41143164-41143357 GCF_015228065.2 Penaeus monodon
CATTCTACTCCTCGATGATATCTCGAATGATAATATCCACGTCCGTTTTCGAAAACCACAGCGGCCCAAAGTACAGCGGAAAGGAGTGAAAAAAGGAAGCAATCAGAAGGAAAGGACTTGTAGAAACCATAAACTGATACACTGTATTGCAAGAAGACACGGGAGGCGCCGTTTGCACCTGCTTGCACACACG
>NC_051404.1:41143388-41143550 GCF_015228065.2 Penaeus monodon
GTTCTTTCTCTCCTCATCTCTGCCCGTCTTCTCCTCTCTCTCGTCCTGTTTATCGTATTCTTCCTTCTGCTGATTTTCCTTTCCTCGCTTCTCCTCCTGTCCCACTTCTCTTACACGCTCCTTCTTTTTTTTTGACTCCTTTTCTCCTCTCTTGTTCCTCTT
>NC_051404.1:41143741-41143888 GCF_015228065.2 Penaeus monodon
TTCTTCTCTACCGCCTCATATTCCTCTTCCTCTTTTTCTCCCTTCTCTTCCTCTGCCTCTTCCTTCGTTATTCCTTTGCTCTAGGAAGAGGGAGCTTCCGGGAGTTGCGGCATAACTCCTACAGGCATGGGATTAAGGTGGGGGCTG
>NC_051404.1:41143976-41144277 GCF_015228065.2 Penaeus monodon
GGAGTCTGGGGATAGAGGAGAGGCCAGAGGAGGTCGTGCTTTAGTCGTGTTAATAAATATCCGCGCGCACGTCTAGATTTGGAAGGTTTATGGGGGTTGTGTGCGGGTATGTGGGTTCGAGTGCTGCATAGAGGGGCCAGTGGGGGGGGGGGCGCTTGTTAAGGGTTTTTATTTCAGTTTGTGTAATTTTGCTTTTTTGTTTTAATTACGCTGCATATGGCATTTGCTTAAAGGGCGAAGAGTTTAGATCATTCAGGAAGTATGAGGAAAAACGGATGCACCTTATGTCCTGTAGAAAGAA
>NC_051404.1:41144329-41144416 GCF_015228065.2 Penaeus monodon
GGGTAACTAAAGTAATGTCGAAGAAGAAAACGGAAGATTGAATTATGCTCATTGATTGGTCAGTTGGCCTTCGCGGTATGGAACTCT
>NC_051404.1:41144708-41145239 GCF_015228065.2 Penaeus monodon
CTTGCTGTTGCAATGGCTGGCACTGTACATATTATTAAGCGTGAATAAATGGGTTTTCACAATGCTCCTGTGTAAAAGCACGGTCGTTTTAACAACCTCACATTAGAAGAATTAAAGCGACATTAGTTGGCGTGATATTAGCTCGAAAGGGCCTTATTAAAAAAAAAAATCAAGATAGGCCGCGAGTTCCAGAATAATTGCTGTGTTCTAGAATTTTTTTTTTTTTTTTCGAGTGTCTAGGTCTCAGTTCTCGCATTTCTTTTTTCTTTCGTGTATTAAGAAAACCACCCCGACCGCCACGACCGGCGTCTCGTGTTCTGCCCGTGCCGGCGCGTCTTCGGGTTTTTGCTCCCGAAATCCGATCCACACCCCGACGACCAACTAGCTTCGGCCAACCACTATAAACCGGCCGTCATAACAAAAAAGAAAAATTCCACCCATCAATCATTGGGGTCACATCCAACTACCCCCATAAAAGGAGGCAGAAATTTCCCCCGAAAAATCCATCCCCTCATAAGAAAGGCTATACAA
>NC_051404.1:41145420-41145747 GCF_015228065.2 Penaeus monodon
AAATTTTTTTTTATTGCCGTTTGTTTTTTGTTTTTTTCCTTCCCCCCCTATCTTTTCCCACCCCCCCCCCCCCCCCCCCCCTTTCCCCCCACCCTTTTCCCCCCCCCCTTTCCCCTTCCTCCCCCCCCCCACCCCTTTTTTCCCTTTTTCCGCCCCCCACCCCCTCCCCCCATCCTTTTCCCCCTCGCCCCCTTTTCCATCCCTCCCCTTTTCCCGTCTTTCTTTTTCCTCCTTTCCCTCCTTCAAACTACAATTTTTTCTTTATCTCTCAAATAACCTGCTCCTGCTGATAGGGAGGGAAGGAGGCGCGGACGGGGAAAAGGGGGG
>NC_051404.1:41145802-41146092 GCF_015228065.2 Penaeus monodon
GGGGGGGGGGGGTTTGGTTGGGGGTTGGGGGGGGTGGGGAACTAACTGGTATAGTACGAACTCTTTTCTTATGGGGGGGTGGTTATTGGGGTTTTTTGTTTGTGGGTCTGGTGTCTTCCCTGCTGCTGTTCCTGTTCCATGCTCCCGGCTTTGTTTGGCCTTATGGGAAAATGAAAAAGAAGAGAGAGGGGCACCTCACATCCTCCTGGGGGTTTTTTTTTTCTTTTCTTCTGCACACCGACCCTCTCCAGTCCTCGTTCTACGTGGGAGCCGAAGTAGCGAGGGGGGAT
>NC_051404.1:41146386-41146616 GCF_015228065.2 Penaeus monodon
TCCGATTCCCTCCTTCCATTACGCCTCATTTCTTGATACTGTAGGGTTTAGTGGGGGGTTGGGGGAGTATGTGGTATTTAGGATGAAGATTGTGATACACGCAGAGGTCGTTACGTTGATATATCAGCGGTAGGACAGTGTAAGAGGCGGCCTTCCCGACGCTGCACTGTAACTCCCGTGCTCTGGGAGTTGTTTATATGCAGTGCTGTCGGTGCACCATAGCGTGAAGA
>NC_051404.1:41146810-41147054 GCF_015228065.2 Penaeus monodon
AGTCGGAGAGAAAAATTAAAATGTGAATTAGTAAAAAGGAGAACGAAAGAGAAAACGGGAAAATCGGCACGAGAGAAAACGGATAGAAAACCAAGCCAGGATAATGCAAGAGCAGGCTTAGAGAAAACGGCACTGATTTGGAGCAAAAAGATACAGAGTGTAGTTATGATAGCGGGACAAAGGCAAGGCAAGTGGCTTTCTCGAAGGATCGCCGAGTTGATCCCCGAGACGAGGGAAGCCGGCC
>NC_051404.1:41147083-41147718 GCF_015228065.2 Penaeus monodon
AAAAAAAAAAGGGGCAGTGCTGCAGATGGTCGCCATAGATGGTGAGTGGGAGGAGAGGGGGAGGGGAGTAGAGGCGTGGGGGAGGAGGGAGATGGCGGACATTGTTATTGGAGCTCTTAAGGGTTACACTCTGTGTGCAAGGAAATGCTTGGAGTTCTTGTGATATTGCAGTCTCAAGACACGTGGCGGACGGGTAGCCAAGTATGAGATGGTTCGACAAATCGCCAAGGCGAAGCTTCCTGACTAGGGGCGCCGAACGTAATTTTTTAATTGTTTATTGGAACCTTAAAATTATTGGAATGGTATATCTGATCATTAGCAATACTGATATCAAATAATTATTGTTCTTCATTCATCAGTTGAAAACTCGTCCTGTATTTCCGTATAGATTTTTGATTCTTTCGATTTGAATATTGATGTGCATATATCCTAGAGCGGCGACATAGAAGCATAAATTGACAGGAACACATTGATAGAACCATGGATATTGACAGAAATATGGTCTAATATTTTTTTTCGCGACAAGCTGTGTTTTATGATTCCGAGAAGTAATATTTATTAATTACGTCGACACGAGTGAGAATAACAAGTTGGAAGACAACTTAGAGAGATTTATTGCAGCACGAAGAAAGCTC
>NC_051404.1:41147747-41147879 GCF_015228065.2 Penaeus monodon
TGTTGTTGCAGTTGTATTAGCAACATTAGTCGTAGCCGCAGCGCGTGCGGGGATGTGAATTTTTATCTCCCACATTCTCCCAACTGCTGTCAAACACTCGCGGTTTATTACCAGTGCAGAGCAGGGAACTTG
>NC_051404.1:41149151-41149944 GCF_015228065.2 Penaeus monodon
AACGAATATTCATATGAGACAGAGACTGATCCTGGCCGAGTTTTTTCCCCAATCCATTTGACGAGATTCTCTGATTTGAATTCGGGATTCCATTTGACTGTGTTAATGAGAACGATTTTATCAGTTCCCGGGGAAAGACGACCTCGGCTCTGCTGCGAATATTGGATTCAGAATGATTCGGTCATATTGCTGGCTGTAGACTGTGAGATATACCATTTCAAAAAAAATCGATTTTCCTTCGTATCTTTTGTATTTTGTTTTTCATACGGGCATCTTTAGGTGTCTTAGTATTTCGTTTTTTTATAGTGTTTGTGGATGTTATTGTATGTATTTTTTTGTTGTTTACTCATATTCGTTTCTGTTTCTGTGTATTGCATGTGAGAAATCTGATTGTGCCGAGAATGTGTAATAGTTTACCTCACAGATTCCCATTTTCTACTGTTGTCTGTGTAGAATCGTTTTCTTTTTAAGGTACGAGGGGTAACAGAAGTATTTATAGCCGTGTATTAAAGTCTTTCATTTTCCATTTTTTATCAAGCATTTTTATGTATATTTATGTCTTCGATTAACTAAATTATTGAAAATTCCTTCGATAATTCAACGTTTTCTCTCAGTATTTTTCTCCAATATAATTTTTAATTTATTAATGTAGTTCCTTTCAACCTTTTTTTTGTATTTCTTCCTTTGAATCTCTCCCCGCCCCCCTCATCTACCATTTCCCCCTACATACTCTTTTTCATCGTCTTCCATCTCCTTCACTTCAATTCCATTTTCGAAATTCCATTCTCCCAGC
>NC_051404.1:41150089-41150182 GCF_015228065.2 Penaeus monodon
CTCGGCCCCACTCTCCCTCCTAATCTTCCTGTTCCTCCTGTTTTCACCAAGTCCTACTCCTCTTTCGCCACCACTTCTACCACCATGACACCA
>NC_051404.1:41150660-41151021 GCF_015228065.2 Penaeus monodon
TGTCCTCATTCTCCTCTACCTTTTCCTCCCCATCCTCCACTTTCTCATTTCCTACCGCCTCCCCTCCTCGCCGCCCTCCAGTTTCTCCTTTCTCCCTCATTCTTTTGCCTTCCAATTTCCCCTCTCCCTCTCCTTCTCCATTTCCTCCCTCTCCTTCTCCCTCACTCCTTCGCCCCTCAATTTCTCCTCTCCCTCCTTCTCCCTCGCTCCTCCGCCCTCCAGTTTCTCCCTTACTCCCTCGCTCGTCAGTTTCTCCTCTCCCTCCTCCCTCACTCCTTCGCCCCTCAGCGCCTTATATCACCACCAGAACCGCGGAGCGACACAAACTTTATTAGACTTATCCACAGCAGACGGAGTTCTT
>NC_051404.1:41151822-41152075 GCF_015228065.2 Penaeus monodon
GAAGAGGCAATAAAGTTGGGAAAAGAGAATCTGGAAAAAGAGTCTTTCTTTTTCCTCCAGCTGATAAGAACGTTGATAACCTTTTGATTACCTGACTTGATTGTCGTGATCAAATATTCACGACTGTACAAACGAAAAGGTATTTGATCATGCGACTAACCAGCCTGTGTTTTTCTTTTTTTATTGTATTTACGTGGAATAGTTAACAACAACGTGTGTTTGCTGTGAATTCCATCGTCACGTTTGAAAAAAA
>NC_051404.1:41152101-41152699 GCF_015228065.2 Penaeus monodon
GAAGGATTTGACTCTGAATATTATTTGTGTTATTAACTTTATCGTGATTCTTCTTATTGCACATTCTGTTTAGCGTTTTATGCTTTAATGGCGTCGCATTTGTTGTTATGATCAGTGTTACAAACTCTATTGTTCAATGTCATCATCGCGGCAATATTTTTAACCTCCCTTATATCACCGTTTTATCGAAGTTAGCAATACGTAAAACACTTTATATGTGGGCCTTTATACCTGCAAACCCAGAAGCAGGCAAAGGATCTCGGCCCGCGTGCTTGTTACTTCCAGTGTTTATGTTGATACGCTGTTGAATGTGGTTAAAAGTTCGTGCATGCGTCTGTCAGCTGCAAGCAAGATGCATTGTGGTAAAGTGGCGCGCGGCGAAACGCGTTGAGGTTATGGTGTTTTGTGCTATTGTGCGGCGCCGGTTGGAAGGGGGTGGGGGGAGAGTGGTTACAGTGAAGTGCAGTGTGTGGTGGCAGAGAGCTGTGTGGTGCAGTGCGCAGCCATCATTCTGGCGGCCCAGAGCACTATCATGGCCGAGGCTGGGAACCTACTGGGCGTATCTCTCGGGTCGAGGAAAAATACTTGTGTCTTCCAC
>NC_051404.1:41153076-41153290 GCF_015228065.2 Penaeus monodon
ATACATACAGTAGGTGGAAGTAGCCGAGCATTTGCAGTAGCATCTGCATACACGGTCGTATTTTTGGAAAGACACCCTTAAAGCCGCGCTCCGTTCCCCACTACGCGGATGTCAATATCATGCATGTTCAGCGGCTCATCTGCAATCAAAACAACGCCAATAAAAGGTTTTCTTGTTTTATTCGTTCCGCCGATGTTCAAAAGCGTTAGTTAGG
>NC_051404.1:41153357-41153507 GCF_015228065.2 Penaeus monodon
TTTTTTCCATTACGCTCCCAATTCAGGAGGACGTGTTTGCATGTTAGGAATGATTGTGTCTGGTTTGCTTGTTTGTGTCCTCTTGATTGAAAAGATAGATATTTCGATGGGAATTACAGATTCAGCTTAGCAGCGGTGTAGAGGAATGTA
>NC_051404.1:41153751-41153860 GCF_015228065.2 Penaeus monodon
CAGAAATAAATTAAATTATAATTTATGCAGTTGATAATGTTATCAATATTATTATTACTGGTATTAGTCTTGCTACATTTGATATTGTTTTCTGTATCTTTGTTATTTA
>NC_051404.1:41154000-41154459 GCF_015228065.2 Penaeus monodon
ATGGTAATATATTTATTGATAGTAGCACTAGTTGTAGTGCTGTTGTTTAATAAATCATTGTTTGTATAGCTTCGATTATTGTTCATGTCATTTTCATCATCATCACTATTGCGATATTATAATTTTACCACAGCGGTATGGAAAATCGTTGTCATTTATTAGCGTTTCTCGATTTTTTCCCTTCTCTTGGGGGATGAAACATCACGAAATGGGTCTTATGTGTCCATTAAATAGGCATAGAGGCAGATTTCGTGCTCGGCCAAGCAGGCAGATTGGCAGCAGGTTGACAGGCAGCCGAACAGCTTGCAGGCAGGTCGGCGTAGCGTTGACCCGAAACAGTTGGGTTCTTCATCGAGAAACAGAAGGGCCGAGGGGCTGGATGGTGGCTAGGAATTGAAGCCAATTAGAAGAAAATGTTCTAAAAATATTGATGTGCGTGTTCTTATGTAGGTTGATTGC
>NC_051404.1:41154981-41155205 GCF_015228065.2 Penaeus monodon
TATGTTGTTATAATTTCTTTTTCATATAACATTCGTTATTATTATCAGTATTATCACAATAGATCTCGGTGGACACACTTACCGCTTGCCTTATTCCGTCTCCCAAGACCGCACGAAGGAGAAGTGGAGAAGGTGGATCGAGTGGACGAGTGGTCACAAAAGTGCTCCTTATTGTTCGCATATTTGTTTGTATTGGTCAGACGGTTGCAGGGTCGCAGGACTTG
>NC_051404.1:41155410-41155572 GCF_015228065.2 Penaeus monodon
TTCCATTCCGTGAAATTGGTTGATTCTGGAGAGTGGCAGCCAATATTTGCTGGGGTCTTCGTAACAGCCAATTGGTCCGCGCATGAATGAAGGGTGACCTCATGCGACCTCGCGACCCCGGAGGTCAGGGCGATGTCAGGGCAGGGGGAGGTAAAGGGCTCT
>NC_051404.1:41155600-41155977 GCF_015228065.2 Penaeus monodon
GTAAAGGAGAAGAGAAAAAAGCAAACTCCAATACTGTGCTTTTAGAGAAAGTGAAACAGAAGAATGGAGAAAAAAAAATACATGACGTATTACATCCTGCAAAGAAAATGGGGTTGGAAGAAAACGAACATAAGAGTTAAAGAGGTATAAGGAAGAATAGAAGGAGAGGCGAGGGTGAAAGAGGAAGAGAAGTTGCGTGACTTGCATCTGTTGGCTGATTTATGTGTTTATGAAAACGATAATGGCGGTGGAGGGAGCTGTGATAGGCCGAAAATGCACCATTTCCCGGTCTGAATGCGAGGCTTGATAAGTTTCGGTGGAACGGATTTGCTGTTTTATGCAGCACTTGGGTGGGAAGATGTGGTGTACGTTTTGTG
>NC_051404.1:41156028-41156106 GCF_015228065.2 Penaeus monodon
TTGAGTTTTGTGAGGAAACTAGTAAGTGGCTATAGTAAAGAAAGTGAGAAAGTATTAGATAGTTAAGATAGACACACG
>NC_051404.1:41156258-41156465 GCF_015228065.2 Penaeus monodon
TTTTGTGTATGTATGTCGAAAAGGACAGGGGTTGGTAAAGACCCACTTACCGACCTTATTTATTATTATTTTATGATCCCCACTTTTTTTTCTTTACTTGACTTTATAACTTGAAAAAAACAATAAAGACAGAGACAAACATCGAGATAAGGATTAAGATGATAAGAAAAGGGGAGGATAAAAGCAGTCATGGTGAAGACATGCACT
>NC_051404.1:41156720-41156929 GCF_015228065.2 Penaeus monodon
TATCCATTTACTTAATTCTCATAAATATATATTAGGGCATTTAGTTACGCCCTCCATTGTCAGCATTTGAATGCTTATGTATTGTGTGGATGCGGGTCGGCATTTGGATCTTGGTGTGGACAGACATGCACGTCATGTCTAGAATCAGTTGATTATTATAAACGTCATAAGAAAGGAAACTTTTTAAACCGCAGATAGCTAAAACACTG
>NC_051404.1:41156993-41157226 GCF_015228065.2 Penaeus monodon
TGACTTGCACGTTGCATTATTTCATCGCTAAATTTCCCTTTCCCAGGTGACGCTGTCGGCGGATTTGCTCTTCGACTTCATCTTGCCTCGGTTCGACCACATGTACCAGTCAAAGAAAAACCTGAAGATCGAATCTAAGGGCTCAAGGTACGAGATTGGCGACTTTGTGGTCAAGATCGGCACGGTGACCATGAGCGGCCATTACAAGGGAATACTCGTTGAGGTGAGTCTGA
>NC_051404.1:41157870-41158033 GCF_015228065.2 Penaeus monodon
TCTGAATAGTCTCCCATTTGAGTTATTGCAGAGCATCACAATCTCAGACAGAGCACAACGCGCCCTCGGGAACAGCATGCATTACGGCTGCATCGTGGGAATTATGCTCGGAATTAAGGCCCGGGATCACACATGAAATTTACGAAACACCGAGATTTTTTTT
>NC_051404.1:41158062-41158173 GCF_015228065.2 Penaeus monodon
TTGTGGGAGTTATGGCTCAGCTGGTGGTCGTGTGGGGTAGAGAGGGTGGGGGAGGCTTACCGAGATCGGGCACTGGTATGTGTTTTTGTCTTTTGTGAAGTTTGTGGCTGC
>NC_051404.1:41158391-41158664 GCF_015228065.2 Penaeus monodon
GCTGTTGAGTGGTGTGCTGCGTGCTTATGGGTATGCGTACCCAGGCTCGTAATTGGTGAGTTTCTCTTGGATGAGTTCGCTCTCGTGTTTTAGCACTGTGTCGGGAGGTGAGTACACATGCAGTGTATTCTGCGTGACGTCTGATAGATGTCATTACTCATTCATCTCACTTACTCACTGCATTCAGGTGAGGTTTCTCAGTGATTCACTCTCGGTGTTTTATCACGTCCAGTCAGCTCACGACTCGATTCGTCAGTACTGCTCTCCTCATTA
>NC_051404.1:41159123-41159284 GCF_015228065.2 Penaeus monodon
TGCATTCACTTAATTACTTATTCAATCACACACTTTCTTCCGCACCCTCACTTAGTCACTCATTCACCAATTGTCTCCCCCCCTCCCCCCCCCCTCCCCCCCTCCCCCACCCCTCCTCACTCATCCCTCTCCCCTTCCTCTCCTTCCTCCCCTCCCCCTCC
>NC_051404.1:41159544-41159720 GCF_015228065.2 Penaeus monodon
TACATGCATACACACACTCTTCTATTTATACCTCGTGATTCTCCCGCGCAGAAACGAAAGCAAATTAAAGTGTCACTCCCAAGGATGTAAGACTACCTGTGTTGTGGCCCTTTGTGGCACTCTAATTGTTACCCCTTTAAGTGGCTCGCCAATGGGCGCGTTCCGGGAAAAGGGAA
>NC_051404.1:41160798-41161134 GCF_015228065.2 Penaeus monodon
CAAATGGGTACACGGGCCTTATAGGGCTCCAAGCAGAGTCGTCAAGCCTGACTCAGGGTGACTCAGGTTGCTTGCAGAGTCGTCTTGCTTTTAACACCAAGGAACTAGGTGACGGCGGCAAGGAGGGGGGGGGGAGGGGGTCGCGTCACCTGGGGTCGCGGGTGGGGTAGGGGGGGGGGTGCAGCATGCTTTTAGCGTTCACACTCGGACACACCTCGCTTACGGCTGCCAAGGATGTACTCGACAGCTGGGTTATTGCTTCGGGAAATAGAGTAGAGGCGGTTTCGTCTTGCTGTTGCGCGACCTTCGTATTGGCAGGCGGGTCAGGCATAGAGT
>NC_051404.1:41161156-41161236 GCF_015228065.2 Penaeus monodon
CCATTGGGCGCACTCGTTGACGCGTGCAATGTTGCTGCGGCTGTTCGGAGTGGCTTTTTATGATGGGGTTTCCGTCGGTG
>NC_051404.1:41161566-41161638 GCF_015228065.2 Penaeus monodon
TTCTTTCTCTCTTCTTATTCTTATTTTTATTTTGTTTGCTGTTGAAGTTGTAAATTTTGAACTGTGGAGTCA
>NC_051404.1:41161666-41161772 GCF_015228065.2 Penaeus monodon
CGAATCCAAAGAAACATTAGCAGTAGCAATAAGAGAAGAACTGAAAACGCAGATTTTTCTGATTTGCTTTGTTTCGGCTTGCACAGTGCTATTTGTGAGTGTGCGT
>NC_051404.1:41161811-41163755 GCF_015228065.2 Penaeus monodon
AGCGCCCGTGGCCAGACAAATGACGAGCGAGCATTTGTCTGACGGAAACCAGACCGAATATCGCCCAGCGGATATTTAAGCGAATGGCCGTTTGGCCGAATGGACACATGGCCTTTCAGCTTTGTTTGTTTTTATGATTATCTCGAAACGGTGTGTTGTTTACCATTCTTGTTATTCTTTGAAATGTCTTTTTATTTCACAACCCATAAAATGATAAAATATTGCATACATATATTATTGATAACAGAAACAGTTATAAGAAATACGTCATTTTGCAATTGATTCTTGTATAGTCATATTTCTCAGTCGTAAACATCAGTCACAATTCTCCCTTTGTGAAGTTCATTTTCATTCACTTCTGTAATTCGATAGCCTTAAAACTTTAGCGGTCGATTTGATTCTCGATGCTTTTATTGAATATCCGATAGACTTGAAGCTTTTTTGAATATCCGATAGACTTGGAAGCTTTTGTTGAATATCCGATAGACTTGAAGCTTTTATTGAATATCCGATAGACTTGAAGCTTTTTGAATATCCGATAGACTTGAAGCTTTTTGAATATCCGATAGACTTGAAGCTTTTGTTGAATATCCGATAGACGTGGAAGCTTTTGTTGAATATCCGATAGACTTGAAGCTTTTATTGAATATCCGATAGACGTGGATATCCGATAGACTTGAAGCTTTTGATGAATATCCGATAGACTTGGAAGCTTTTGTTGAATATCCGATAGACTTGAAGCTTTTGATGAATATCCGATAGACTTGAAGCTTTTGTTGAATATCCGATAGACTTGGAAGCTTTTGTTGAATATCCGATAGACTTGAAGCTTTTTTGAATATCCGATAGACTTGGAAGCTTTTGTTGAATATCCGATAGACTTGGAAGCTTTTGATGAATATCCGATAGACTTGAAGCTTTTGTTGAATATCTGATAGACTTGGAAGCTTTTGATGAATATCCGATAGACTTGAAGCTTTTGTTGAATATCCGATAGACTTGGAAGCTTTTGTTGAATATCCGATAGACTTGAAGCTTTTGTTGAATATCCGATAGACTTGAAGCTTTTGTTGAATATCCGATAGACTTGGAAGCTTTTGCTGAATATCTGATAGACTTGAAGCTTTTACTAAATATCCGATAGACTTGAAGCTTTTGTTAAATATCCGATAGACTTGGAAGCTTTTGATGAATATCCGATAGACTTGAAGCTTTTGTTGAATATCCGATAGACTTGAATCTTTTGTTGAATATCCGATAGACTTGAAGCTTTTATTGAATATCCGATAGACTTGGAAGCTTTTGATGAATATCCGATAGACTTGAAGCTTTTACTGAATATCCGATAGACTTGAAGCTTTTACTGAATATCCGATAGACTTGAAGCTTTTGTTGAATATCCGATAGACTTGAAGCTTTTTTGAATATCCGATAGACTTGAAGCTTTTATTGAATATCCGATAGACTTGAAGCTTTTGTTGAATATCCGATAGACTTAAATCTTTTGTTGAATATCCGATAGACTTGAAGCTTTTGTTGAATATCTGATAGACTTGAAGCTTTTACTGAATATCCGATAGACTTAAATCTTTTGTTGAATATCCGAGACTTGGGGGACAGGTTTTCTACTCTAACCCTCTGTGCTATCCTGAGAGAGACCTTTGCTATTAAATGGAAGGCCTTGTGTGTGTCTCTAAGGTGTCCCACTAACCGACTTTAGATGCTGCTCGTCGGCGCGAGGCTGTATTTTTCGCCCGTTCATTCAAATTAGCAGCCACTTTTTCTGTTGTCTGTTCGGCCGTTTGTCTGTTGGCTGAAGACCTGCTTTTTATATATTCAGTCACGTGGCGGTTCGGATGTGTCTGTGTTTGTTCAAGAAAGTAATCAGTAATTAGGGTTATGATGGTGGTAGTTTAGTTAGATATATATGAATGATGATTGATG
>NC_051404.1:41163776-41163843 GCF_015228065.2 Penaeus monodon
GCGTCGAAAAATCTGATATATGGAGAAATATTGTTATTACTTTAATATCGATAATGAAAACAAAGGA
>NC_051404.1:41163945-41164232 GCF_015228065.2 Penaeus monodon
GAGGAAGGAAACCAGAGACATGAGCATTATTTCCAACCCACTTGTAGTTTGACCGCGTTCTTGAATTAGCGTCTGACTCTCCCCGAAGGATTAGGACAAGAAACACAAGCCCGGCGCTGGTTGAATGGCCTTGCAGGCTTGCCTTCCAGGGACGCCGCTGTGATGTTGCCTGCCGACGCATTTATGGGCTGTGGAGAGGCGTGAGGTGAGGGCTTCTTGGGGGGGATGGGGGTGGGGGTAGGCCTATTATTTGCTACAAAGAGGCCGCGAACTCGAGAAGTTGGGTG
>NC_051404.1:41165033-41166706 GCF_015228065.2 Penaeus monodon
AGCTGCGCCGAGACACGTGTAGGCGCACGAGCGAGACCGCCCGCGCGACGACGTAAACCCCCTCACAAGGCGTGGAGGCCGACCCGCGAAGGTTTCGGAAGCCTTGCAAGAAAACATCGGCCTCCCCTCACCTTCCCCTTCCCCTCTCCTTCGTTCCCCTCCCTTACCCGCCCCTCGCATCCCAGCCCTTCCTATCTCTTTCCTCTCCCTCCCCTTCCACTCCGTCCCCCCCCCCGCCCCCCCGTCTTTCACTCCCTCCCCCCTCCTCCCTTCCACTACGCTTTACCCCCCCTCCCCCTCTTCCACTCCCTCCCCTTCTTCTTTCCACCCCGCTTTACCCCCTCCCCCTCCCTTTCTTCTACTCCCTCCCCTTCTCCTACTCCCTCCCCTTCTCCCCTCCAGCCCGCTTTACCCCCCCCCCCTCCCCACATGCACATGCAACTACCTATTCGCACGACCCTTGGCTGAGGAGCTTTGCCATAAGGGTTGCTCGACTCCCCTGCCGCCAAACCTTCCTCCTTTCCGGCCTTCCCTTTCCTCGGTCTAATTATTCCCTATCTTCCTATTCTTTTTTCCCTTCTTCTCTTCTTTCCAGCCTGTTCTCTCTCACACCCCTCCCTCCCTCTCTGTCCTCGCTTCCCTCCTTCCCTCCGTTCTGCTGACCTGCTCCCCCTCTCAGGTTCTCTCTCCTGTTTCTCTCTAGTCCTCTGCATCTCTTATTGCTTCTTCTCTTGCTTCCTTGCCTCACGTCCTCCCCCGTTCACCTCCCCTCTCTCATCTCCCTTTTTCCTGCGCTATAAGCTTCTTTCCCTTCCTCTTCTCTCCGTCTTCTCTTCCTCCCTCTCCCCCCTCTTTTCCCTCTTCTCTATCGTCTCCCCCTCCTCCCCATCTTCCTTTACCCTCCTCTTCCCTTCCTCCCCACTCCACTTTTCCCCGCCTGCTCTCTCTGCTCTCCCCCTCCTCTCCATCCCCTACTCCCCATCTCCCTCCTTTCCCTCATTCCCATCCCCTCGCTCCTCCCTATCTCCCTCCTCCCTATCTCCCCCTCTTCCCCGTCTCCCATTCAGTACCATCTCCCTCTCCTCCTCATCTCCTCCTCCTCCCATCCCCTTCTCCTCCCCATCTCCCTCTCTCCCGTTCCTCCTCCTCTCTCCCTCTTGTCCCCTTCCTCCCCATCTCCCTCTCTTCCCCTTTCCCTACTCTTCCCCATCTTCTTCTCTTCCCCCTTCCCCACTCCTCCCCATTTCCCTCTCTTCCCTCTTCCCCACCTCCCCTTCCCCCACTCCTCCTCACCTCATTGTCCATGATCTCCCCTGGACCCCCCCCCCCCTCCCGGCTGTCGTCAAAGGCCGCCCTTAAGCCTCTTCATAACAACGCCAAGATATAATTAAAAGGAAATGCGATCGGCGGCGTGGGGGAAATACGAGGGGGGGAGGGGGGGAAGGGAGCGTGAGTTGGGGTGGAAGGAGGAGGTTGGGTGGGGGTGGGAGGAAGGGCATGGATGGGGGTGGAAGGAGGGGTTTGGATGGGGGTTGGGTTGGGACGGGGATAGGGAGGGGACCTCTTATTCCTTCGTGTCCACTTCCTGATCTTCCTAATCCACCTCCCACCGTTCCTCTTCCTCTTGCTACTACTACCCTTGTTATCCCTCCACCTCCTCGTCGTCGTCATCG
>NC_051404.1:41166848-41167036 GCF_015228065.2 Penaeus monodon
TCCTCCCATCTCACTCCTAATGCTTTTCTTTGTTCTCTTTATCTTTTTAGTGCCTTCCCCCTTCTGTTTCTCCTCTTTCTCGTTCTTTTCCTTCTTCCTTCTCGCTCTCTTCTCTTATTTCTTATCCCCCCTAATCCTCCCTCTCTTTTTGTCTCATCCCTTCTTACGCTTTGCTTTTCCTTACTTCC
>NC_051404.1:41167273-41167501 GCF_015228065.2 Penaeus monodon
CGCGCGCTCGCCTGCCTGTGTCTGTGTGTGTGCATGGTTGCATATTTAGGCAAGAAACAACAAAGTGCGGCCTCGGCATAGCGAAGCCGTGCCAGTGTGGCTGAGTAGTGTGTCAAGATGGCAATCGGCGAAGCACGTGTGTCTGGAAACCGACGGATACGCTTGAGTCACCAAGGCACGCACAGACTCACACGTACATAATTACACATACACAGTTGACTGCATTCA
>NC_051404.1:41169495-41170355 GCF_015228065.2 Penaeus monodon
CTCGGAACACGCGAGCCGCACCTGTAACTTTGAAGAACGCAGGGACGTGATCCGCTGGGCAAGTACGTAGGTGTTGCTTCTCCCCTTTTCTCTTTTCCCTTTTCCTTAGTAATTCGTCCTTCCACCAGCTTCCCCATCTCTTTTTCCGCTCACCCCATTTCCCTTTTTCTCTCCTCCCTCTTTTATCTCTATATCCCACATTTTGTCCCTCTCTCCATTCTCTTTTACCATCTCCCCTTCTCACTTTAATCCCCCCTCCTTCTCTCCCTCTTTCCCCTCTACTCTCCTACCTCCCCTCCCGCCTCCTCCCCTCCCTCTTCCCTCCATCCTCTCCCCCCACCCCTCCATCCTCTCCCCAACCCCCTCTTCCCCTCCTCCCCCCTCAGCCTCCCTCAGCGTGTCTCCAATGCACTAGCTGTCCCCCGTGTCCTCGAGAATGGCATTGTGTCGCCCCGCTAAATCCCCCCTTGATCTCCGCGGGAGGGATCTGAGACGACCTTGGGCGCTATACGGCCGTAGAGTTTGTGCGGCGGCGGTCCCCTTCCCTCCCCTCCCCTTCAGGCTGGGGTGAGGGAAGGAAGGGAGGGAGGTGGAGATGGGAAGGAAGGAGGAGGATTAGGGGGAGGGAAGGAGATGGAGAGGTAGTAGAGGAAGGGAGGAGGTGGGGGAGGTAGAGATGGGGGGAAGGGGAGGATGCGGAGGTGGGGAGGCTTTGATGGGGATACAGCTTGTAGGAGGATGAAGGTCGAGGGAGGGGGAGAATGGAAGAGGGAGAGTCGGACCGTGTGTCTGGTTCTGTGTTTCATTAGGGGCACAGGGGAAGGATGTGGATGCATGTGCCTGTCAGTGAGGACGTGAAT
>NC_051404.1:41170681-41170851 GCF_015228065.2 Penaeus monodon
CGCATCGTTGTGCCGAACGTGATATCGACTCCCATCCGCGCTGCAGCCGCAAGGTCAGTCTGTTATGGTCACGGGGACTTTCTTCTCCCAGTCTTAAATAGCGAGTGATAAAGCTTCTGGGACCGTTGTTGCCTTGAATGGGATTAGCGCTAGTTTGGCACGTTTACACA
>NC_051404.1:41171103-41171188 GCF_015228065.2 Penaeus monodon
GGAGGATGTGTGTGTGCAGGAGGGGGGGGGGGTACTGCTTAGAATAGACACACGAGAAAAGCAGAAAATGTTTGGGTGAGTTATT
>NC_051404.1:41171233-41171718 GCF_015228065.2 Penaeus monodon
CCCTTGTTTTTCCCATCTTTTCTTGTCTTGCATCTACAACATAAAGCTATGTGGAGAGAGTGTCCACATGCACGGAAGAAATGAAAAGGATGTACAGAAGGAAACTGATAACCAGGCAACAAAGGGAGAGAGAAAAAAAATGGTGATAAACGTGGAAGGAGGGCGAGAATAGAGAGGGGAGACCACTCTAATCGAAAATGGTTTTAACAGCTGAAAATACGAGATGGATCGATGAAGTTTTACACACATTGCTACCTTATATTAGGTTAAAGTGTAGCCCCTATTTCAGGTCACTGATGCTGGTCCCTATTTTGCTTGACCTTCTGACCCGGGCATCCCAGGGCACGATCTCCTCCGTCTCTCTGGCGGGCTAAAGACATCCTCACCTTTACTGTCTGTTCTGCAGGAATTCAGGGAAAACTTTTGTGTTCGTAAGCTCTCGTGCATGTGCTTACTGGTCTAATGCGCTGAGGGCGAGGGGGTAG
>NC_051404.1:41173036-41173115 GCF_015228065.2 Penaeus monodon
CGCTCCCCCCCCCTCCCAGGTCCTCCTTTCCTCTAATCTCCTCCCAAATCCACCCAGTTTATATATTTTTTCCCCTTTG
>NC_051404.1:41173392-41173463 GCF_015228065.2 Penaeus monodon
TTGATCCTGGGGTTTTCTGTTTTGGCTCTCATTTTCTCCTTAATCTTAATTTTCTCCGCCATTTGCCACGG
>NC_051404.1:41173505-41173753 GCF_015228065.2 Penaeus monodon
CGTCTCCTAATTATCTTCCCTCACCGCCATTATTCTCTTTACCTGTTATTCCTCCCCCAACGCGTTTTCTTCTTATATTACTCCGTCTTCCATTTTTTTTAACATTCTTTTTTTTTACGTTCTCTCGAGTATCTTGTCTTTCCAGCTGTTTTGTGAAATATTTACATCTTGTAATTCTTCTTCCTTCTCCCTTCATTTTTCCTCTCCCTCTTTCCATTCCTCTCCGACTCTTCCTACTTTCTCTCCCT
>NC_051404.1:41174299-41174432 GCF_015228065.2 Penaeus monodon
CATCCTGCAGGTATCTGGTTGATTGAGGTGTAAGAACGCACTGATCTCCTGCAAAGGCAGATTGACGTCAAGGGAAGATGGCTGATCCTCCTGCCGAAGCCGAGGAACAGGATGCGAGTAGTGCACGTGAACG
>NC_051404.1:41174481-41174681 GCF_015228065.2 Penaeus monodon
TCGCTGCATTTTCGTCGGTATAGTTATTGCGGTTTGCCCTTATTATGTTGTTTGTTGTTTAGAAGTCTCCGGCTGTAGAAGGAGACGCTATTGTTTGTTATAAATGTGTGGATATTACATGCACTGCCTGCTTGTAATATCCGACTTTCTGCAAGTGCATAAATGTATACATGCATAACGTGCTCACAAGGCATAGATGC
>NC_051404.1:41175357-41175505 GCF_015228065.2 Penaeus monodon
GCAATGCAGTAGAACAGAAAAGAACTGAGAGAGAAAACAGCGACAGGCAACAGGGGATAAAAAGCTCCTTAGGTGTGGATTAGCCGGAGGTAGGTCAGTTCAGTCTCGCTGTTGTCTTGATGTCTGTCTGTCGTTTTTAGTATCATTG
>NC_051404.1:41175906-41176170 GCF_015228065.2 Penaeus monodon
TGCACCCTTCTGCTGCTTTGGTGGTCAATAGTCTTATTCTCTTTCCCTCTTACGACTGCAATAGCATTTTCTCTCGGTTATCTTTATCCACCATATTCTTACCTATCTTTACTAATCCCCCCCGTTTCCCCTTTGTCCGCCAGAACCGGTTCCACGACATCCACGCGGCCCAGGACACGGTGCAACAGTACGTCGAGAAGTTCAACGAGTTTCGAGACGGCAGCACGTACTCGGGGTCGCAGGCCAACGCACCGAACTCGTAGC
>NC_051404.1:41176393-41176512 GCF_015228065.2 Penaeus monodon
CTCTCTCTCCCTCTAACACCCTCCCACCCTACCACCCTTTCCCCTTCTCTTCCTTTCCCTCCCCCTTCTCCTTCCCATTCCCCTTCCCACTCCCACTCCCGCTCCCACTCCGGCTCCCA
>NC_051404.1:41176730-41177019 GCF_015228065.2 Penaeus monodon
CTTTGTGACTCATTCCCCTGTCTCACAATTTCCAAAAGACGGACTTGGACAGCCACCAACAGCGCGTCACACATGCCAAATATAGTGAATGACATTGGTAAAAAGAATGTCTCGTGTAACGTTATTATTACGGTCGGGGGATGTAACATTAATTTTTGATGTATGGGAGGGTTTGTGGCCGTTGAGCGAGGCATGAATAAAATATTTATTGTAATGTTCTTTTTTTTTCTTTTTCCCCTTTTCATAATGTTCATATAGAGGGCTGTGTTGGTTAGAGAATGAATGCAAC
>NC_051404.1:41177451-41178050 GCF_015228065.2 Penaeus monodon
TTTCAAATAATCGTATAGTATCGATATAAAAGTTGAGAATGATGATATTAAACGTAAAATAAATAAGCAGAATTTGATGAAGAGTATGAACACACCCGACGGGGATTTTCGTAGGTGGTGGCCATTAAAAGTTACGAGCGTACATGCAGGCGAGCCATCTGCGACCAGACGAAGGGACTAGCAAGAGTAAAAAAAAAGCGAGAGTAACACTATCTGGCAACTGAGGAGCCTATTTTCTCGCTTGATGCTCTTTAAGCCCTTGTTGGCTCCACCTTCGTGATTGACCTGACTTAACCACCAGCTGTGCCCACCTGACCTATTTTTACTGGTAAGTGTGCGTCTGCAATACACGGAGACGAACTTACACCGTCCTGTCAGGTACCATCTTTGCACCAGCTGTCTAGCACCACTTAGGCTACCAGCTCAGCGAAAGTCTGCAAAGTGCAAGAGCAGCGAAAGAAGTTTCAGGGTTCCAGATGGGTACAAAAAGAGGGATATTAAAAAAAAAAATTTTACCTCTTGCCGAAGTAGGCAGTGAATATCAGGTAATTCTATGCCTTATATCAAGTACCCAGAAAGTTAGGTTAGGTCAGAAAAAC
>NC_051404.1:41179100-41180001 GCF_015228065.2 Penaeus monodon
GCGAAGAGCGCAAACCACGTGACCTGACGTCACCTGGCGGGAAAGACTTCCGCCTGAAGAACAAGCATCAGATTTTCCGCAGAAAAGAACTTGAACAGCTTACAAGATCTAATAGCTTTCTCACGCGACTTTCCACTGTGTCTTGTCGGAAAGTTCTGCAACAGGATTGATTTTGCATTTATATTGCATCATTTGCTGAGCTTTACTCCATTCTCCACATTTAGGAAGATTTCTTGCATGTGCAGGGGCGGAGGCAGAGTGCTTTTGAATATTGCTGTTGTTCGTTACTCTAGCCTGCAATATGAAACGTTTGCTTCATGAAGCATGTTGCATGCAGGCCGAAGATATGTTGAAACGTAAAGAGAATGTTGTAGGGTGAGGGTATGATTCTCTGAGAATGCAAAATAACTTGCGGTTTTATACATGCAAAAACCCAGGTGGTTCATTATAATGATTGCATAGGATGTTTTAGCAAAATGGCTGAGCCTTAAAAAGATACCATCATTATCATATCCATATTATGCGAGACAAAATTTTCATAAGATATCAATCCTTTTTTATCTAAATAACACCGCTTAGGCCCTGGCATCGCTTCCTGCCTAGCAACAACGGGGCTCTTTCGCCATTACTGCAAGGCCATCGGCAGCGCCAATAGAAATAACAACAAATGATACAAAGGGAGGAATGTTTGCCAAAGGGGAAAGGGGAGCACGGGCGAGGGGAGTCGAGGGTCGCCGGACAGCACGCCAGCCCTGTCGTGTCTCATACCTGCTGATCCCCGGGGAAATTACCCGAAGGGAAACTCAAAATTTCGAGCTGCAGTTTATACGCGCCGGACAGGGAGGCCGAGGGGAGGTTAGCGTGCCTTTATGTCGCGCCCCGCTAACAATGGGGTGATAGG
>NC_051404.1:41180065-41180641 GCF_015228065.2 Penaeus monodon
AAATGGAGACATAAAATATTTATCATAGGGTTAAGTCCGGTTAGGTCCATAAGGGCTTGATTCCGAAATGGGGGAAAATCCCTGATAAAGGATTAATTCCGAAAGGGAGCGGGGGGGGGGGGGTATGAGCTATAAAAGGAACCGGTTTCGGAAAGGGGGGGGAGGGGGTGACGAGCGCCAGAAAGCAGGGCCACCGTGACTTTTAAACTGCCTCGGAAATTTTTGACAGCCTCGCCATTTGAAGTGAACGTAACTGACTGATCGATGGTTCGGTGCTTCATGGGGGCGAGTGTGCAAAGCAAGGCAAGCGGGAATCGGACAGCGGCAAGGGCCTGCAACGAACTGCAGAAGGGGACGCGTTGCAGAAGGGGATTGCAGGAAGCAAAATGCAAGCAAGAAAAGACATTTTATCGAATGGAAGATGTAGACAGATGGAGACAGAGTTTTGCGTGTTCCAACAAGGGAAGGCTGTGTTGGCTGGATGTATCACGTGCCGGATTGCAGATGTTGTGGGAAACGTTGTGCCTGGAAATGAAGATGGCGTCACAAGTTTTATCGTAGTTGAGAAAAAGTATG
>NC_051404.1:41181120-41181396 GCF_015228065.2 Penaeus monodon
CGTAACCGCTCCCTAACAGGGCCGCCCCCGTCCCGCTGGGCGTCCCAAATCGCATTCCGCCGCCCGCATCAAGGTGACCACCCGACCGTGTGCTCTATAGTACCGGCTTACACGTTAGTAGCAGCAGAAACGGAGTGAAATCTGTTTTATCAATTCCCAGGTCTCTGATCTGATTTTCAGCGTCACGTAGCAGATTAAATAGGGAGAAATTCCGGCACTGTGGCACTAAAAGGTGTATATGCATATGCAGTATGTGAGAGAGGGAGAGGGACAGAG
>NC_051404.1:41181498-41181780 GCF_015228065.2 Penaeus monodon
GCTTTTTATCATCCAATTTTTTAGCTTAATTTCTAACTCACAGGAACTTCAGCCAGGGTTGGAGTGCGAAGCGAGGCCTCGTGATCTGTCTGTAAAATCAAGCGTGACGTCATATGTAAACAAACAGACTTACAATAGAACAATGATTAAGTACTTAAGAATGCGGAACAAAATCACAACACACTGAGCAATTATCACATGGCATTTTTATCATAAAAATTAAAATGCAGTCTCAATGTCGTACACACGTATGAAAATACTTAACTTCAAAGATCTCACCGT
>NC_051404.1:41182393-41182805 GCF_015228065.2 Penaeus monodon
AATCAAGAAATATAAGCATTAATGACGTACCCGAATGCAACAGACACAAGTAAATGAACCGGCTCAGAGAAGTACCTGCGGAGTGCCACGTCCAAGTGACGCTTCCAGGCTGTAGCGTCATAAGCTTCGTTCGCAGTACTTCTGTATGGCTTCGAAGCTGTAGATTTTATCAGGATTTCGTGATTCAGGAATGGCGAACAAGTTTGCATCCTAAGTTCCCCTTCCTTGGGATCTGTCAAGTCCCTAAGCATTTATAATGTAAGTTGTTGCTTCCGAAGGGAAAGTGAGCGAGGGACTTGAAGGGAGGAACTTACGTCTTCCGGTCTTGGTGTGAAAGTTGCGGATTTCTGTTTGTCGCGGAGCTGTCGCTGCAAGACATACAGGCAGAAGGCAGACTCTTCCAACAACTGGA
>NC_051404.1:41183369-41183911 GCF_015228065.2 Penaeus monodon
TTCATCAATCCTTCTGTCCTCCTTCTGCCCCAAAATACTGCAACTTCCTCGTGGTGCCTCTTCATCCATCATGATCCATTCCCACAGCACAGAACACACAGCAGACTTCCACGCACAAACAGGGGAGTGTACTAAACAATCATCCTGGCAATTACGTTAAAGTAATGATCATCACTGTTTCCGCCGATAGCTAATACCCTTAAACTGGCTGTGATGCTCACTTCGCCCGAAATTCCCGCAGGTAAAACTAGTTTCTTCCAAATAGCAAAACAGGAAACGTCATTTGCAGGTGAATCGGTGCCCAAAATTTGCATACTCCTCACGTGAATTTATCCATCATGCAAAATGGTGTCTCGTCTGGCCGGGAAATGAGAGCATGTTTAGGCGGAGTCATGTTCGAAACTGGCACTGGGGTGACATCGGTGGACTAGTCACGAATGCAGATAAAGATATAATTGTGATAATCAGTGGACAATCAGTATGATGGTTTTAATCGACACATACATAAAGAGAAGATATTTGTAAATGTTTGTTGAAAGATG